>NW_021604567.1:14560706-14580246 GCF_004785775.1 Grammomys surdaster | reverse complement strand
AGGGAGAGGGAAAGGGAGAGGGAGACAGTTTTACAGTGACAGGTTGCAGAGAAAACAAGCTAGACACTGGTGAAGATGGAAGAAACCAGAGAATAAGAAGGAGCCTGGCTTGAAAGATTGCCAGAGTTAGTTTGAGGTCATGGAGAGCAAGTCAGTGAGAAGTAGAGAGAAGCCAGATTGAATCAGTCAGCATTGAAAGGAGTTGGAGCCAGGACAGCTGAGTTGAATCAATCAGCCAGAGTTCAGAAAAAAACTAGAAAGAGTAAGCTTATTCAGCAGGAAGCCTCTGAGATGACAATTATATCTGGTGAATAAAAACACTTTTACATGGGCTGTTATGAAGGCAAGTTCTTCCTATGCTGTCTATACATGGCCTCAGATCAATTATTGAATCTTTTATGTCTGCATTTTGATTGTTTTTTTTAAACCTATAGTGAAGACAGTAAGAGCTAAACATTATCGTGAAAATTAAAGAATAAATAAATGCAGTTGGTCTTCTTCCATCTTAACAAGCTTTCCATCCAGGATCCAACCTGCTACCAACCAAAGCTAATCACTAACAAGATGTATCTCTACTGAACACATATAAATTTTAATGTATGTATGTATGTGTTAATATGCATGCATACATGATATTCATGTAGGCAAGACAGGATTTAGGATCCCCTAAAGACAGAACTCCAGAAAACTGGAAACTGCATGCTATAGGTGCTGGGAACCAAATTCCAGTGTTCTGAAAGAGCAGTAAGTACTCTTAACCAAAGCCCTGTTTATAACCCCATGTACAACATTTTTAATATTCAATAAATCCAGTGTAGCAATCATTTGATCCATAGGAATTCTTGCAAGTAATCTGAAGGTCCATGTCTGGATTGATATGATGAAAATCTATCAGAAGGAACGCTCACAATACGCTTCACATTTCTGGAACTTGCAAAGTCGATACTATTTGATGGGTGAAACTTCACAATCTCTGCTCTAGAAGACCTGCCAATGATGTTCCTCCCATCTGTGTTCAAAGAGGCCAAACCACTTGTTGGCAAACTATGTCATAATTATCTTAGGTTGTCAACTACTTGCTGTATAAAATGTAGGTTAGCCTGTCACCTTGACACAACTCAGAGTCACTTAGGAAGACAGAATCTCAGGTAAGGAATTGCCTAGATCAAGGATGCTTGTGGGACGTGAAACATTGTCTTAGTTGATATAGCAGAGTCCAGCATCCTGTGGGTAAATGCTATCCCAGATAGATGAACCTGAGCTGTATTCAATGGTAGCTGAACAAATGAGGGAACAACTCAGGAAGCAGCTTTTCTCGCTGATCTTTGTTTGTATTCCTACCTCCATGTTTCTGCCTTAAACTCATACCGTGGCTTCCCTAGATGGTGGATTGTATGTGTAAGTCAAGTAGACAGCATTCCATTTTCATGTTGTCTTTGAGCCTGGAATTTACTCCAATAACAGAGAAACAAATTCGTTTCTCTGAAATTGGTTTCAAATAACTGAAGGGTATGCATACATTATGCATTATGTGCCAACACTGGGTCATTTTATGTGAGAGTCTTGAACATCCATAAAATTGGATATTCAATGTATCTCGGAAAGTTTTAACCATAAATAGGGACAGATAAATATATAAATATGTTTTATAGATAAAACATTCAGGATAGATACAATGTATGTGCTAATAGTGCTATATAAGAATCTCCTAAAAAGTAAGCAGTGATCACGCTTATCTTATATGTGTGTAATAAATCCATATTCAATATAATACACTGTCATTCAAACTGCACAAATGTATAAGTTTCCTATCAATTAAGTATGCTTAGTTTGCTTCTGGGATGAATAGAACTAAGAGTCAGTGTGATTCTACAGCTTTTAATTGAAGATTTTTCTTCTTCATGCTCATTGGGAGATGGACTAGGACATAGACTGTATTTTGTAGCTAAGAGAATAACTCCAGAGACCACACTCTGTGTTAGACAATCAACAACTGATATGTGGTTCATTAAAAAAAAAAGTTAATATGTTCAATATAGCAGAAAACCTTTGCTTTGAGGGAGCCTTGACAACAATTGTCAGTTTGAACATCATGTAGCACCAGTGTAGCTTGTTAGCAGGCAATGAAAGACTGCTCTATTAAGCCAAGGGTGGTGCTGATGTCCTTTCAGAGAGCCCATATGCTTTTTTCCTTCCCACCAAGGGTGGATGTCCATCAGGAAAGGGCATCTGTGCAGGAGGTCTCTGCAACTCACAGGTATGGCCCATTAGTGAGGAGTCTATTTCATTGCCACCTGGAGTTACAGCGTGCCTTGTAACTATGCAGCTGCTTTGATTAATGCATCCACTTACCAGAAAAAGGACTTGTTCTTCAGTTTTCCCTAATACAGATTCCTTTTCAAATCCCAGACAAAACAGAGCTTCCTCCAAACTAAGAAAGGAGACTGGAATTCCACTGCCCAGAGTTCAAAAGGAAACTTGAGGAAGGAAAAGAAATTGAAAGCAGCCTACAGCCTTACAGAGTTAAATACCACATTGCTTTCTCCAATTATCACCCCTCTTAGCCGAAACACAATTAAGTTCTGGTGCTAAGTGAAACTCTGAAGTTCACCCAGATCCAGGAACAAGTACTGTTCTGTTAAAGATTGGAAGGGACTCCCATGGGAGATGAGAAAAAAAATATTGGTCATCAGACCAAGGTAGCAGTAAATACTATACAAAGGTGTTTCGAACAGTTTGTGCTAAGGACTTTTTAACATATCCCTTAGATGTAACTCTTTCATTCTATAATCCAGCCTTTCCCAGAAGTAACTTAATAAAAGTCCATGGCACTCAGTATAGAGCAAGTTACATTTTATAAGCTGATAATATTTTGTCTATTGAATTTAGTTACTCTTACTTACAATGAGGTAAAGTAAATTAGATTTTCAATAAAATTAGATTTTGACAGGTAACTACAAAACTTATTATTGAACTATTTCAATCTTTTTCATCATCAATTAACACAGAGTAAGAGTGCACTGAACAAAGACACCATGTTATGTCATCTGTGTCCTTTCTTGGGTGAATAATAATTTATCTCTCTTCCCGTAATAGAATTGCAAAGCACTCTAGTGTTAAATAATCAAAAGAGGCAAAAGTAGTCATAAGGAAAGAGAAGAATATGTAATTACAAGAAAGAATGTCTGCTTTGTTCCAGGACAGAGGACAAAGGTTCAAAAGTTTACAGGGATCAGGAAAGCAAACAGGGTGAATTGGGCTGGGTATAATACTAGGCAGATGCCGGTAAAGAACCTTCTACCTAAGGCCTCATGTGACCTAAGCAACAATTTGCACATGTGTCAGATCACCTATATAGTCTACAGTGTTAGATAGTTTATCCCCACCCCTATTGGTTTGAAAAAGCTCACTTCTACTGGGTACAGGAAATATGAGTTTGAAGTTCCTACCTACTGCTCACCAGTTAAATGAGGCTTAAGGAACTATGTGGTCTTTACATATTTTATAGTCTTCTTCAAAATGAAGACATTCTCCAGTACCTGCCTTGAAAATATTATGAGAACATCCAAACAGATCACTGTGAATAAAAACAACAGTCTGAATCATGTCAGGATATTTTTATAATAATAAACCAGAGAAATGCGCAGTGGCTAAGAATAAACACTCTGTTAGATATTGGTTCTTTTATAATCAGCATTTGTGTGCCTATGACACAAATTTCAAGAATAATAACTTCACAAACTATTATTTCTTGAAAATAGACCTGAGTTCTAAACAATTAAATATAGCATTGACATTTGAATATAAATGACAGTGAACTTCAGAAATGATTACAAAGTATATTGATGAAGGAAATATTTACCTAAATGAAGGTGGGGAGAAGTTTATGACAAATTGTAATTTTGTACTGGGAGCTATATTTTACTTTAAGAGTTGAACAACTTTAAAGAATATAATATATCAAGGTGAGCATCTGAAAACATTAAGAAAAACATTAAAAAATTAAGTCTTAAATTTTGTGCAAGACTTTTATAAGGGAATTCATAAAATTTTATTGAGAGATATTAAAGACAATTTGAATTAATGATACGTCATATGTGCCATTATGTTGGAAGAGGCCCCATAAGACAGATGTCAGCTTTCACTCAGTTGATATACAGAGACATGGTGATTCCAACTCAAATGTCAGCAGAAATTTTTTTTAGATTGATTGCTGATTTCTAAATGGCATATTTAAAAGTAAAGGGACATAGAAAAGAGGATATTCAAGAAGCAAAAGGTATCCATAGAAACTATAGACATTAAAATAATGCATGCTTGATTCATCTTCAGACAATGGACTAATATCACAGGATAGTTTGCTAAATCAGTCCATGTAAAATGCAGCACAGCCGCATAACATACAGGAGAAGAGAGATAAACTGTTCAATGAGGTTGACAGAAATTGGTTATCTGAACATAAATAACTAAAACTTCAAAGCGGTTCATAATAGAATATTTATGAAGATATGAGAGGGAAATTCTTAGTCACTGTACAGAAATTATTATAAAAGAAATAGGGTGGCAAATGAGAATCTGATTACATTTTCTGCCCTCTGTATTAAAAACACCACAACGAAGGAAGGAAAGACAAAAGTCACAGCTTGGAGAGTTGAAGAAAACAAACAAACAAACAAAACCCTAAAGATTAACATCCAGAATACCTCAATAACCATAACAGACACGGATTACCTGAGGAGGAACATATTTGGAGGAAAGTTGACAGGAAAGTACACACAATAACTCTTGAATACCTTAAACCCAAAGCATTTGTTAAAAATGAAACTAAGGTATCCACCTATTACTAACTGAAGTACAAATTGGAACAGCCATTCTGGAATGAAGTTAGCAAAATTACTGGACTTGCTACATCCAAGCCAATGCAAATGCAATGATTCAGCAATTCTACTGTAACATACAATGCCTTAAAATAATTATTGCATGAGTTATCTAATAGTTATTGATGAGAGTAGTATTTTAGGTCTTCATCACTATAATAAAATGTATCAGATTATTTACTCTATAGATTTTTTAAGACATATTTTGGCTTATAGGTTTCAATGCTTATAGGTGTCAATAGGGATCAGAAAAATGTGTTGGAACCCATAGATCTGAACCTATCAAAAGTCGTGAACTACTCAGAACAGGTGTTAGGAAGTTAACTGGGGTTCTGGAAGAGGACAAGTATTCTTAACTGCTAAGCCATCTTTCCAGCTCCATTATTCATTTTTATTTTAGGAAAGTATCTTACTCAAACAGGTCCTCCAAGCATTAAATCCTTACATTATATTTTTTAAACAATGCTCCAAAGGTGATAAAATCTACTGACATTTATCTTAGAAATTTTATTCCACAAAAAGCCTTTTTTTCAATTTCATGATGAATCATCTTTCATCAATCATCTTAACAAAGAGAGTTAGAGGGCATAATTTTAAAAAAAAGGGTAAAGGAATTTTCAATTTGAGGGATGCCACTGAGAATGGAGAATTTTCATTTACACAAAAGATAAGTAAAATTCCTCTTAATAGACAGGAATTATGGATATGCAATTAAACTTAGGCTCCTGGCGACTTGAACAACATGCATTATTAACGTACTTTTAGAAAATATGAAAACACAGAATAGTGGAGAAAGTAATTCCCAAGAACAGTGCTTCCCAAGACTGTACACAACAACCTTGAAAACAAAATGAGATTAAATCAAAGATCTACAACTCGGTCACCTTAAGGTCATCTCTAACACTTAAAATATAACTATTGTTGAAGTCATAGTAAGTAGTTACTGGTACAACACTCGCTTGCCTGTCAAGCAAGGTGTGATTTCTTCTTTCCAATTCTTTACAAGACATACAAAACTAGCTCTCAGTGACTGCACCCCATAAAGGGGAAAGCACGTAAGAAGAAGCAGTGTTTACATGTTGTAGTGTTTAGATTTGTGCATAATCGTAGGTGCATTATGCTAACTTTAGAAAACAAAATCAGACAGCCAGCAGAGAAAAGCATGAATGATCAGAGTGAATCTTTGGTAGCTGGAGTGCTCTGCAGTGGTGATGTGGGTAGGAATGAGTTGACAATCACACGTGGGTAGAAAGTAAAGGCTAATTTAAAATATGGTGGGTAATATTCTAAGCAAGGTGAGTAAATCTCCATGAGAAAGCAATGATTTCTGGTGGATGAATTTCCCGATCCCTTAGAAACTTCTAGAATTCTATGGGAGTGTTATTGGTTGCCAAGTGCTGTGGATGGGGATGAGACACCCCGATTATCCTATAAAATGCAAGACATCTTCTCATGAGGAAGAGCTCCTGATACAGACAATGAAAGCCATCCGTGTGTAAACACCCTAGGAGCCAAGTCTTCTCTATGCTGATGCTAACTCTGACCCTAATTATTCTGCAGTAATTCACATGCAAAGTCCAAGACTCATAAAACTCCCACCTGGGAGGTGAATTACATCAATAGAAAGGAAAACATGACCTAAGCCTCCCTGGCTTTTTTTTTTAAACAATAGAAGTAGTTATAATTTAAATCTTTTTAAATTTAATGCTTGACAACCTTCACAAAGGCATTGTTCACTGCTTGTTCTTTTATGCAGCCAGAAAAAAAAAAAGAATTGGAACACTGGGTATTTGATGTACATGACAGTGCAGGGAATTTATTTCCACTGAAAATTCTGGTATCCAATATTCAGGAAAATTTTCTGGGAAATAGAGTGAGAATACTCTACACATTTCAACAAAATATCCTGTATGCAGGGGAATGATAAAAGCTTTTCATATTTTAACCCAGTTTTTTTTCCATTAAATCCACAAATGGTTATTTGCTGATAAATTTCTTATTTTGACATTTAGAAGATAATGTAAATTCCTATTACTGATCAACCTGGATTCAAATACACAACATAATTTTTCATATAGTAATTGCTCACAGAGCCAGAAAGAGGAAGAATGTTTGTAGAGAACAGACAACCCTGCTTTTAATAGATTTAATAGCAAATTAAACTGGATTAATTTACCTGAAATAAAGAGAAGCCTAAAGCATTTTGTAATATAGTTATTACCATTTTAATCTACTTATGACATAAATGTCTTGCCAAAAATGGCCCGTTTGCTAGCTTTTACTTTATTACACTAGTACCAAAAGGTTGTCTATATGCCATAAACTATCTTGCTTATAGTTAGGATTAGAATCTGAGAGAAAAGTAAAAAAAAAAAAATGCAATGGATAGTTAGGTTTACCACAAAACCTGGAGAATCTTGGTGCCTGAGTTTCCCTGGGACTTGGATATTAACTAGAATAAACAATTCTTCAAGACCTACTTTTAGCTAAAAGTTCTCAAGGTCCAAGTCTAAGCATAGAACAAGAGAGAAAACGCTGAGGGACTTCTCATGTAAAGGTTTTTTTGAAGCTCAGGACCACAGAGATACCTTGTCCCTTTGGTCATTGATCTATGTACATCCTGAAAGGCCCTGAGTTTTAACTGATATCTGGGACTTTTGTCATAGTCCTAAAACTTACAGTTTATACAAACACAAATTGTACATATGTGGCTAAGTCATGAGGAAAATTCTCTCCACAGTCAAATGATTATACAATACCAATTCTTCACTTAATAAATACACAGTAACCTACACGTGTCAGTTTTGAATAGTCTAAAAATCCTGACGATTGACTGGGTTAATTTCAAAATTATATGAACCTCTCATCCTAAGCCATATTTTCATATTTTTTAGCAAATAGAAACCAGTAGAATAATCATTGATGACTAATGTAAATTAGGTTGTTTTCAATATGAAGTAATATACAAACATTACAGAGAATGTGACATAGAGCTCTGTTGTAGTATATAATATAATAAAACATGTCACAGTTGAGTGGCTGGAAACTTTGTGCATTTATGTGTCTCTAGGAATCCGATTTATGTCTTTATATATTTAGTGAAAATGTTAACATGAACCTAAACAAGAAATAAATATTTCTGCTAATTGCACGAGAAAAAAAGAAAATGTCTAATAGTTTGGGAGGGTTGTAAATATTAATGTTGTAAATAAGACACTATTTCCAAAATTATCACTTTTTCTTTAAAAGAAATATATTCAATTATGTATACAAGCATTTTGATTTTATGTACACCATATATGTGCCTGGTTCCCGTGGAGGCCAGAAGAGGTTGTCAGAATCCTTAGACCTGAATTTATCAATTATAGATGGTTGTGAGCCATCATGTGAGTTCTGGGAAACAAATCCTTGTTCTGTGCAACAAGCACATGCCTTTAACCATTGCGCCATCTCCCCAGACCCTAAAAGAGTCTTTGTTCCAAAACTACTTGGTATTATTCCATATTTTCCAAAACTTTGCACTTCTTTGAGTCCATGCTTCCAGAGAATATAGGTTTCTTTTCTCTTTGAAAGGAGCAGAAATCTTTTGCTGCTCATTTCAAGTCTGAACGTTTATAAATTTTAAAAGGAAGTCAATGTTTCTTAATGATTCGTACGTAACGTGATGATCTAAGCTATTTAAGCACATATCGTTCATGGTATAATTTTCACATCTTAAAGTCTGAGGCATTTCATAGGAATGGCTGTGTACGTGAGCATGTTTATCCCGCTGTGAATGTGTAGTGTCTCTGATCAATTCCCAGCTGAGGACCCAGAGGCCTGAGACTATTACTAAGCTGGCCAGGAACAGAGCCAAGATTTTAATCCAGGTATTCTGACATTAAGCACCTTTCTTTACATAATCGTTGTCTCCCTAATTAGGTTCTGGTCTATTAATGAGGCTGAAACATCTCTATCTTACTCTACGGAATTGATTTTTATTTCTTGTTAAATGACAGTCGCATCAATGAACAAATGTGAGACCATGTAAATGTACAAAGTCTCACGTGAAGAGGAAAGCCTACCTTCTTGAATTTTCTCACTGTCAAACTGAATACACTATGTCAGCACTCCCAAGCAGTCTCAGGACATAGTATCCCAGTCAAAAACGTCCCTATGAAGGAAGCATTACTTACTCCAGTCCCATATAATCTGGATAATGGTCAAAATGAAGATGTGCTACCACAGCCCAGGATTATAGACTAGCTTGAACAACAACAACCTTAACAGGAAAAAAAGAATTTTTGTCCCAGTGAACAACAGTACCAGCTGTCAAATCTGAGAACCTGAGTTCAATCTTTTGAGTCCCTGAATCTTTTGAGAAATACCTCCTGCAGGCTGTCTGTCATATGGCCCTCACATGTACATTATGGAATAAACACATACACACAAACACACATACACACATGCACACACACACACACGGGGAGGGAGGAAGAAGGAGAGACGGAGAGTAGAAATGTAAAGCAGAGAAGAATAGAGTAAGATATTACATTAATCAGATTTGAAAGTTAGAAATGTTTTTGTGATCTGCCTTCCTTTTTATTTTATGTGTATGGCTTTTGTTTTTGTTTTGGCTGTATGCATGTATATATACGATGGACGTGCTGGACACATAGAGGCCAGAGGAAGGCATCACACGTCCTAGGACCAGATTCATAGGCGGCTATGAGCTCCCATGAGTGCTGGGGAACAAACTAGCGCCCTAATAAAGAACAGACAGTGCTCTTAACATTGAACCATCCCTCCTTCCCTCCAGCTCCTGGGATATTAAATTTTCCTCATACTAATTGTAAAAAGGACAAGGAGTTTCCTCCATGATGGTTCTGTGGGCATGTACACCTGGGTATTATCCTCACACACAAAAAAATGGAAAAAAAAAAGCTATTCAATGGAATCTTTCCCATTATTCTGTGACTAGAAAATATCTTTTCAAGTCTCATCTATTTTTTTTTCTTTTTTTCATTCTTATCTAAGATGCTGAGAATTGCTTCTCAAGTGTTTTGCCTAGTGAGACAACAGGTTGTGAAAGCTAACGGCGGCTTCTGCTTTTCAGAGCAGCTTGGAATCTGACACACAACTGTATTTATTTATTCCACAAATGGCATCTGCTATCTCCTTCCCAGAGGCAACAGATACTACCAAGCACTTCCATCCCAGAAGACCGTTGCCCAGCACTATGTGGAGGATGCTCTGACTTTTCTGTTTCTGCCTTTCAGACTTTATGCATTGGAGTGAAAAGTCGGCACTTACAAATAACATATGGTTTGGAAATGGTTATCTGTAAATATGGGTTCATTATTCCCATTTGACAAATGTAAGCAAAATCAACAAAATATGCTCTGTCCATGGTGGATGGAATGAAATACCTTCCAGATAACTCGCACAGTGAAGGAAAGGCATAACTCGCACAGTGAAGGAAAGGCATAACTCGCACAGTGAAGGAAAGGCGAAGTATTTGATAGAGATATGAAAACAGCTCCCAGTGTGTAAAGAAAGGAGGGGCAGAAGAGCAGAGGGGAGGAGGTGAGGGGGGAATGGAATAAAGGGATAGAGGAGAGGAGGAAGGAAAATAGAGAGGGAGGAATGAAGAAAGGAAAAGGAAAGGGGGAGAGGGAGGGACAGAGGGAGTGAAATGGGAAGAAAACATGAGAAAGAAGGGGTAGGGATGGCACAGAGAGCCCTAACAGAATCTCTCTACACTCCTAAAATTACAGGTGTGGCTCACAGTCCAGCTTACAAAACATCACCTGTAAACCTACGCGGAGTGAAGTAAGTCCAGCTTCACTGAGAAGCTGCATCAGATGTCTCCATGGTGAAGATGCCAAGAAGCCCGGGGCACAGTGAGGTAAGAAAAACAGCAGCATCTACTTCTCAACCTCTTACTCAAGAGTTCTTAGCTAAGATTGGAATGTCATCTGAAATTGATGAAGGACCCATTCACACACACCATCAGCTACAAGCATGAGGCACCCGCCTCCAAGTACAATCATGGTATTTCTCTTTCCACATCCTCCCTGGTACATGACACTGAGAACCCACTGCCATGTGTTCACACAAGCAGAAACCTGGAGGCTGCCTGAGACTTCATCCTGGATGCTAAAAGCCAAGCACCATGTCTGGCTTGCTCCTGCTACTTGCTCATGGTTATAAGTTATACACACGGTGACGAATGACAAGTAGCAGCCCCACACACAGTACATGGATGTCACTGTGCCTCTCCTTCCTCACTGCACTGTGACAGTCCATGAGGTCTTGCTCTATCTCTTCTCAGTATGTACCATACATCAATCACTTCACACTGGCTCTAGAACCCATTTCTAATGACCTCCTTCCACTCACACTAGCTAGCACCATAAGGATTCCCTTAGGCTTCAGAGCTAAAGGCTGGCAGCCATGGTCTACATTGTAGGCACTGTTACTCACTGCCTCTCTGTCTCACCATCTGCCCAAATCACAGTCCCTCTTGACAGAGGATAAACCAACTTAATGTTTAATGACATTACGCAGTTCATCACTTCAACATGGCATGAGTCAAATTTGAACTAGTTTGAGTGAAAGATGAAAATACATTGAGCATCATTTTCTTCAAAGCAAAATTGGAACTTAAAACACCAAAAATTAATTCTTAGTTAATTATTAACTGTCATAAACTGTTATTAATAATTTATTTGTTGTTAATTATGTTTGTTGTGTTGTCTAAATATATGAAAAAATACATTTCAGCCTTCATTCTTAAGGAAAATTTGAATTTTATACTACTACCAAGATCTCTCTAAGTTTTACAAAATAAACATCTAAAATGTGTGTGTTTGTATGTATTACTTACATGTGTTGTATATATGTATGTGTGTATTTGTGTATATGTATTTGTGTCTTGTGTGTATGTATGTATATACGTATGTGTGTGTGTATGTGTGTGTGTGTGCATAGCACATGTATGTACATACAGAAGCCAGTGGAAGGCTTCACAGCATCCGAGTCTATCATTCCACACATTATTCAATACAGACAGCATCTCTCTTTTAAACCAGAGTGATGCTAGCAGCGACAAACCCACAAGATTCTCCTATATCTGTCCTCCACAGCCCTGGGGTGGCAGGGACATGTGGGTGGGGTCAGTTTTAATCCTTGATGCTGAAGATTTGCAAGAGCAGTCGATCTTACTATTGAGTCATCTCCCCAGACCTTTTCATGGTCCATTACTGTGCATAAATGTATTTAATAGATTTTTCTAGCTAATACTATAGAGAGATTGTTGCTTATTCTAGCATAGTCTTAAAAATAAATGTCACTTTTGAGTCCTGGTGCAGGAATCCAAAAACAGCATAAAATAAAGAGCAGCTATTCAAGATATACAAGCAGTAGGTGCCTACGTGCTTAGTTCTAAAAACCCACATCTTGAATTTATGCGTTTTAACATCTTTTCTCATCTGCCCTACACGACACTATTACAAAGAATCTCCACATTCTCCAGCAGTGAGTCATCCCACTGCTGCTCCACTGTGGTGGGAAACACAAACTCTTTGTACCCACAACACTTGAGAAATGGTGAACCATTCATTGAGACATTCATCTCCCAGCAAACTCAAACATCTAGAGATCTATGTTGTCTGGATATTTTCATCTCAGATACCTGATACAGAATAGGAAATCTCTAGTCAGTGAAAAGGCACCACAAGGAGCTTTGAACTATAGTCCTCCTGGAGAAGTAGAACTTTCTAAACTTTAACTACTCTCACTCAGCGTGAGAACAGAAGTCTCTGGGATGTGAGATAAAGACCTTCAAGTCAGTGTCTGGACAGAAGAAGGGAGACCTGGACTTGTATGACACTTACAGTTAGGCCACCATGGCAAAGTTGTGGACAGGGACAGTCTCAAAAAAGGAATGAGCTGTGATAGTGAATGTCACAGAAGAAAGGGAAGAAACAAAGGAAAATGGCGCCCAAAAGCCTTGGGAGTATGCTGGCTGCTCTGCAGACATGTGTCTGTCCTATTACACAGCTAACAACAACGTCCTCTAAATGGGGCTACTACGGGTCTCTAAGTGGTCAGCACAACAAAGACACTAACGTGGCAAATCTTGATGAAATATTTCAAACTAAATGTGCTTTCTGCAACCTGACATAATAGTAAAAAAAAAAAAAGATACAATATATGAATCAATCATTTGTCTTTCTGGATAATTATTATAAAGTATACACAACATGAGTTAAAAGAAAGTGGAAATCTCATTTTCATTACTACCCACCAAGACATCTGGAGTTTGTGGCACAAACTGAAGGGCCTTTGCCTGTCAAAAAATTAATAAAGATAGAGCAAGGATTCTTCTTTCAGTTTTTTTGTGGCAAGTTTACGTTTTCATTTCTATCCAATCTAATATTTAAAATCTAGGGCTCATGTTTTGTCATCTTCTGTAAGGATATGCATCAACTTTCTGGTATGTTGTGAAATAATCTAGTCACCCCAGACTGAAGGAGGAAGAAAAAAGGAGATTAAGAAGAGGAAAGAGAAGCAGGGGAGCAGAGAAGAGTTTGAGAAAAGTGATGTTATTAGCTGTGCTCCTACAAAGGGCACATGAGGCCTGCTCTCACTGGGGGCTGAACTGGGCTGAGAATATTCAGGGAAAGATCAGTGGGAAGTGGTGTTTGGTTGTCTACCCTGCTCACAGGGAGTCTCACCTGGGTGTGGCAAATGATTTTATTTACGAAATAGCATGGTCAGCACAATTGTTTACAGTGAAAATGTCCCTTTGTGGAAAGCATTGTTGAATGTAATGTATAGAAAATGCTTACTAAAGGTCCATTTTGTATTCCTAATTTTGATTCTTTGATTCTGTGGTTCATGTACTAATAAAAATATGCTAAACTACATGACTTGTTCAAGTTTTGAAAGTAGTTTATAAGATTCTGGAATCAAGGCCGTGTTTTCAGCTGTAGTTAACTCGACATTGTATACAGAATACTATGAGATCAGCAACTCTGAACCCAAGAAAGAGGAGAGAAGATATTTTCTTAGAAACTCAAATAGGTACCATAATGGTGGAAGAATATTGAATGGAAGGAAGGAAGCAAAGAAGGGAGGGACAGAGGCTTCGCGCGAGCGAGGGACGGAGGGAGGGAGGGAGGGAGGGAGGGAGGGAAAAAAGTTGTACATTCTGCTTGATAAATGAATGGGTTAAAAACTGCTTTTGATAGATTGAACTGTGGGAAGTTGAAAGATTCATTTGAACCAAACTCAGTCACTAAAGATGGGAAATTAGCAAGTCCCTGTCTTGATTGGGAGAACATGGGATCATGGGATACAGTACTTCAGCTGCTTTAGACAGGTGACCTCATCATGGTTTAAATAGAATGTCCATTATAAGCATAAATTATCACCCCATGAAACCTTAGCAGACTAGACGCTGACCTGGAAATTAACAATCAAGCATATTACAGACAAAAAAAATGTAAATGAACCTTTCGCTTATATCCAGCATGGGGCTGATTAGAGAAAAAGGCAAAACCTCTGTAATTTTTGAGATTGCTATTGTTAAGATAGGAATTAGCTGAGCTGGCAATAAGACGTGAATATTCCACCTGTCTTTAAAAATCACTTACTTGCCTAATGTGAAGATTTGCTGATAAATAGCAATTCTTATCTGTAAAGCTGTATAAGAAATTAGGGGATTTGGTTTGGCAGTTTAATAAACTGATAGTCAGTGAATTGTTATAGATTACGACAGCAGTTCTAAAATGACCCAAAATATCATTTTCAAATTACCATCAAAAATGTATCATTTTCAATATGACCAAAAATTATTTTTTAGAAATATATTATCTGTCCCTTAATAGGAAATACTGAGTTTGTTGGAAATAAATCATCCTATTTCTTCGCTTACTAGGGGTTGTTTCATGCTGGGCACATTTTTGCCTATGAGCCAAATTCTACATTGTGATACATCTGGTTTTATACAACTTTATATTTCTTTTCCTGAATTTGTGTATTGTCTCCCCCCCCTTTTTTTTGCATTGTTTAGACTCTACTAAATTTCTCAAGCAATAAAAAAGCATCTTGGGTTAAAAATTCATGTGACAAAATATTTCAAGCCATACATAATTCCTTGAGCCCCTAATCATTCTTCTCATTTAAAACATGAGGCTACTGAAATTTTCATCCAGGGAGAAGCAAGTCTCATTCCCCATTACTCAAACCTGTAACTGCCATTGTGTTTGTGTTTTATGAATTTTGCTATTTCATGTCCCTTTTGTAAGTAACATCTCACAACATAGGATAGTCTACATTTTTAAATTAGCTTGTATTTTTGTTATATTGTCCAGATTTCTCCATGTAGTACGTGTCCCAGTCCCCCTGTTTCCTGAGGCTGAATAATGCTCTGCTGCATTCATTCAGTGATGAAAAATTGAATGTTTTCACATCTTGGCCAATGTGAATAATGTTGCAATAAAGGTATATAATATATTTAAAAAAAAAAAACATGAGGCCTTGAAATTCGATGATAACAGTCTTCCTGTAATTTGACTCTGTGCTGGGCCTCTGTAGGATCCTGTCCTGTGGTTGTGCTTGTTTGTTTTAATTATCTTGAGAAGTTGTTTCATTCCATTTGTTATTTCCTAAGAGCACTAGCAACTGGACTTCTTATGGCCCACTTCTATTTCATAAACTGATCTCTCAGTGTTAAAACTTTGCTCCTGCTTCCTTTCAATGTTTTAGTTACTGTAAGGTCTCTCTCCTTCCCTAATAGTTCTGGTTTTAATATCAACACATTCTTTAAGTACAATTTCTTCTATTTCTCTAAGTCAATTTTCTTTCTTGTTTACTTAGATGTTTTCTTTTGTGCCATATTTTCTTTTTAGATTTGGCAAGCTCCTTTGATAGACTGTTTTTCCTTGTTATTGTGGCCTTTTTATTTCTTGACAGTACACTCTACCACTACCTGCAAATACTTAAGAGTGGGAAAATAAAAGAAGTCCGAGAAATCTGTAAGGATGCAGCTTGTCAGCCAAAGGTTTTCACCACAAAGTAAGCAGGTCTTTAGCTGAGAACTGATCCAGAAAAGAGACTTCTGCTCATGTGCTTGGCAAGGTTGGTACCACAGTTCTGTTGCTACAGTTGAGGAGAGTCCTTAATATGAGGAGCCCAGTTTGAGCTGACAGTATAGCCGTATCTGCAGTCTCCTTAGCTTAATGTCTCCATAGGCCAAATCTCATCTAAGGAACGAGGGAGCTCAGCAATAGTCAGATATGTCACGTGGAGGAGGGGAACCCACAGAGAGAACATACCCTATTTTAGATGCTCAACAAGATCCCTGTCTGTTCTTATGTTCCACTCTAAGCTTCTGCAATATATGATTCTTCCAGTTCCTGTGCTCTGAATGGTTCAGAAGCATAAATCTGCTTCCTGCTGATGGAAATTTTCTTCTGTGTTCTCCCCATTCCTCCTACAATTTAGACTACCCAGAAATCTGTGGCAGTGTAACTCAATATTATATCCTCACTAAATATTTGGTTTTATCCTTCTCTTTAATGAGCTGCTGACAAAAACATTTACAATGTTGTTTTGAACTGAAGTCTTTTATTTATTTTGATCTGTCTTATTTGTCTTCAACTTATTACTTGATCATGTAGCAACGATCTCCCAAAGAATGCCACTTGCGGTGAAAATAACATGTAAATTTAATTAAAGAAAAAGAATTGTGCTTCTTACTGTCTTAATTTAAAATAAAAGTTTGTTCCTTCGGCATTATCTTTAGTTACTGCTACTATTGACTTATCCATCATTATCAAACAACAAAAGCTAACCAATGACTAGGCACAGCAAAAAACTTATCCTGTAATATATTGGGTGAACAGTTCAGCAACCCAGGAAGATTCCTATGCTTCCTTTGGTTATATGGAGAGACGGAGGGGTCTCAAATGAGAGTCTCTACTGTGTCCCCTTTATACAGTTTCCATCTAAGACTAAAGCCATCCATCAGCTACAAATGCACATTTCCACTCCACCTAAGTCACCCAACAGAAGTGTCCTTGCCTTGGTAATCTCCCCTTGCAAAGTGGCATGGCCAACTAATGATGTGGAACTTACTGAGGAGTAGGTGTGTCCCATGGAATAAGAGAGCATGATGGTGATGAAAAGCACAAAGACTTCATGGTTTTCTTAGTTGTATCATTCTTCCTGCATCCTCCACAGCTTCATTAAAACTTCCCTCAGCGAACCAACATAGCCGATAGCACACAGCATTAGCCACAGATATGCACGCAGAAATGGAGGCTAAGTTTATAACAAGGAGACGAATTTCACAAGGAATCCCATCAAGTCTGAGCCCACTCCAGGAGTGCCACTCTTCATGGACAATCCTAATAAAATCAACTGAGGATTCACCATGATCCAGTCAGTTTTCTGTTGAAATCAATAAAATAGTAAATGGCAGGATCCGGGAAGGTTCAGAGATGTTCCAGCCTTAGGATTAAAAACTTCATAGACGAAATTCAGAAAAAGAAAGAAAGAGAAAACAAAGTAAAAGAGAAAAACTCCTAAAGACTTTGGGTCCTAGGTAATGAAGTAAGTTAGGCAAGTGTACACTGGCGTGAAGCATACTATGAGTGTAAGCTATAGGCTGCTTATCAATAAAGCTCTCAGAACCTTAAGCAGTGTGCATAGAAGCAAGAAGACATCTAGACAACCATAAAAGCATGCTTTTCCTAAGTTGTCTGGGCATAGAAGGCCATTCCTTTTCTGCTCAGAGGAACATTGTGATGACCAATGAGTTGATCAAATATTATCAATTATAATGGCCACTCAGGCAGGGCTGACTAACCTGGTATGTGCATATTACAATTATACTGAAAAATGCTAATAAGAATTTTTTAAATTATAATTTGATCTCCAAAGGCTGGGCTACCTACAAAGGAGCCTTTGAATACTTTGTAAGACAGACAGTTTTTAGTAATGCAAAGGATGAGAGCAGGAAGCATCCCCTCATTACATTGCTAAACATTTCCTAGCATTTATAGCACAGGGCTACACTCTTAGAAACACTGGCACGATCATTGACTTGCTAATGAGAATGGCTCAAAGCATTAGCATAGCTTGCCCCTCACATGCTGATCAAATAGTGACAACTTACACTCTAAGTGTATCCACTGTAGAAATTAAATGAAAACAAGGTATGACACCTTCTCCAGAAAGCAAAATACACAGAAGGAGATGCTGAGCAATGAAAGGCAAATGTGTACCGTTCATTCCTGATACGCATCTAAGGGGCCAATTAGTTAAAATAGAGGCATCTTTGGCACTGTTATTTATCAACCCAAAATACCATAATGTTAGATTTCCAAGAATGCATGGCCAATATGTGTCAATGCCTAGCATGTCCTTGGTTCTAAGGAAATGCTTCACTCACTTAGCTATTAAGTTAGCACTGAAGGAAGAGTTCTGTTCGGAAGTTTCTGCTTTCGAAAGTGGGTAGTATTTTAATGTGTAGATGCGCCAACAGAGTCTGGTTCTTTCCTTCGGTCCCCATCAGCATGTTCATGCATCATTGCTACCAATGCTTTTCCAAGTGAGTGCAGACTGTGGGCTTTTCTCATGGGTCTCTCTCCAACATCTGACAGTGAGTTACTAGAAATCTAGCAAATATTAGATATGAGGCATCTTTTGTGGCCCACACATCTGGCTTGGTCGATGAAACACATATCACGGATGGATACTGGCATGTACCCAGTTGTTAAGAAACCCAGAAAGGAATACTGATTTTTTCATCTACATCTACATGATGGGCTGTCCTGAACCTCTTGCCTTTAAAACAGAAGAGACAATGCATAAAAAATAGTTGTCACTCAAAGAACACGTTTAATCAACTAGACATTGCAGCATATAGCGCTTTGCTAAGAAGGATTGTAATAAAGGGATGACTTTATGTAGAATTTAGATGTGCTGCCATGTGCATTCAGTTGTAGGTAAAGCAAGTACATTGCTAATCCAAGCTCAGACTTAAACACTGAAAGCCTCGGCTGTCATCACTACAGAAGATTCCCCTGTAGAAAACATCACCGGGATGGACTACTTAAACAAAAAGCTGTACACATACAAATAACATTGAGGTACTGATTTCCTGTCTGTATATGAACACACACCAGCTGGAGGACCAGGTAATCCGTTTTTGCCCAAGTAAGACGTCAGCAAAGTCTTTTAAAATACAATGATAAGCAGAAGCAGAAGGGACAGGAGACTGATTTTCTTTAGTAATACTTGGTTAAGGACATGGCAATAATAAAAACAAAAAAAGCATAATTTTCCAAATAATGTTCTAATACTTTTTATGAAAAACATGATCTTCAAAACTCCCTAACTGCTGATGATATGTGTGTGCTTGTGTGTGTGTGTGTGTGTGTATATACACACACACACACACTTTTGGTCATAAAATGATGTAAAAATCTATTAAGAATGTTAATTATTAATGTATTATTTAAAACTCTAAAGATGCGCAGTCAAAAGTTTCTTTACAACATAGCTTAGCTAATCATAAAATCATTGTATATAAACTCATATATGTATATGCATATGCATATGCATATACATATACATATACATATACATATACATATACATATACATAT
>NW_021604567.1:14539629-14560696 GCF_004785775.1 Grammomys surdaster | reverse complement strand
CATATACATATACATATACATATACATATACATATACATATACATATACATATATATGCCAAAGACTGAGGACCAATGAGAGAATAATTTCTAAGTTTACTTTATTTTTTCCTAAGGATGAATTATTTCTGTAGAAAATAGGTCTAAGATTAAAATAACTGTCTACAGTATGGCAGTATCTATTCTTTACTACAATGAGGTTTTATAAAATATCATAGAATAAACATGTTTTAAAATATTAAAGTTAGAGTTTAATGGTGCATAATGTTCAAATATTTGGATCCTATAATACCAAGCAATTTGTTTTGGTCTTATTCTTAGGAAGTTGTAAAACTCAGGTTACAGAATGCTAAATAGAAAATGTAGGATAAGTATGCTGTGAACTTTAATAAATCAAATGGGAATTGTGGCCAGTTATATAGTGTTATTTTCAGGGGTTCTGTTGAATGTGTTGACCATCATGGCTGCTCCTCCCACAGGATACTGAAGTATTTGTATCTGTGTAAGCTGCAAGCATGTTAGTTTATTTCACCATTGTAACCATTTTTCTATATGTGAAACTATATTAGAACAAGGTGTAATATAAGTCCTACATCAAGAAAACAAACATCCAAGAAAGAATAGTAAAATACTCTACTAAAAACTTAATCAAAGATGCCGAGCATGGTAGAGCACACCTTTGATCCCAGCACTCAGGAAGCAGAGGCGGGTGGATCTCTGTGAGTTTGAGGCCAACCTCATTTACAAAGTGAGTTTCTGGACAGCCAGAGACAGAGCCCTGTTAATGATAATAGAAAAAAAATTGTTAATGATAAGTGTGTATCACATATCAGTATCATGGCAATGGTACCTCAGATGCATGCACAGGTCAAGCCATAGCTAATTGTACACTTTAAAGTAGTTTCATTACATATCAATTGGTTTTGAGCTGTGAGGACAGGCCCCTGAAAAGTACGTACTTACTTGAAATAGCTTTTTTGGTCTGGCACACCCCTCCAACATAACCAAAACAAGAAGCCACCATAATCATCACCTAAACTACTATGTGTGACCTTCAATCTTGGGTACTAATGCTTTTAGCATCTTCTCGCTCTATTTCCTCTGCTGTCACAAGAGTCTGGTTTCTCATCAGCCTTAGGCCTGAACAATTGGAAAATCAATTTAGCCACATAATCCCTAGGCTTTGCATCCTGCTTGCAGGTTAATCCTTCTCTATAAGATGACTTACTGTACAGTGTGAGAACCAGTCTCTTCATCTCTCAAGACAGAACCACACACACCCTCCCTAATCTATCGAGTCAAGTTGAAGTGTCCTCCTGGATTCCACGTTCCCCAACACCAGATACAGTCAAGCCCATCCTCTTGCTCTTTCTAGTAGCTATGGTCTAAGAGAGTCAATGTCTCCAGCATCCTACTCCAGTACTTACGAATAACAAGATCTGTGGCTGAAGTCACAAACTGCCACTTCCTACGGAAGGGACAGCAGACAGCAGAATAGGAAACAGGCTATAAGAACCAAATTTGCCTTCCCAGACTGGTCAGTGGTACCTAACCCTTAACTCCATCACATGTTGTCAATCCTACTCATGACCTGCTTAAAACCTGTGCAGCGTTTGAAGCACCTGATGCTGTACTTCGTGCTGTGATCATGTTTGCTTTGGATTGGTTTTCCAGAGCAGAATCAGATAGCAGCACATAGTCTTAAAAGACATGTCACCTACCAGCAAAATGTCATGGCTCATTTCTGGAAATATCATATCTTTCCAAATAATAACAGCAAAAATAGATCAAGAAAAACAGAACTCTTCCATTGTTTTCTCTACACTTACCAAGCTTATGAGTATAAACCAACCGAGAAAACCATAAAGATATCATTTATGCCAAACCCATAGTGAAAAGCATTCGTTAGAAGAAATGAAGTACAGATCTTACAGAGAAAAGTTTCTACTGTATATTACTGGTGAGAAAGACAATTAGAGAAGAATACTGGCAACATAAAATTCTCTTGCTTTTATGATTCCTAGAGAACAAAATTCTGTCTTGTGCATATTTATATTACCTACACTGCAGTGGATGAGAAAGTAAACTTCCAATTCCTGAAATACCTGGGAACATATTACTTACTCAATTAAAGCACTCTTTAGAGTCCAAACACACCATGGGTTGTGTTGAGAAGGTGCGTGTTCTAAATCATTTCACGTGCTTCATACTATAGTCATACTCTAAAGCCATCTCAGGAATTCCACTAAATGGCGGTGAAATTGGTGAAAACTAGCCCTACCTCATCATAAAAAATTAGAGCACAAATACTGCTAACTGTTATCATTCGAATTATACATAGCTTTGATTCATCTACGGAAAGCAAACCTAACTTCATTTCTACAGTTTAAACTACCAACACTTGAGTGTTTAATAGCTTTGTTTTTGTGTTTGTTTGGTTTGGAATCGTTTTTTTTTTTCTTGTGCTCCGCCAAATGAATGTCACAGAAACAACAGCCAAACACATGACAGAAAAGTATATAGACATTTCAAATTATATCACCCAGACCTAAACAGGAGTATTCCAAACCACAGTTAGCATGTGCTGAGAAGATCCTGCTGCAATGCTAACTTCATTACTTAAAAGACATTGTTTCTGCATTAAATACGAAAATGAGATGTCTTTAATATCTGCTTTTATTATTGCCTTATAATAGTATTACAGACTAGATTGCATTATTAACTATGTGGCAAAAATGGCTTCAGTAGGGTTTACAGAACCAAATAGGGTATCATTAAAGTCAAATTAAGCCATCCACTGCTAACATAAATCTACCCATGCACAACAGGATTTAAAGAAGGCAGAATCACAAGCCAGCCTGGGGAGGAACTGACGAGTTTCTGCTGTGATCTGAACCAGCCAGGGTGCTCCACAAAACCAATTATTCTTCAAAAAAATAGATCTGCTATTTTCAATTGAAGTCCCTTCAATAAGTAGCTCACCATAGTGTTGTTGACATGGAGACCTGAATCAGGTTATCAAATTAGAGAAGAAAAACATATTTAAGGATATAAGAACAGCCCAGCCTTGGCAATGTGATCACGAGCTATGTGAAGTTATGTGAAGTGCTAGTGAGAGAGGAAAGGAAGGAAGGATCCTAACTAAGCTCTAGCACCGTAAGACAGCAATGAGAGAAGCTGCTTATCCAGGAGATATAAATTTGGTTCTCATCAGCCATGGCAGGGAGCTCACAATCATGTAGAGCTGCAGCGCCAGGTGACCCAACAGCTTCTTCTGGCCTCTATGGATACTGTACACATATGGTACACACACATAAATACATAGACATATGCATAGATTTAAAAATTTAAAAAGATAATAAAAGAGTAACAAGATACAACTAAATAAACCAAGTGACTCTAATGAGTTTCAATTTTTGTTTAAATAGTAAAAATGTAAAAAAGAAAGCCTTTTACCATAGAAAGCAACAGGGACATACACACACGCACACACATACACACACAGTGCGCAAAGAAAATGACTTAGAATAGGGCATTTGTCTTAACACCACATATGAGATATGTGTGTACCATATTCTCAGTATCTATTGACAGTTGAATAGAAATAAATAATAAGAAAATCTGCTGGAGAATGAAAAGCACTAAAAAATCAATTTCAACAAAAGAAAATAGTTCAAATTTACAGAGAGAAAAATGACTATTTTGAAAAGACTACGAGAGTCTGGCTGGGTAATACTTTCCAAAGCATGGCCAGTTCGACCTGAGACATATACTTAATGACTATGTACTTAGGTTACCTACATTATTCCTCTGCCAATGTAACCTTAACAATGAGTTATATTAGTCATGCACTATTAATACATACTCCACATGACTTGCCTTAGATCCTGTACTCTATTCTAATGCCCATGTCCTCTTTCGGTTCACTCTTCCTTTTTAACTACAGATCAGGAGATAAAATTACTACTGCTTAACTACCTTCAAAGACTCTTCCAGGTTAGGAAGTGTGAAGTGTTCCCTGAGCAGCTGAGCAAGGCTAATTCATGGGCTGCTCATGATGCATTAGCTGTCATTGGATCTGAAGGACCTGACATTTGTCAGTACCTCATCCACAGCCCAGGAAAACAGAAGACAGACAATTATGTCTTGCACAGAACCCCTGCTGCTTGTTCCTCTTTACAAGGCCTCTAGGTGTCTGTCAATTCCAAGAATTGTGAAATATCCAGAGGGCATTTGAAGAAAGCATAATTTAACTACTGTGGTTACAATTGACTTTGGAGGGGAACTGGCTGATTTACAAACACTTCTTACATGGCTGGTAAAACCAATAATACACAAGTAGTATTGTACTGGATCGTAATCACGGGGACTATATAAGAGCCTGTGTTTGGAGGGGAAATACCTCACGCCATGACTGAAGATGAGTCAAAACCTAAATGTTTTTACTGGAGAACTGGATACCAGTGGTACTCAAATATCTCAGGATTATCATACTGGTTTCATTAGTGAGAACTGGTTAAGCACCTTACAAAAGAGTGTATATTATTTCATGAAATTAGTTAGTTATCTGAAACTCAAAACCTTTCCAGAAGGAAAACCCATGAGGGTGTCCTCCATAGACACAAGGAAGTTAACTGCCAGGTCTCCCTTGTTTCTATCCTGAAGAAGGAGACTTCAGAGCCATGTGGACAGTTCTGTCTTGCTTCCTCAGGCAGGAAGGGTGCAGCCACAGTTAACTGATTGAAACCCAACTCTAGGTGTCATGCGACAAATGATATTCTTAGGTAATATATCTCACCTACTTGCACATCAGGTGGGTACAATGCCTTAACTACAAAATAAGGTTAAAAACTCATTTTACATTTTTAAAAATTGTTCAAGAAAATAATAGTGTTTCAGTCAATTAATACTTGGGCCAAGAATACAAGTCAAAGCCAGAGAGCTGCAAGAGCTGAAGAAAGCACACTGTCATATTAGTTATGTAAACAACAGAAGCTATGTGGTCATCAGTTCCATGATATGCTACAATAGTAAACAATACCCAGTAAAATATAACAACAATATAGTATGTCTTAACAAGGTAGTATTTTCATTCCAATTTGTTTAGCAGGTACCTTTCTGAAAACTTTACTGGATAATGAAAGCATGGGGGAAAATTTATTTTTTGACACAATAGTTTTAAACTCAGAAAAGCATGTACAGGATTTTCATCTGTGACACACCTTAAAGGACGTTCAAACATCTTAAAGCAAAGAAGGCAATGATATGGTGAAGACCATCTAGTAGTAGCTCTGGCAAAAATGTAACTGTACGGTGAAGAGGACACAGGTGAGCCTACTCTCTAGTTCACATAGATAATAGTATCTAGGAAATATCTAGTATTCACAACTGGAGACCGAAATGTCAGTTCTATGGATCTGTAGAAAATAGTCATTCATCATAGCAACTAACCAAGTCAGGCTTCCTAAAAATCTAAGATCTCTTATCAACACTAACAAAAAATTCACCTACAAACAGCCATTGTCACAATGTGCCATAAGAGAGTAGTGACCACATGTGTCATTGTTCAAAGAATTAGATACTTCTTGGCAGTTACGTATCCCAATCAATATAAGCAAAGTGTATCTGGCAACGGCAAGACTGGAAGCATCTATGATGGAATTTACATCCAAGTAAGAGTCAAAAAAGAACAACCATTGTGATGACATCAAATAATACCACTAAACACATAATATCTCTAAATAGGGGCTCATCTATTCTGGGATTTTTGCTTCTACATTTATTTTTTCAAGATACGCCACCATAAAGATAATTATAGCTTGCTATATTTCTATGTATTTTTCCAAAATAATGTATTTCCTGAATGACTATATTATACTAAAGCACATATACTTTAAATTCTATACCAGTTATGGTTTATAACATGTTATTAAATTAAAGGTATCATTGATCTGGGCATGTCTATGTAAATATATCATATTTTTATTTTATTGTCTTAGGCTAACGACCTGTTTTCAAAGTGACTTGACATATAGAGTCTACTAGAATCAATCACCGTGATGAGAAAAACTGTGAGTGGATGTGTTCATACCTACAGCAGAAGAATCACTGTTGACTTCTCAGGTTCATGGCTCTAATCTAACAGTAAAGTAGTTGTTATTTAAGTCATTCTGAGATTCATGTATGAAAATGTTCACCATACCCTTGTAAGTCACAATGATCATTATCTTTAAATTCTTCCATGGAAGAAGTCCATTGCTTATGTTGTGATTAAGAATAACACATATGTAACTTACTAAGAAGTTTTATATTTTTCTCAAAAAAAAAATGAAGAGCCCTCAGAAGGAGGAGAATATTCTGGTCCACTGCTACTTTCCAGTTCACTGTTTTAGTTTGTTTGGCATTCACAACTGTGCCTATCTGTTACAGGTTCAGTAAATGGATTGGCCTGCGACTCATTGAACTAGCAGAACCTCACAAGAGAATGCTTGCAGGATGCTACTGCCAGTGATCAGAACACTGTCTAGCATGCCCAGGGGCTTACCGAAGAAAAATTAAAGATGATGACTGATCATCATGGAGGTTACAATAACTGACTGCTACATACCTGTTATATTTCAGGATCCACTGTGTTCATTCATATTTCTTTTTTCTTCTATTTTTGAAAGTTCGTACTTTTGAATACTCCTATAAGCTTCTCTTCATTAATTATTGTAAGTAACATAAATATATGTGTATATATATACAAATTTCTAAAAATATGAATAACATTAGCTTTTCTAATGGAAATAAATCCAATACATGTAAAATATAGTATTATATTACCTTCCTGATATTTCTTTAGTCAAGTGCTATTGAAGAAAATTATCTAGCCTATTAAGACTTATTCATAAACCAAAGTATTAGAAATTACATTATACGTGGATGTAGATTCAATCATTATAAATCTGGTTGAGGAATTTTGCTGAGTGTCGGGTGTCGGTCTCACTGTGAGCAGCTTAGATAGTAAGAAAACATAGTCCTTGCCAGTTAGTCCCTTAAACCAGCTTCCTGTTTGTCTTCCCACTGTCTTATTTTTTCTTTTCCTTTTGAAAGATAAGTTCTTACTATGTAGCTCTGACAGTCCTGAAACTCACTGTATAGACCAGGATACTGTGATTTGTCTTCCTCTCTCTCCTAAGTGTTGACACTGAAGGCTTTCCCACTAAAACCAGTTCTATCATCATTTTCCTAATATCTTTTTCTTTATTCTTTAACTAGGTAAATACAAACATATGCTCTATGTACAGCACACTGTTTTAATTACATATATCAGTATATATTTGCATATGCAAATATATGTAAATGTATTTGTATGCGATATATTCGTATATATTTAATATAATACATATACAGTTGTTTTACCATGAGCAGACTTCATACCCACTCTTATCATTTTTCAAGATCACAGTGTGTGGTTAACTCTCGTCACCATGCTATTCAGTAGATCTCACCTATCATTAATGCTATCAAATGTATTATGCATAGCACTCATGACTTCTCCAGTTTATATTTATGCATATGAGTTTTAGAAAATATCTTCAAACAGATATGTCTCACACTGAGTTTGTATGATGCTGTCTAATATTGAGAACCCATTAAACTTCATTTGTGTTTATTTATGCATGTCTCCTGAAGATTTTTACTTAGTATAACTTGTTACAATGACTTTAAGATCTTCACACAAACCTGAACTTTATTATTTGCACAATTAAATACTAATAGAACTTTGTAAATGGTTAAAATTACAAAGTCATGATATATTTAATCCTGTATTCTATTTGATTCCACTAAAAATATTAGTTATTTTAAAAGGGAAACACTTTATTAATGTACAGTTGTAGAGTTAAAGTAAAAATACCTATTCCCTTTTTACCACCAGGGATTTAGGATGAAAAGTCAGATGTATGACTGTGACACCAGCCATGATCTGAATTATGTTTCTACTACATGGAGAGGTGTGCAATATTTTGTTTAAAACATGTTATCTATTATGCCTTTCTTACAATTCAAGATATTTTGGTTGAGTGTAAGCAAATATATAATTACATATCTCATAACTAGATTCTAAAGAAATCTAGGATACTTCTTTCACTTGCAAGATTTTAAGGCAGAGGAGAAATACTAAATCAAATTTCAGCAGGCATTTATCAAGCATATTATAACCCCAATGATTCTCTAGTCTCTTGGGAGTACCACAAGGTCAAAGGGAGAGAGAAGGCATGGATGGCACATCACTGCACTGGGAGTTAGGCACTGCATAAACATATATAAATAGGAAAATAAAAACACACTATGTGAAATGCACCAAAAGGACACATGCAGTAAGAGATGGAATACTTGTCAGTATGAGATTCCTGATAATACTATAGCTGGAAACATTTACTTCCCTTTAATATTGAATGAATTATATTATTTTGTAATGTAATTTTGTTTGACTAAGGAAAGGGACTTATTTGAAGTGAAAATGTAGAGCAGTTACTTAATGAAATATTTGACAATTTCTTATGATGGTGAAGCAATAAATCTGCTTATTTTTCTTCTATATAATCATCTGTCATAATTGATTATCCTTTACGGATTATTGTCTAGAGAAACAGGTACTCTGATACGTGGAAGCAGGTGAACTCATGTTCTTTCTGAGTGGATTCAAGGTCTAACTTAATAGACAGCAAAGAAAACTGGCTTTGATTTCATTCTTGCTCTTGGCTAGCCACTCAAAGACATCACCTTTAATCCTAATGTTTGCCTTCATTTCTGAGTTCTTCACTCCTGAACTCAGCACCGTTAGTTTTCACATTTCCAATCTTTCGCCATGAAATCACATTCTGTTTGATATTCTGTGTGCACTTTGCACTCTGACCAAGAGTCTTTCAATAACAGTTATTAGAGTGTGAATGTTCAGGTCCCTGTGCATGATTAGCATACACAGAATGTTATGAAGCTCACGCATTAGTATTCTTTATCATGATTTGCACTGAATATACTAACCCTATATTCATTTCCATAGGAAATAAGCACATTTTACTACCACTCCCTTTTTGGTATAATCTGTACTTTCTGATCTTTGCTTTTAATATTTTATTTTCTAATATAGTTCAGTGCATATGGAATGCAGAAAGTTGATTGCCTGATAAGCACATTTAGAAAATATGAGAAAAAATAAAAACAAGTCTGGAAAATAGATTGCTTGGTAAAGTCATTTAGGAAATATGAGAAAACCGAAATCAAATCCGGAGTGCTTTTCCATATGAAAGGCAATCTGAGAAGTTTGGAAAAATAAAGTTAACTCATTCATAACACATCTGTGAATTCCTGATATAAGACAATGTACCTAGAAGAAGAGAATATGCAGGAGAAAAAAATCTAGAGGGAAAGAAGATGCAGGGAACAGGAAGACTCTCTCCCTTGGTAGTAGCTCCTGGCTTTCAAGGACATGCACCATTTGTGTGTAGACATCAGAAAGACAAGGAAGTCTCATCTCTTGCCCTACCTCTGTCACCTGACATCAGTGACCTAACTCTTCTGGAGAACACAGTGACTGCCTACAATGACCAGCATTTCTGCTTTGTTTCATAATGACATGTGGTCCTAGTACGACAGCCAACTGAGACCTATCAGTGCCAATCAGTGTCGGATTCCAGTAGGCTACTTAACAAGATCACTAAGAAAGATCTGTAAAACATACAGTGCCTGGCTCCCTTGATTATCCTAACCTGAATTGAATCCAAGTGGAAGATTTTTGTTTAGTATATTTTGTTTGTCTTAAACTATCCTAACTTCAACATATCTTATTTGGATCCTGGCCTTCATCACCTTCTCCAAATACATGATTCCAGTTAAGAAGTCAGGAATAATTCTGCTGTGAAACTGAGAGTCTAAGGCTGGGAAAGGAGGTTGACAGAGGGGATAAGGAAGTGGTGTGGCATCCCAGCCAACACACAAGTAGATGCTAGAACATAGACGGCTCTACTTTGTAATAACAAAGACTTATTCCTTGGCCCAACTATAGTCAGTCTCCTTCAATCTTCCTTGTTAACTGTCCCTTGTATATTGCCTGTTGAACCAAGTTGATCAAGAACCCATACCCACCACGTTGGATTTCTATTCAGGTTCTAAGTACTGTTATCTGTACTACCCATCACTGTGCATTTCAGCTGTGAATCCCCATCTGCTTTGCTGCATACAGATTTGAACACAGGGTTATCCTCTTCTCTCAATGCTATGACAGTTTGAATAAAACCTGACTTGCTCTTCTAACATGATCCAGTTTTTCAATAACAGTTCCTATGATCTCCAAAACATGTTCAAAATTTTGTGGAACGCAGATCCTGAAACATATCTACATATGGAGCAGGAAACTCTTCAAATCAAAGAGAATTAGCAAGAGCACACCAAACCTGGGCAAATGTGGGCAATTCCAGAGTAATTTGCAAAAAGACAAAAAACAAAAAACTTAATAGGTCTCTGTGAACACCAGAAAAAGCACCTCAAAACAAAGCTGCCAACTGCTATTTACCAGTACAGATACCTGCCAGAATTCTCTTGATAATCTGCTTTCAGCTGTAAGGTCTGAGCATCATGTATGCATTATCCTTAGTCACAGAAAGCATACACTATGACAGGGTACCCATAATGCCAGTGGTTACTTCAGAATAAGTTCGTTTTCACTGTGAATTCTACAATTTCCTCCAACAGTCCGAGTCTCTTGTAACTCTTAAAGCTTCTTCATATACAAAATCCATCTATGTCTAATCCACCACTTCCATCTATGCAAAATCCATCTATGCAAAATCCACTAAACCTTAAGGACAAGCCTCCTGTTAGCTTCTCAAACATGCTTCCTTAGCATCCCTTGCACTCTGGCAATGAGAATGGAACCTGTCCCACGTACAATGTGTTTAAAGGAGAGCATAAATTCTCCTTTTGTTGAATACCCATGCTCCTTCCTGTGGTACCATCTATTATCATCATAGGTCTAAGTCATTGATAAGTTGACCTTTAGTCTCCTTTTAGTCACCTGCTATTCAGATTCATTCAGAAAGCTATTGCTATGGTTGGACAACCATGTTTGAAATTTTCACACGTAATATCGCTAGTAACAATGAGAGCATATAGGACACTTAATATGCCCACGACTATTCGAACTATCACATACACATAATGAAAATTTCCCAACAGATATGAGATGCATATTATTAAAGGACTAAAGAGGAGGCACTATAGTGACTACTCAAAGAAGATGGAATAACAAGTGTTTGAAACTTTCCAAAAGTAAAATAAGGGTCAATGAAAAGTCTATTAAAGGAAACAATAATGTATAACATCAGCTAGATCCAAACCAAAGTAGTGTAGGAGCTCCTTGAAGAAAGAAGTATCAGAAACTGATGGTAACAGATTAAATGCAAAAGTAATTCAAATAAAATATCTGTTGTTGTTGCAGTTACACAGCAACCTAATTATCCCTATTTTATGGAAAAATCTACAGTTATATAATTATGTTTATAGACTGGCTAATTTGTGTTTTTAATCCTTCCTTTTACATATGCATTTTCAAGAACAAATCACAGAAATAGTTTATTTCATGTTGCAAAACAAGTCATATGTCATGTATGACAGCTCACTGACTCTGTGTGAAGGGGAGGTTTCACAGCATTGGAATCAGGAACCATATAATATCAAATCTTAGGCTTCTAACACAGCATTGTGTCTCCCTCTCACTAAATTATATACCTCGAACACATTAAGATGAACCAGAGAAAAGCTGGCTCAAGTGCATGCCTGTCTTCACTTCCTGCCACTTGTTCAAGCCACACTAAAAGAAGATTCTAGTGGCAGACATGTTGAACTCTTAAATTCCATTACATATGTTGACTTACTGGTATCCTAGAGAATTCTCTGATCCTACAAAGAACATAGTGACTCTTTTTGGACATTCAGCATCCATAAAAACCAAGTTACTGTTCTGATAAATTACAACATCCATAAATAACTCAATTCAGTGTTTCTTTATGCTTTCCACTGACAAAACGACAATCTAAAAGAGCATTCCAGAGTAAGAATGTGTTCCAACACTTACAGAAGTCCACTGGATGTGGGCAGGAGGGAGCAAAGGGAAACCAGATGACCAGAAAGGCATCTCATTAACAGAACAGCCACATGCTAGTTCATCATTTATCAGTACAAGCTAAAGAGTTCCAGCACTCAAGTGACTGGGCAAGTTAGTAGGTGCTATCTCAGTCAGAAAACACTGGAGCCCACACATTTTAAGATTAAATTCTTAAAATAGAGACAGCTACTTGCCAGCAAAGAAAGTCTTTCTGTAGCAGTCCTAGGTCCTGATGCTGCTTACAAACATCCCCTCATAATACTGTAATGAACAAGTCCTTTGCTCACAGAGGAAAATACTCAGTGACCCACTTCGGGTTTCTTCAGAAGCTTGAATAAATTATATCTTATGTTTATATAACTAAACCGAAGCCACAAGAGGAAGCTTTTGAAAGGGTGTCAAAAATGCTGGTGCAATCATGTTTTTTTCCACTAAAATGTTGTGCTCCTTTTGCCAAATGAGCAATCTATCAAAGCTTTTATTGTGATCTTTCAAGAAAGTTGAACACTTATGGAGATCAAGGGAAGCCTGTTGGGTCTGGCAAAAAGAACCATGGCAGTAGAACTAAAGGCTCTACACTGGCCACAGCATACACAATGAAGGTTCACTCCCAAGGGCTTCAGTTTTAATAACAAAGAAGGAACTACTATCATGGGTTTTTTCTAATCTCCTACAAGATGTAAGCAAGTATTGGTCAGCTAGAGATAACAAGACTGAGCTAAGTGTAAATGTACCACCATCCAGTATCTGGCAGTGGTAAGTGGGTACCAGAAAGCCAAGGTGCTGGCAAAGCAATGTCTCCTTTCTGCACTTCCCATTGCTCCTCCTTATGACTCACAGATGCATAAATTAGCAAACATCCTCAAGTTCGCAAAGCCCAACTGAGCAAATATATCGAGAGAGTGACTCTAATTACTCTGAGGAATAATAAGGCAGTGTTCCCACCTTCTAAAATATTCTTTCTTCTCACCTCTGCTACTCAAGCATATTTATCAGTTATCCCAAATATTCCTATGTGAGAATCTCAATACTTTTCTTCTGGAAGGACCAGTTGCACATTTCTAAGTATCACCATTACCAGGCTGTGACTAATTGCTTGCACAGAGTACCATAGTTCAGACTTGGAATCTGTCTTGTAAACTGGGGACTCTGAGTTTTGCAATCTCTCTGCCAAGTAAAATAATGGTTGTTATTTTAGGATTGATACAACACTGATTCAGTAGACAGAGAATAAATAGTGCCATCATGCTCATATTAAGGTGATATATGTCAACTGAAAATGATTGAAGTGCATACAAACAATAATTTATGCAAGGAAATATACCCATGAATCTAGGTAAAACTTTGGAGACAAAAATCGGTCACTATATTCACTGCATTATTATTGGCAGTCTTTAATGAATACACACAAAAAAAGGCATAACAAAAAAGAACTTGTTGATTAAACAAAAGTAGATTAATATTTATTTTAAGCAAAATATCACTAAACAGAGAATGGTAACGAAATGTTAGGTCATAGACATCAGAAAAGCCAGTAAAAATACCTCTAAGTGGCTGTGCATTCCCTGTGGTTTTAAAGTATGAGTCCCTTCTTTCCAGTGGCTTGCTTCTGTTGTCACTGTGCATGTAAATGGTGACCTTGCTTTGTCTAGAGATAGAATCCCTTTCCCCGTGGGCTCACTTCCTCATTTTCTTGGGAAGGAAGGGTTTTCCCAGGTGCTGGTAGGCTGCTGCTTGCTGTAGCTGAGGCTGTTGTTGTTAATTAATTTATGCAAATCAGCTAGACACCATCCTTGATTAATGTCTTTGCTGCTTTATTAATCTTGAATACTTTAAGAGGCTCTCATACATGTATGACGCAATGTCTACTTAGAGACTAACTACTCATATGATTAATTCAGGCCTTGAAGAGCAGTACCTGATCTCTTCTCGTTGATACTACTAATTACATATAATTTATAACTTTTAGAAAAGTAATCGCACCAGAAAGAAAATTAAATTTTATAATTTCTCTACAAGTGACATGGGCATATAGTACCCTTAAAATAGCTGCATGCATTTTCAATTTAAAATTAATAGCAGAGAAAATGTAATGACTATCTATCTGTGCCAGGTTTTGTGCCAGGCTTTACATGTTTCCAGACTTTATTTATGATATCTGCTTCATTAAGTAGTAAGTACTCACGCAGGCAGAAATATTACCTAATATTTTGCTATGCTATCCACAAGCATTCAAAACAGAATCATGCATTGAAACTGATTTTTCTGGTTTCATATTATGGTTAAAATATTTTATGTCAGTTTTTCAAAAGTCAAAATCTCTCATTTCCCATCCTCAGATATTTTTCTAAGTGACCAAGAACGACTTAATGTTATTTGTGAAACAGATGAATTCATTGCTGGAGAATCTTGATTTGTCTGAAAAGAGTGTAAGGAAGGTGTAGGAGGAGTTAAGGTGGGAAGAGTAAGGAGAGGAAGATGAGGAGTAAGGAGAGGAAGAGGAGGAGTAAGGAGAGGAAGAGGGAAAGGAAGAGGAGGAGCTAGAGAGAACAGAGATGTAGGAGCGATGGAGAGTCTCGCAGGTACAGAGTACAGTCGTGGGTAACAACTTTTATTTATGTTAGTCAAATGGGAAACAATTCTCTTTGTATGGGCATATTGTTATTGAGCATACCAAACATTTAAAGCCTTTGACTAATCTTTAAGCATTAGAGTCTCATTTTCTTACTGAGCCAGTGTGGTTGGCGAGATGGTCTGGGAAATGCCCAGCCTTGTGGAGACAGTGCAGAAGATTGGCAGAGCCATTTCCCACACTGGCATCTCATGAGTGGCAGGGCTGGTGTTTTTGGCTGACCGATTCTAGCTGCTGCACACATGTGACTTCCAGCTGAGAAGCATGGCTGCTGAGCTAGGCAGAGCCTCCGCAGCTTAGATAGTCGGTTTGAACAGTGGTCGATTTTAACAATTTACCTCAACAGGAAGGTACCAGAAAAAATACATGACCCTACAATATAATGTCTCAGAAATATTTACTGAATTCAATATATTAAAATCTAACTCGCTGCAAACAATACCTCCACAAAGAGTACATAATCCATGACAAATAGCTAATTAGAGAAATAAATATTATATGCAAGATCATGTGACTTATTTTCTTTTACAAACACAAAATACAAGTATGGAGAAATTACTAGCAGTTGAGAGCAATGGTCACACTTCCAAGAGTCAGGTTCAATTACAACTTTCTATGATTTCAACCTTAGGGTATCCAGTGTCATCTTTGGCTTCCACAGAATGAATCCACATGGTGAAAGACATACACACAGCAAAACATCCATACTCAGAAGATTAAAAATGGAAAAACAAGTTCAAGTTTCTTTGGGAAGAAACCCCGAGAATAAGTAGTAAAACCCAGAACTCTGTGAATCCAAGGCCAAGGAACTCCACTTTCATGGTTCATATCTTAAAGTATTTGTGGTAAGTATGGTCATACATAAGGTATGGAGGCTCGGGAGGGGCTGTCACTGTGCATGTTTGTTTCTAAAAATTTCTTTTACTTGGAAATGATCTCATTCCAGATGTGGACTAGTGAATGCCCATGTCAGCAAAATGGAAAGAGACTGTTTTTTTTTTTTTTTTTTTGGCAATCTTGCTATCAAGATATATTTCTGAGAGAGAGAGAGAGAGAGAGAGAGAGAGAGAGAGAGAGAGAGAGAGACTCTATGTCTTTCTCTGTCCTCCGAATACATAACTTTTTTTAAAGGGTCATGCCAAATGAACCTGACATTTAATACTCTATACTTGCTCATCTTGCCGCGATGGCACCAACACTGTAAAGCACAGGGTTTGCTCTTAGGAATATTTTTCTAAAATTATATGTTCATAAAGACTCTTCTATTCCTTAAAGTCTTGTCTCATGTTCTTAACACAAAATCATTTAGGAACAGAGCTCCAGGCAAACCCCAAAGGACATAATTAAAATATCAAATTATAAACTACTGGATACTTAAATAAAGGAGCCAACTCACTAGACCTTTTACTGAGCCCATGTATACAATAACTACTGCACGCCCAATTACAGTGACCACTAGGCAGCTGGACATATGTGACAAAAGAACCGACAATGGTTTAAGTCACAAAGACGGGAACAGCACATCCACCACTTCCTGAGATGAAGATTTGTGGAAGACCATGAACAAAGACAAAGATAGCTAACCCAGCAATGGGGGGAGAGGGATGGCTACCTCCTTCACAGTCCAGCATTGCAACTTGTGTGAACAGACTCGAGTCAAGGTGAGGAGAGGTAATACCTCCTCATTCTCTAGGGGTAGTGTGAGCCAACTACATGGAGTGAACATGTCCCCTGTGTTGCAAGTCCGCCAATTGTCCTCTAGAGACACAAAGTCCACCACTCCCTGAGGGAGAGAATGTCTGGAGTTGCTTCATTCTTTTGAGTTTGTTGGATTAGGTAGGTGTGAGGGAAAGATTGTTAGGGACTCTTTATTCATTTCAAACTGATGATTAGACCCCAGTAACAGGTCTACCATGTAAGAGTTGACCTTGCCAAAGAGATTGTTTCAGATGAATCAAATAATAAAAAAACAGCATAAATCTGTGGGTAAAACGTGATTTTTTTTTGTAATTGAAATGCTGGGTTAAAACATGTAGACATTTACTAAAACTACTTAACAGAGGACATAATGTATATATTTTAATTTCAAAAATCTTTACTTTTGCAATATAAGTGCATGCTAGATTAAAGGAAAACAAGACAATGCTTTTGTTCCGATGGATGTCTGTTTAAAGAGTCTAGACTGAGATCCTCTAATAAGCAAGTGGAATGTATTTGAACATGACGCAACAAAGCTGTTGTTCTAAATAACTCTTGGTTTGGGGTCAGAGCAGATGTGAAGTGATACTGACAAGGTATATAAACAAGGTTAAGAGCAGTTTGGGGGTCAAACGTGTCTCTACTAAGAAGATCCAATCCTTGTCTCCTCTGTGCTTCCAAGTCATGTGTTCAGAGAGAAATGGAGCTGAAATCCCACTTCCTATACTCATGAATGAGCACACTACCGAGTCCTGTGTCTTAATGACATGGGCAGTTTATTATAAAAGACACAGACAAAGGGATGAAACAAACTCAGGGAGCAATCATGCCCTGAATATGCATTATTCTGTTTACAAAGTCAGTGGCAACTCTCTTCTTATGTAAGAGACTCCATGCAAGACGCAACAGCAGAGACAAGGGGAGGCAAGAGGAAAAATGAAAAAAGATAAATACTGGAAAATGTCCATCACACAAGTAGTCCTTGGTGGCAATTTCTGTTTCTATTCAAACTCGTAAGTAACTGTGAGTGAAGTTTTAAATTAATTAAATAAATAAATAACAGCAAAAACAAAACATGAGATACTAACCATACTATTAAATAAATTTTAGAGTAACAACTTTTATGCAAGCCTTTTCACACTCCCTTTACAGTAGTTTATTTAATAAAGTAAGCTGTTTTTTTTTTTCATAGCTGACAAAACTAAGGGCACATCGTGTGGAAGATAAAGTCATCATGAGATCAGTATGGGTTCCAGAAGTTTCATTTCCTTGAGGCTGGAACCAATGACTCACTGAAGTTACACTAGATTTCACAGCAGCGGGCAGTATGTCTCCATGCGCAGAAGGGTGTGGACAAACACACTTAGACTGGACAATGATAACCTAACACTGAGCAAGAGGAGGAAGCCACCAATTTATGTAGCTTTTGGAAACAGGACATATCAAAGACCACTGTTTCTGTAAAATTTCCTGATGCAGACAGTGTATCACTGAGGCATCAGTCAGATTGCTTGATCGCCATAAAACGAAACAATCCATTAACTAACTTCATTTTTTTCCATTTTTTTTCAGTCCGCATTAGAAAGATCATCACATATTCTATATTCTGATTGCGTTTCTGGAGGAAACGGTTCTTCATTTCTGTGCCCAGGAAACAATATCATCTGCAACCATCCTGTTGCACATTTGTGGTATTTTTATCTGATTTCAACCCAGTAGATATCACCCGTGATTTCCATTTTCATGATTTGAAAAGAACAGTGAGCTGTAAACATTAGGGATTGGGCAAGCATTTAGATGACTTGACAAATTTGCACCTGAACCCTAGCAAACCAGCAATTGGCCCTGCATGATTATGAAGAATCTCATTAAATTAACTTCCATGCTTTATTTACAGCCCAGACCCAACACTCTGAGACAAAAAGAAGTAATCCCACATACTAACTGAAGAAATTCTAGAACATTCTGTCTCATGCTAACTACATGTTGAAATGATATCCCAATAACAACCAAAAAATGTCTCTTTTCTTTTAATGTGTCTCAGAAGATTACTTCCCAAAGCAGGGACTATTATTTTGCTATGAAATATTAGCCTTGAATGGGAAAAAAATTCCAGGATCAAAAAATGTAAAAGGAGCTTCCATATGTACAGTGTTTGTTTGCAGACTTTGTTGCTCACCTTCTGACCCTGAAAGCAATGAGAGCCGCATACATAAACAAAAGACTTGTGTAAAGATTGTAATTCAGTCAGATACAAGATGGGGCTAAATCAAATAAGTCTGTCTGGGTATGGTTTTGGCATTTGAGCATGTGAATTGAAAGGTTGAATTCTGTGTATAACATTGAATATATTTGCTCATGTATATTTTTGCATTTGTCTATAAGTAGGTGTGTGGATATGTTACTGATCCAGGAAATATAAACATATGAATATACATTCTTCTGTATTGCATTTTTCTTCTTCTTTAGAAAAGCTCACATTGCCTTCTGTAATAGTCCTTTGCTGCTATAGTTCAATAAAAAGTTAGGAACCATTAAAGTAGTATCTAATATAATTTTATGTAAATATCTAAACATTCTTTTTAGTACTTTTACATTCGTTTTCTTTTTCACTTTATGATTGGGTTTTACAGTGCTATATAACTAACAAATTAATGATATCCTTTTCATACTCTGTTACCACAGTAAATGAAATCTCGTCTTCTAATTATTTTTTTTTCAATTCTGGCACAACTGTTAAAAAAATCTGTATTGAACATTTGAGAACATTTTGGAGGGAATAAAAGTATTTGCTACATTTCATTCAATATCTATTTCAAAAACTGAATATATTCTGAGAACACTGAAATGGTGAGAGATTAAATAACTTGGCATAGACTAGGTCTTGTCTCTTCTGACTCTGGCGTTCTGTCCCTTGTCTCCTAACATTCTATAGTATTTCCAAGGTAGGAGTCATGAGAAGTTAGTTGATCACCATTGCTCACACTGGAGCGTAAACATGGTACTCATGAACCCCATAAGTGGGGTCAGTATATCATAAAAAACATACCATATCACTACCCTTGATCTTGGTCTCTACTGCCCATTTTGGACCAAATCAAGAAATCCCAACATAAGTCACTATGCCAGATCTAGATTTCCTCTTCACAACTCTTCAGTTGCTGATTTGGCCTATGAAACTAATCTATGGAGTATACAAAAATTTATTCGATGATTCCTGGGTATGCGCCCAGGGATTGATCAGTGTGTAGAGAACACATGGCAGCTCCAACAGTCACCTGAGTGTGCTCCTTGTGCCAAGCTTTTGTGAAAACTTGACTTTAAAATTATCCTTTGGAAAACTAAGGATGTTGTTACAGTCACCAATATATTCATTTTTTCGAAATAAATAATGAATGAAATATAGCAAATATGTCTTTCCCTCCAAAATAGCTGTGTGGTGGGATGCCCAGACCTGGCCATAAAGGACTATTACCAATGATATTCTTTTTTAAGAGAAACAAAAGAAGGTTTCATATCATACCCACGCTAACTATTTCAAGTGTCTTTAATAAAAATGTACCTTGAAAATACTTTTTCATTATCTTTATGGAAACTACAGATAGTTACTGATTAATAAAACAGAAAAGAATTTAAAAAAAACTGGAGGAGCTGTTAATGTTAATTAAATCTCTTTTATCTGGATTGATTAGTGCAATTCATTACTCACTACTCTTCTGGACAGATGCGTTAAATTACAGCTGATACAGAGCACCAGAGTGAGCCTGATAATTTATTTGATCACATCACTTAAGGCTTAAAAATATCCACACTTGAAATTGAGAGATATCGTCCATACAGATTTGAAAGTGTTCTCACTGATCTACTTTTTTCTTTTATTGTAGTATTATCAAGCCCAAATGGTTTTGATTGTCTTATTGTGGATAGAGTTCTGCTAATGCCCTGTTTAAATTATTTTAATTGGAGAAGAGTTACCTTGTTACTTTGCAGTTTCAAAAGACTGAAATATGAGAAGCTCTGGAACCCAGCTGCTCCTTGTGGATGATATATAGATACATTTTATTAAGTGGTACATTTACAAGTTTTGTTTAAAATTCAAACTGTTGAAACTTGAAAACAGTTTAACAAATTGCAATCGATCAAGAAATTCCTTTATTGGCCAAACTAAGCTGATGAACAAAATTTAAGTTACAAGAAAACAAACCAAACCAAACTAAACACAGCACCAAACATAATTTCCTTAGGATGGATGAAGATGAAAAGGTGCATTCTTGATGTCGGGTCCAGAGGAAACTTCCCTTCTCCGGATTCTGGAGCTGTGTTCTCTCAACACAAAAAGCCATTTTATGTCACTGTCAGAAGAGAAAAATAGCAAGCTGTGTGCCTATTACCAAAGCAAAATGCATACCTTGCCTCCAGGCTCACTCAGTACCTGTGGCTCTTCTCAGCTCCTCTCATCCACCCCTGCCCTAGACCTCTCCACGTCCCAGGCTTCCTTCCCTTAGTGTGAGCTTTCATATACCTGCCATTTAAGTCATTCACTCTCATGGTCTCTCTTAGGGGCCTTCCTTTCACAGAAGGTGGCTTTC
>NW_021604567.1:14538037-14539229 GCF_004785775.1 Grammomys surdaster | reverse complement strand
TCCCTCCCTCCCTCCCTCCTTCCTTCCCCCCCCCCTCCCTTCCTTTATTCCTTCCCCCCCCCTTCTCTCTTGACCAAGTCCAATCTACTGTCCCTGATCAATCTACTACATTCTCTGTTCTGGACTCTTGCTGAGGTCTCTGCCTGTACTCTTTCTCATATCTATATGAAAAATCTACCCGGCAATCTTATCTAGGGACAGTCATGTCCTCAGTTTATACATCTGATGCTAAAACCCTGATTATACACTTGGCATAAATATTGGTAATTATGTGCTATAACATACTGCTTAATAAACTAGAGTCAGCCATTTCACCATGTAAAGGTATTCAGAACTTTTTTTTTTAGTCCAAAAATTTATTCTTTTTGTCGATTAAAGTTTTCTTGACAAAAGGAACTATCTTTGAGATGAAACTTCAAAATAATTTTAACATATCTTTTAATGAACTGTGCAAACAAATTAAACATATGGATACCATTTCCTCTGTAAAGCATATGGGTTTAAAAGTTAAAGGAGATTTCATGTGCAAAATGTGTTGCAGACTTAATTACACCTCCTAATATCTGACTGATGTGTCTTATAAGTGCAATGTGTGCCACATTCCAAGTTATTTCCCTACACAGCAGCTCCGCCCTAATGTCTTCTAAATATGTCTGAGTGTTGATAAAGTTCTTTGAGATGAAAAGAAGGCATGTGTTGAAACATATGAGTTACCCAGCTTTTCTAAGAGAGAATAAAGTGTACTGAACACTGCAAGCCAGGCTCCTGGGCCTAGACTGACCAAGTGACAACTTGTTTTAGGACTAGCCTTCCCTGTTGAGAGACAAAGTCATTTCAGTGTCTGCTCATTTGGACCAAAATTCTTACAGAATCCATTAGATTCTTCTTGTCATGTGACAATTATGAACACATAATTATATCATAATTATAATTATGATTAACACATAATTATATCAGCTATAATTATATTTCTGGATAGGCTCTTTTCTATCACGAAACATGAGTATCTAGAAGGAAGAAGGATGAAGTGAGAGGCAGAGGCTAAGAGGAAACTCGAAGGGACAGAAGAAGGGAGAGAGAAGGTTGTAGAGAGAAGAGAGAGGAAGGGAGAAAGGGAGGTAGAACAGAAGGAAAGAAAGAGAGAGAGAGAGAGAGAGAGAGAGAGAGAGAGAGAGAGAGAGAAAGCAAAAAG
>NW_021604567.1:14532643-14537937 GCF_004785775.1 Grammomys surdaster | reverse complement strand
GGAGGGAGGGAGAGAGGGAGGGAAGGTGGGTGTTGGGAGGGAAGAAGAGAGGGAAGGAGGGATAGGGGTGGGAATGGGGTGGGGGCAGGGAGGGAGGAAGGATAAAAATGGCCAGAGTTCACACTCAACTCTACCTGTCTCACCAGGCCAGGGAAAAGGCCATGTGCTAGGGTTGTCCTCTTAGGACAAAGGCTTCCTGGTCGCTTTCCTCTCCTTTACAGACAGACAACAGCTAGAACACCCTTCATAGAATGTCAATCTTTTCCTTAAAAGAAGTTTTATAAAACACAGTTTAGAAGAGCATTTAGTCTACAGCATGTGTTAGCCTTCTACAGTATGGAAGGAAGATTCTTCATCCACCTAAGATGGCTTTGAGTCGACTGGCATCTGAAAAGCAGGCTCTCAAGCTCAGGGGCACCCTGGGGTTGTTCTCTCTGGACATCTGTCTTGCTCTCCCTGAGCTCTGTGAGTGGCCCTGCAAACCTGGTAGTCTAGGTGTGGATTTTAGGATGAGGCGTGACTTTTACACTACAAAGCTCTGTGCACACACTCCCAATAGTCTGCCTCATTTCTTCAGACCTTACCAGTTGTCAACTTCCAGTTTCTACAGATATGCCCCCATCCAACATATTTCAGTCTATATTTCCTAATCAGTTTGATTTTTTCTAGTGCAATGTCTATAGGCAACTGCTCAATAAGAAATATATAAACTCTGACAATGATTTGAAATATTCTCAAAATCAAAAATTTTGCCTTATTAATTTTTCCAGCTTTAGTCTGTCTTCAGAGACTACTCTAGTTTTGCTGATTTTAAGTCATTCTTTATAAATTGACATTATTGCTACTTATATCTATCATGAAACAGGAAGAGAGAGAGAGAGAGAGAGAGAGAGAGAGAGAGGGAGAGAGAGAGAGAGAGATTTTATTTAACTTCTCATTTGGGGACTGGAAAAAATGCACAAATTAATTTTCTGAAGACAAGTGTTACTTATGATAACTCAGCAGAATTATAATTGACAGTGCAAACAGAGCCACCATGTTCGGAAATGACATTCTTTAGCTTATGAATTCTTTTCTCTCCCAATGTGACCGGCAGAGTGTGGTGGTAGGAGTACTGCCTCCTTCAGACAGCTCACAGTATCTGTTTGCCTATTTCTATTTACCTGCACAAAAATAACAATGTCATGAGTTGTAAAGTGTTAAAATTTAAAGGCTATAGGCAATTGGAGAATCTGTGATGTTTATCAGTATTTTTAGTCCTTTCATTATCTTTTTACATGTATTACTCTAGGAACAAGGACAAATACTTAGGGCAGGCTGTCTAAGCTGGTCATAAACCCTGTCTCTGCTTTAATCTCTTCAGCTTCCTTTCATTTCCTTAAAAGGTGATTACTCATTTTCTTAAAAGGCTTTTATTGCATTCTGCAAAAGAACACCCCGCTGCCCAGTTCCCTGTGCTCCTTAAGTTTCCCCTTCCACCCCCAACTTGGACCTTCAATTCCTATTTGTCAAGAAAGCCTTGGTCATTTCTCAGACATACAGAATTCTCTCCCTAGCCAAATAGCCCCCATGCATTTCACTGCAATCCTCTGTGACTCTAATTGCTCTAGAGACTCCACTTTGCTCTTTGTCACTCAATTTATCTCCAGCCCTTGGCACATAGTAGGTACACTCTCAGTATTTGTTCAATGAATGTAATCAACTTCTTATATTCAAAAATAGTTGCATGGTTTATGTGTCTAGCTTATGGCTCCAAGAAATGTCCGGGGTAAGAATTTTGACACACAATGTCATATACAAGAGCATCTGACAGACCCATATAAAAGCAAAGTCTCATATCAGAGATCACCTCTGATGACTAACAGGACTACAAGCAGATACAGGAAGTGTCAACTGAGTACAGTGTGCATCCTAGAGAACTTTCTCTGCTGAGACATTTCTGCTCATGAATCCTCACCGAAACTGTTAAATATTCTCTGTAGCTCAGACAAAGTAACTAACTACTGGTGTAAATCTTCATAAGGCTCTGAAAGGACTTCAAGGACAGAATCGAGCCTATTTGTAAGACAGAGACATGACATGAGGCTGGCTCAGTTTAGGTGTCCAGTTAAAAGCACTGCTAACTGAACTGTTACTGTGCCCTGGAGGACTTTCCTCTGATTCTTCCACTCTTCACACTGCTATTTCCCTCCACCGTAAAAGCTCGAATTAAAAAAAAAAAATCAGACTCACTTTACAAAGCAGGAAAGTGTATGTTTCGGTCTGCCATTTGTAGTGAGGTAAACTTGATTACTACAATTGTACAAAAAGAAATGCAGCAAAATAAGCTAGCCAACATTCAATATTTTTAAAAATGTTTTTGCCCTCAGAGGATATATACCTTAATGAACGCTGGCCATTTTGTTGGTGACCGTTTCCCAGATCATCTACTTGCAAGTTGTCCAAAAGGAATGTCAAATTGAGGATTTAGTTTTCTGCGAAGTATCTGCTGAGTTATGAACTTCCTCCAGTTTGCTTATGAGCTTTAAGGATACCAATTAAATATTAATCAAATGAAAGCAAAGCTCAGGAAGAGAATAAATGCAATAATAGCATGCATGTGTATTCAAATATACGAAAGAATGCATTGAACCCCAACTACCAAGTTAAATTTGTTTTTGAAGCTTAACATTACCACTGAACCAATTTCTGACCTCTTAGCACCTGAAACTGAACCAAGACTATATAACTTCCCAGATACTAAACGATAGCTTTTTAGTGTTTTCTTTGTTCTTGCAAATAATGAAGATTAAAATGCCACCATCCCATAAATGCACGTGGTCATTGGAGAACTTGTCTATCAGTTAAGACCAGTTGGCCGTTCTCCATTGGTTTGGAGCAAGGTTTTTATTTATTTATTTTAAAGAAAGGCTAGTAGGCACCACACTGGAAAAGTTATCACTAATTAAGAGAATTAAAGCCATTTGGTATGACCTTTATTCACTTAATAATTTGTTTTCTTTGTTCTTAGAACCTCCACTTTCTCTCTGTGTTAGCAGATATTGATTCCTAGCTTAGAACTCACAACAGGTAATGTTGAAAGAGAGAAGTAGCTGGAGTGATTAGATTTTGAGAGAGTACAGCAATGCCACATTTCTTATGGTCATAGTTGACTATGACCAGTGAGGAGTGATGTAGTAAAATAAGTGTGTAATGAAGAGATGTGGGTTTCGTTATCAGGAGAGTTTAAAGTGAATGACTCTCTTTGAGGGTGGTAGGCCAGGAGAAAGGAATTGTCAGGGGACTTTTCTGTGGAAAGCATTCGATTCTTTTATTTGTTTAAATATAAATTTATATTTCTAACATTTCTCCTTTTTATTGGATATTTTATTTATTTACATTTCAGATGTCATCCCCTTTCTCCATTTCCCCTCCCTAGAACCCCTTATCCCATCTCCTGTCCTCCTTGTTTGCTTTAATACCATTTTAATTACATGCATGTATTAAGGTCAGATGTAGTTTGAGGGTCTAGCAACACAAGAGATGCAAATAGTCAAGGAACAAGCAAGACAATAAACATAGATAGTAACAAAGCAATTTTTTTTAATTAGGACTGTTCTTATATTTAAGGAAAGAATCCAGAGAGATATTTGACAGGAGTCCTCTTGGCTTTACTCTAACTTGTTAGATCAGCTAAATTAGGAAGCTGGAAGAATCAGATCCAACCAGAGAAATTGTACTTAGAATACTTTGCACCCTCCTCAAAGATACTCGTATTCCCAGTGGTACCAGAGTCTAAGTAAAGAATGCAAGTGATTAATTAGGAAATTTCCCTTTGAAACAATTCTGTTTAATATGGACCAATCTCCCACACTTGGGCTATTCTACTGAGTCCTTGGGTCTGTCTGTTCAGTTTGAGGCAAACAGATGAATCTAGTGTCTGTTCTGTACAGTCCTGTTTGGTCATCTCGCTTTTTCATAAACCCTGAGATTTTTATACTTTATATTTTATCCTATTCTTGCCAGTTTCCCAACTCCCCCCAGACTCTCTACTTCCTCTCTACTCACTCAGCTTCACAGTCTTTCTCTATCTTTAAAAAAGAGGGGAAATAAAACCACTAGAATTTAAGGAGTCTGACTTGTGCTGGCCAACTACTCCTGAACCCAGTACCACTTCAGTGCTGATCTATTATAAATAGCTTATTGATGAGGAGGGGATGTTGTATCTACTTTGTCTCCTGGTTGTTTCACTTTTGATTTTTAAAAAATCTAAATTCCTACTAACCTATGAAAAAAACCATATAGGTGTTTGTTTTATTGAACATTTATTTCATTTAATATCACACCTTGAATTTTTATGTTCACAGGCTATTTTAGAAAAATATTTAGTTATAATTGAGCTTGTGCACATAAACATGAATTCCTTTTAATTCTTTTCTTTTGAAGTTAGCTAGAGTTATATGAACAGTATTTAAATATGAGGCTCAACAGACACTGTATACTTCATCTTTTTATATTTCCATTTCTGTCAAGAAATAAACTCAGAATAAATGTAATAAAATGTTCATCTTTTTTGTCTATGTACTGAATATTAAACTTTTCCAACTCAGTGGGTTCAGAATAGTTGCAGACTGGAGCCCCATTCATACAAAGCTCTCTTGAGAGAATAACCTCAGGAATTAATACATTGATATTCATTTAACACTGCACTATTATAGCTAGTGATTTTAGTTTATTCTTTATCTACTTTAATGGATCCTTTTGATGGGAGCAGAGCATTTATTCTGCTTCCAAACTTTAATCTGTTCTCCAGATAAGCATCATTCTAGGCTTTGATATTCTGGCCTCCTTCAGCACAAAATGAAGTAATTGTAAGGTGGAAGATTTTGAAAGCCAAATCTTTATTCAAAGTCTGTTCTCACCACTTCCTAGGGGCATGACCCAGACCTTTCTGGATCACATTTTATACTTTAAAATGAAGGTAACTGCCATCTGCCTTAAAGACTCTGCTCGAGTGTGGGTGGGAGGCAACCTTCTCGTGTAGAGCTTTCTCTGGCACACTTGGTTTTGCAGGAGTAAAGACGCTACATGACATTCGGCATCCAAAACAGCAGAATAGGATCCTTCAGTGAATACTTGTTTCACACCTACACCTTTACAGATGTGGACTTCACATGTAAAAGGGAATCCGTGTGAAGGTTAGAAAAAGCGGCACAAGAGACGACCAGTGCGTAACGTCATCAACATTCATTTTGCTCAGTTTTTTCTAAAGAAAGAAAGAAAGAAAGAAAGAAAGAAAGAAAGAAAGAAAGAAA
>NW_021604567.1:14500928-14532633 GCF_004785775.1 Grammomys surdaster | reverse complement strand
AAAGAAAGAAAGAAAGAAAGAAAGAAAGAAAGAAAGAAAGAAAGAAAGAAAGAGAGAGAGAAAGAAAAGTCTCAGACCTCTGTTAATCATTTATTTACAGGTTTCTCTTTCTTTCCTTCACTTGAATAAAAACCTGTAAAAAATCTACAGACCGTTGTTTATGTACCTACAGAAATGATGTTTCCGTACCCGTATTTACTGAGGACATTAACAAAGCCGGCTTGTTTTTGGCACTGGTGCAAGCTTTCTTGGCAGAACAAAGAAAGTTTTCTTCTGGTGCTTTCCCACATGGCCCTGAGGGTTCTAGAAGGATGGTGATGTGGGCAGAATACTAGCACTACACACCAAACAGGGGTAAAAAGATGCCGTCGGGAAGCCTGGTGCATGCTGGAGTGTTCTAGCACTGAGCCAGTGCGGACCACCCAGTGGTATCACCTGGCAAATCTAGAATCAGTCTAGGTATTGTACCACCGCATGTCTGTCTTCAGCTAATATGTGAGCATACATAGCTGTGACATTTACGCCAGTCACAAGAGAAGCTCAAACAAGAAAGTTTCAGTGACAAATCTCAAAGCAAATCTTGGAATTAATGTAAGCAAAGCTTTAACACCATTTTCTGCACTTTCAATTTCTAAAGAATGTACAGAGCGTTTATTCACACATCCTGTATATTCCTGCCAGTGTTTGGGAGACAGCATTGTATTCTGCTGATATTAAAGACAAACAGTAGAGAGTTACCCAGAGCCCTCCTCCATCAGGACACTCCCAACCTATAGTTCTGCTTTGACACTAGAATCCTGGTGTTTTCCTAAATTTTTATTCTAAGAAATACTTTTTAAATATGATCAAAATGAGTATCCTTGAAAAGGTAATAGGTGTTGGTTGAAAAGAGAGCACTACAATCAAGTAAACGAAGGAAATACTGGAAATTCTGTTAAAGAAGTAATTTGGGTCAGTATATAAAGAAATAGCTCATATACAAATAAATGGTTGCAACTGAAATCCTGAAAGACGGTTTACAGCAGTGCATTCCTGGTTAGCACGTCCTGAGCAACTGTTTCTGTCTCTCTTGTAGCGTATCTCAGGAATGAGTTTCTATCACTAATGGCTCTCATGTGGTGTAATCCTGGGCTCTGGGCTTCAGACTAGAGCTAAAAAATGTGATTAAAACCTACTTAATTAAGAATTCTAGAGGCATGGTCCAACAGTTGAATCTAGAAGCCTCTAGATGACTCTAATGCACACTCAAGATGAAAACCACTGATCTTTGAGAAAGATCTCCCCCACGAGTGAAAACAAGGGGTCTCTAAGGTAGACGTTAAAGAGTGTTTTTAAATTAAAGTATGTCTTTAATAGCAGGCGGCTTTATATCCAGGTGTATATATAAATATGTGTATGTATATATTTACATACATACATATGTTTTCTTGGTTACGTGTATCTATTTTGATTTAGAAATTACCTATTCATTGACAAATTAAATAAGTTATATAAAATGCTTTTATTTGTCATAATTTTACTGTTTTTTTCTTTGCAAAGTAAAATTTATGATACTAATTTAATATATGTAATATATATATTGTTTATGTAACATATGTGTATATGTTACATATATAATACATTATGTACACATATGTAATATATATATATATTATATGCCTAGTTTTCTTGTGTATCACCTAGAAATTAAATAATTCAAATGTCTACTCTACCACTGATAGATGTAAGTAAAAACAGAATCAGAACGTATCTACCAGTATCTGTGGCTTTTGTTTGCTTGTTTCTTCATTTTACTTTACTTTGTTTTTTCCCAAAATATTCCTTTAGAAAGTGCCCAAAAAGTCAAAATCAGAGAATCAAAACTGCAGAAGGTGCCCACCAAGTGCTGGGGGATGCAGAATGGATACTGTGCAAAGGCAGAGGCATTTGGAGGCTAGAGTTTCCGTTTTTTCAGCATGAAAAACTTCTGGAGATCTATAGCAAAGCCAAGTAATGTCCTAACACTAGTACACTGCAGACTTAGGGAAAATGCAGTGCCCGGTCTTATTGGCATTCTTAGTGATTCTAGTGTTCCTCAATTAAATAAAATCAAAAATTGAAATTCCTTCTTCATCTGACTCAGTGTAAGCATGGTGGGGTGTCGAGTGGTTGGATATGCATGTGCTATGTACCTCTGCAGCACAATTCTAAAACCATGTTCTGAAACAAATATTTTCACAAAGTAAACTATAAAGTCAATAAGACAAACAGAAGGGTCACCAGAAAATTATTAGTGCTGAAAGCAAACATTATTACAATATCAATATGTTCTTCCCAAGATTCACAGTTTTAAAAGAATAGCTATTTAATTCGTGGAGACATGAGGTTTACTTATTTCCAAGCTAAGGTGTGTGATTTGAAAGGGGAGGGAAAGGAATGGAGGTTACTATCCTAAGTTTATGTTAGGAAAACAACCATGGAAACCCTGAAGTTGAGTGAAGGATTTACTCCTGTCATTCACCCTATAGGTTCATATTAAAGCTCTAGGCATTCAGCTAATCTGGGCTAATAAATGAAGGAACAAAGGCAAAAGATTTCAGCCTGTCCTGGTTCAGACTTCTGTTGCTGTGCTAAAACACTGAGGAAAAACATCAGAAAGAGGGGCACAGATTTGAGAACTTGCACTTCTCTATACCAGTCTAAGGGAACACAGGGCAGGACATCAAGGTAGGAACACTTAGATAGAACTGAAGAAACCACACAGTGACTGTGCTTACGGGCTTGCTACAGGCAGCCTAGGCCCACCTGCCTAGGGATCTTGCCACCCATAGTGGTGCAAGATATTGCCACAGACATGTCCAAAGGCCAATCAAATGGGAGCAATCACTAAGTCATGGTCACCTTTTCCTAGGACTGTTAAATTGACAGCTGTAGCTATGACACAGCCCCAGGGGAAGTACCCGTGCATCAAAAAGATATGCAAAGGTAAAATCATACCCAACCGAAAATTGAATCGTGTAAAACAAAGAGCTAGAAGACAGACACCAAAGTGAGTGTTCATTTGACGGTTATCTGTCATAGGATTTGACAGTGCAGCTAAACATTTCTTAGGCACTAGACAAATCATAGCATTTCAGGTTCATGCTGAGATCAGGATTTGAAGAACTGGGTTCTAATAAAGACACCTTGGTTTAGTCTGATCAGACAAGGTTTTGGAGTCAAGGAAGCATTTATTATAAGCCTTTAATGCCGCCAACATAATCTCATCGAGTTTCTCCGCCAGCATCCATCATTGCTGTTAGTACAGTGCCTGGCCGTTTATAAAGCACTTTCTCTGACATGGTCTCACTTGATCCTCACTCCTCCTAATTAGGTTGGCAGATATTGTCCCCACGCTTTTATAGATGAAATCCTGGGATGGAGAGAGATTAAGTAACTGGGGAAGGGTCACCGCTTATTACTTGCAAAGTGAGCACAGACACCAGATTTTCTTTTCCTGGTGTTATTATTTGTGAATTACTTCAGCCACAGGAAAATTAAGAGGCAACCTTTGTAAAACACTATAATTAAACTAATAATTAACAGAAAATCACATGCTTATGACTTGGCTTAGGACTCTAACAAACATAACAGGCAAGGAACACCGGGGAAGGTATCTTTTCTCTGGGATTTCCTTCTTCCCCATCTCAGGTCTATGGAACTGTTCCACTTATGCTATAACATTGCTGAAACGTGAGCTTCAGTCTTGAATGACTTAATGAATGCTGATCATAGGATGCAAACAATGTGAGAGAAAATAATATCAAGTGCCCTAATAGGCTGGGAAGAGACCAAGTCGGCTGGCAAACACCTATGCAAGAGACTCTGGAGTAGATAGCCATCTGCAACTTCATCTTGTTACCTCTTCTGAGAGATGCGTAGTCACTGGGCCTCCATTCCCACACATCTCAGTTCTCACAACAGATAGGATAAAAGCTGGTAGCAAATCACCAATAGTGACTTCTTGGCTAATCTACTGCCCAAGTTTGAAGATCTTCCTTGTGCGTCATGTGGTCCCTCTTTATAAGAGAAACCAAACCATCCAGTCATGGCTGAGGCACATCAGCAATTCTGTTCATTCAAATTTTCCTCATGTGATTCCCTGACCATCTACATACACAGTACACACACACACACACACACACACACACACACACACACACACACAACCTTCATCCAGACCTCAATACCCTTACGTAAGAAGAACATGCTGACAAAAAAGCAGAAAGCAATTTCTAAACTTTTGGTTCTTTGCTTTCAAACTTGGGATAAAATAATCTCTTATAGAAAAATTACAAGGGATTCTAGTTGATATGTTCAATTTTTTGTTTCTAAAACCCCAAGTGAGAAAATACTTTTGCTCAGAACTCACACTGGGCAGCAGAAACCTTCAGGAAATGCTTCCTCTCCTTCCATCAACTGTGGCTGCAGAACCCAGCTACATGTTTGCTGGACTCAATGGACGTGTTTTTGCCTTAGACATTACAAAGAAACCAAACCAGATGTAACATTTTTTTTCCTACTGCGGAATGTGTTACACTACCTCTCCTAGGTTTAAGTGGAGGCCTCACTCTTAAGAGATCTGAATGGTAATTCATTTGAGAACAGGACCTTAAAGAGTGATTCAGATAAAATGAGGGACAGAGTGTGATCTCTCACCCATGCTGCTTTATAGATGACAAACGCTTTTCGACAAATGCTTTATAGGAGAAGCTGGACGCACAGAGGTGCCTAGCCTAGCACTCACTGGCACAGGTGAGCACACAGAGACAGAGGCCCTCAGATAATAAAGTAACCGGCCTCCACTGATCTCTAGACCCTTGAGTAAAGACGCTCCCATGACTTCCACCACCCAGACCTTTTACTCCGTCAAGGTGGCCCCAGCAGCCTAACACACTCACCAGATTCTAGGCTCTCTCTCACTCCATGATCCAGTCAAATGTGTGTTCTAAAGAATCTAGACTTCTCATGTCCATGGCTCATAAAACCGTGTCGTGTCTAAAACAAAAGAATCTGCACATGTGCCTAGCCTAGAATTGATGACAGAAAAATAGTTTCATGTACCCAATTAAGGTCTTAAATGAACCATTTTTAGAAAAACAACCACTAAGAGCCTTCAAAGACTCTCCCCAATAAGATGAAAAGCACTCCCATGTCTTCAAGCATCTGCTTCCAGCATGTCAGAGCTGGCAAATAGGAAGCTTCAAACTCGGAAGCACAGTGTGTAATATTCCCAGATTTTTTTTTTCGACAAATGCTTAGTTTAAGCGGGTTTGTGCAGCCAATCAAAACGTGCCCATGCTGGATCTTGTGCTCAAATATCTCCAGTGTCTAACTCCAAATCCTTACTCTCTTTTTTAATTGTATTTCTTCCATCTCTTATTTTGTCTTAATCTTTCTAATAGTCCCAGGAGAAAGCCTAATTTGCTATTTGATATGGCCGTGTAAAAGCATCTTGAAGTACAGGAAATTATATCAAAATCAGAATTAGTATAAAATCATAGGCCATTACCAAAGAAGAAATTTGGCAATTAGCTAAACTATCTGAAATCAGGTTCTGCATTCAATAGCCATATTTGCAAACATAGCTTTGGAAGCTTATTATTTTGTGATTTCTTTATTTGGGGTTTGGTGTGTATGGGTGCATGCATGTGGGGTGCAACTTGGAATTCTCTCTGTAAACCATGACCTAACTCATGGATCTCAACCTGTCTCTGTCTCTCCATCCTTCTGAGTGCTAGGATTAAAGGTGTAACAGCCATTCTGGGCATTTTAGACAATTTGTAAAAAATGAGTTTTTATTTGTCCTGTCAAATAATGCCTGTACATAGAAATATTAGTATCTCCCTTGTATAGATTCATATATTTTATTAATACTGTTGATATTTTAGAATGAAATTTCATGTGGCACAATCTCATGTGTTCCTCTGAAATCTATTTGTTATAACATTGATTAGAATACACTAATAATGAGGGCATTGCTTTGTATGTTTACTCTATGAACACTTGCCAGAGTAAAAATTCATCTGAATCATTTACAAAACAGCTTTGCTACATTCCACAATTCCTTATCGCTCATTGCTTATGTGCTGTACTTACCACAGAGAATACCTTGGGGATCTCATAAATATACAGCTGTAAATACTGTTTGTATTGAGCACGTAATGACTGAATAAATGAGTGAGTGAATGAATGAATGAATGAATGAATGAATGAATGAATATATGGATAGTTTCATATCTTATATAGAAACTGTATAAAAGATTAATCTTTGATATAAAAGAAGATATTTGCAGCATCCAAGTGTACAAACTGCAGAGACAAGCAATAGAATGTTTAAAGCCAAATGGTTTTGGATTTTTAGAGCAACCGGCTCTATTAGCTTAACAACTAAGGGTTCCATGAATATATTGTTAAGTCGGGAACATTACTAATGGATTTTGTATTCAACTATAAACAGATCTTCCATACAATGTGGAACTCTATTTACATAGATATGACTTTGGCTATGTAAAAGTGATTTTGAAAACTTATTCTTAGATTCAGAGAGAACTAAAAGACTTTCCCTGGCCTTCCAGAATCATGTGGTCCTTCCTTACACATTTGATTCATTTGGCTTTACAATATGTACTCTAGGTCCTACCATTTGTTGAGAAGTAGGTGAAGAAATTTCACTTTTTGCCTTAAGCGCTGCCTATCTTTCCGCTTGTTTTGGGCTTTTATGAGAATCTAGCCTGGCATTTTACAGATAATCAGGTACAGCTTTTCCAAATTCCAATACAATGAAATATAATTTTGTCTGCAAGCAGTGAACATAAACATCCCTGAGTTGCTGGTGTCTAACATGGAAACAAAGCTGAGAAAGAAGAAGGCACAGGTAATCTGGGGCAGAATCATGTGCTCCACTGTCTGTGCTGAGATTCTCAGCTGTCGCTGGCGATAAAACAGATGAATATTTATAACTTCATTTGCTGAATCACTCACAGATATTATATCCAAATAAGAGTAGAACAAATTGTGGGAGCTTCATTCTGATATCTTACATGAATTATTTAAGAATCTTCACAACCTAGATTGTTGTATTTCAACCATCTATATTTTACAAAGCTGATAAACCTAAGCTCTCCCTTCTAGCCAACCATTTGAACAAGTCCTGAGGCATATATCCATAGTCAACAAGTTGTCCTATACTCCAATTTCCTCTAAAGATTGTGCTGTTCAAAAATCACTGAATTTATTGTTCTACAAACTACTTCTCAAACAAAATAAAAGCTGTTGAGATTTTTTCAACCAGCGTGTTTGAAAGTCAAATAAGTTCCTAGTAACAGTTAAATCCCTAGCCAGATTTAATTTTGTTTATCCCATTTATTATTTGGCAAGTGACTGAGATTCTGGTAAAGGTACAAACAACTTGTTAAAAGATAAAACAGGAAAATAACTGCAAAAGTATAATTATTATGCCATTCAAAGTAGTCATTTCTGCCTTTGAAAATGAGATGCCCAGAGTAGCTTAGCTTATATGATGTGAATTATCCTATTATCATATGAGGAGTTAATATTAATTTAAAAAAATAGATTCTCATGGCTGTACTACCAGTAAAAAGTCAACTGTAACTCTATGTCCAATAAGTGACTATTAATTCATAAGCATGGCCAAACCATACTTAATTTCAAAATTTATAATGCTTAGGATGTAGTGCCATAGAGTTTATTAGCGTTCTTGTAGTAATTAAAGGAATTAATTTGAATCTTAAGTGATAATAATTCCTGAGTCTTGAATCTGAAAAGAAATTATTAGCTTTTAACAACGTTAAAGGAATTTAGGTTTTATTTAACAAGTACTTTCGTTTTTCATTTTTAATTCCTGGTTTAAAAGACCACACCAAATATTCAAGATATCGAAAGACTTTATCAAATATTCCAGATTCTGAGATATTCTATTTGTACTCTTCCAAGTGATAAGGTCTCATGAAAAGGCTAAGAGCATGACTTTTCTCGGGCTCAGGAAAAAAACTGATGTATTTAAATGGCTCGTTCGTCTTCGCCAAAACTCCAACCCAGGTCACTTCAGTTACTTACATTGCTCCTACTTCCATCTCCGAGTATTGGATATAGATCTGTGGGGACATCCAACTACACTCTAAAGCCATGCTTGATAGATCGGTCTCCTCTGCCTCATCAAACATCTAAAGAGTTATCTGAACTGTAATTTTACTGTCAGATTTTGAAGCAAGTTCCTTCCACTCAACAGAGGCTTCTCCACACTTGCCAGCATCCTGCCTCTGCTTCCCGTGAAGGGGAAGCTACAGACTTCCAATGGAAAAAAAGACAGGATTTACATGACACCACTGTGTTCTAGTGTGCGTGTGTGTCAGTACCCTTTTCCCTCATATCTTGCTTGCTTCTGTGTTTTTCAGACAATGTCTTTACTATCAGAAGCAGGGTGGATGGCATAAGCAGAAAAACAAAATATTTGGTCCCTGAATGAACTGAAGCAGTTTAAGGTGAACAACTGAGCAAAAGGCGGGCAGAGATGCCCACTGAATAAGAATATCTGTCACTAATACGGAAGATAGTCTTGGATTACCCAGAACCCAGAAGGAGAGACTAGACGGCAGTAAATTGTTCTCTGACCTCCACGTGCATACCATGGTACACACACATTGCTGTGCACACACACAAGTAAATGTAAACACACTTTTTTTTTTTAAGTTGAGGGAAACGTGACAACCGAGGTTTCAAGGTTCAGAGTACACTAGAAGTGTCCACACAACAGTAAGGACTCCTGGGAAGACATTTAGATGAGAAGGGAGGCTGAGGCTCATGTGCCCTAAAACACTCCTAACCAGAGAGGGATGGACATTTTAGCAAGGGATGAATGAGACAGGCAAGGCAAAGCATGATCTTTCATTGGTGCCTCAGACATGAAGGGAAGAAGATTGGAGTTTAAGGCCATCCTGGTCACTTAGGAAGTTAGAAGCCAGGCAACCTGAGATACATTAGACACTGTCCCAAAAATAAAAGTAAAACAGAAAAAAGTAGTGAATGAAGAAACCCAGCTCACAGTATGATCTCTTTCTTCCCTCTGAGTAAATTTTCTAATGTCTCTTTGCTACACAAAAGACAAGAGAATCCTCTTAGTGTCCACAGGTACGGTTACCCACAAAGCCAAAGCCCAGTCTACTGCTCAGACCTGGCCACACTTTAGGCTCCATGTACCACTTCCACCTTCACATCTCTGTCTTGCTACGCTGCTTCTTAGTGGTTGTCCAAGTACAGGAACTAACGAGAAAGATCTTATCGAGAAGAACTGAGGACACAGGTCTGGGGTAACAGCCTGCATACAAGCATGAGAACCTGAGTTCAGATCCTGACACCCCAGGATATGATTGTAGAAAGGTCTATTATTTCCTGATCCCACCGATGGCATGTACTATAAATATCTCTGCAAGATGGAATCTTGTCTAAATACTAAGCAATCAGTTACCTGAGGTAAAGAGAAGCAGCGAGGAGGGAAAGGATGAGAAAGGAAGACTGAGATGGTAAGAATGTGAAGCACTTGGTGGGAGAACTGCGGAAGCTTTAATTTACTTCTCTATCTAGAAATTCATCTCAGATTGTAAATCTTTAGTGGGGCACTTTTCAGCCACCAGTGTCCAACAAATTGAGGAACACAAACGTAAAAGCCAACACCCAAAGTTTCAACTGATTGAACTAAAGATAAATGTCATTCAAATGTTCAGTGTAGAAAGTGTAGGTCTCCAATATGGCTTAGTACATTTGAGTTAAGTTTTATTGTGTTGCTATTGGTAACAAGGCAATGCGACATGAGATTACAAACCTAGCATACGCTTCCCAATTACTCATCAAGTTCACAGTCACTCAAAAAACAATCATGCCACAAAGCCGGTGGGATGGCTCAGTGGGTAAAGGCACTTACAGTAAAGGTTTGCACACAAAAGTAGAGGAGAGAATCAATCAAATGTTGACCTCTGTCCTTTCCAGGTTCACCATGCCAACTGTATGCTGTTCAATACACCCATGAACTAATGTCATATATGGCATCATAACAAAATAAGGTAAATTTTTAAAATATTGCTACGATAATAATACTGCAAACAAAGTCTCCCTATGAGCCGCATGCCAACTGCCCTAGTATAGGTACATTCAGCAATGTACATATTTATTTTTTCAAACAATTATCTCATAATTCTTCCCTGTAGAAATCAACATAAACCACTTCAGAATATCATTTGCATAGTGCTGCAATGGTGGAAATGTGCCCTGAGAAAACTATACAATCGTAGGTGATCTATTTTTAGCTTAAAATGAATATAATCTAAATTAAGAACCTAGTTACTAGGGATACAAAGAATGAGTGGATACAGTTAAAACCGTATTTAAGTCAGAGCTGGTCAACAGATAAAAAAAACCTTTCAACATGCTGTATCTACAGAGAAAATACACCATATGTTCCTCAAGAGATATAAGTATGATAATCTAAATACATGCAGTATTTTTTTCTATTTCACTGATTAGATTAAAACTTAGTTGCTGAAAAAGGTATAGAAGCTGTTTTAACCAACAGCCCCAGATAAAATAGAGGAGCAGTCCAGGGATTACTCATTTTGCTGGATCAAATTGTCAAATTTCTCCTTCAAGAAGAAAACAGTGGCCAATCTTTAAATGAAAGGTTTTTTTTCTTCCTTTTGCAAATTCTAGAGGCCATAGTAAATATTTTGGACTTAGGATTGTGAAAATGAGAATTGCTTGGGGTATTCGGACTTGTCTAGCCTTTTATAAGTCATACAGTCTCTTCATTTGTAGAACGTCCTTCAGAAATGAAATATCAACACTAAGGGCAGAAGTATTAGGTTTTTTTTGTCCAGCATTCTGAAAGAATGCTTATAATCTCGTTTACAACCTCAAATATATAAGGAGACTTTAGAACCAAGAATCAGAATAAAATGAAGGAAGAAAGCGGCAAGTAGTTATGAAGAATTCAAGTTCCTGGTTAGAAAAAAAAAATCCAATTGAGAACTAGATGACCTAACTAAACAAAATCAAGGGAGATACTTCACTGTCACAAAGGCTCGGGCCTGGAGTCTTCTTGGAAGAGGCCACCTTCAATTTCCAGTTCAAAGAAAATGACATCCCTAAGAAAACTTTTATTTTTTTTTAAATTGTAATAAAGTAGCTTATAATGAAAATGAATCAGTTGTGCCCCCCCCAAGTCTCCTGCATATTCCGAAATATCAACATGTCAACCTCACATTTTAAGGCTGCACAATCCCCATGAAAAGAACCTGATGCAGCTGGCTTTCGTTACTACCAAACTGTCATTACTCCAGCTTAATTTGAGGTTTGCATGTTATTTTCTTTATAGATCGGTAAGTCATAAACCAAAATGGGTGTCACATTCTGTTTATAATCTCTTCACATCCTGAAAACACGAGTCTCTATGTTCATTTTTATGCAGGAATTCTAAGTCATCATTTCTTTGTGCCTCTTGAGTAATAAATGACAGACTACAGAATAATAAATCACATTTTACTACTTATAGAATGGCAGGAGCTGCGAGGCTATATATAATTTTCTATCACTTCTGCCTTCCATAAGTGATATTTACCAGTAGAGTTCTAACTCTGACATCTAATCTCCTTAAATTCTAATCAAGTTATTAACATCACTTACATTTCACTGGATAACACTCACTCTTCTTAACTCCGACACTGAGGGGAAACTTAACAATACAGCCTTTATAAGATACCCAATTTGCCTGCCCTAAACCCTGAAGTTTCTTAAGATTCAAAGCATTTAAAATACAAGCTATAGCAGGTCAGGGCAATTCAAATATTTCCTCATGAACACTCATAGTATTAAGTTCCATTCTTCTTTCTCATAAATGAGGCTTCTGGGTCAAAGAAAGTCTAATCACTTCCCTGTCTTGATAATGTATATTTCTAAGTTTCATAGATTATGATTCTTATAATGACCTTTATTTTTCTTTAGTTCACAAACTTTTAATGAGAATATTGATCAACCATGCTGACAGTATGTATATCATATATTAGCTGCAACATATTATGTTGTCATAAAAATAGTCAAGCAACAGAAACTATATACAAATAAACAGAATCCACTATGGTATACCTCAGTATTTGTACTTACAGTAAGTAAAGTCAATGTGTAAAGTATCCATAGGCCTTTACTGAGTAAGACAACACTAGCTCCTACCTTTGCTGAGGTTGTTTTGTGTTGGGGAAATCAAAAAGCATAAATATCCAGGCTAGCTTTAATAGTTGTGAAGGTTTCTTCATTTTCAAGCACCATATTGGTTACATTCAAATTTTACAGTAGTTCTTTCTAAGAGTCATAATTACACTTTGCATCTCTGCCTTTCTCACAATGTATACTATCATAATTGTTTCTGCGGAGTCTTGTAAAGTCATATCAAGAGTTTGAAATGCAGCAGCATTTAGCATATAAGCAGCTGTGACCAAATGTTGCTGACAGAAACAAAGCAGGACAGATCTAAGAACTGGGTTTACAGAAAAATGTCATACTCTGATCTCCTCTCTACCCTTCCCGAAGCTTCTATGAATGTGTAGGCTGGAGACGGGAGACTTGCTCTCTTTGATGAAGAATAACAGAGATAAAGTCCTCACTTTCTGCTCTCCATTGACATAACATAGTCATTGAATCTTTCTATTTGTTTTCCAAGACAGGATCTCTTTATACCACCCTCATTGTTCTAGAAACTACTATGTTGACCAGCCCAGCCTTGTACACACAGAGATCCATCTGCCTTTGCATCCTGAGTACTGGCATTTGAAATGTGGGGTACCACTTCTGGCTTTAAGCCTATTTTATGACCATGACTTTCTGTGTCAACTGTGTATCCTCCCTAAAGAGAAAGAAATTCCAAAAACTCAATCAGAATGGATAAAGCTGTCTAGAATCCAGACACATTCTGTTTGAAAATCCAAAATTAAGAACACTCCAATAACACAAGATAAATGAGTTATCATCAAACAGGGTCAAAACTAGCAGACCCACAGGAATCATCTCGTGATTAGCACACAGACATGCCACACAGTTATCATCATGTGACGGATGCCATCCAGTCTTAGGTAAGATGGTATCTTTGTCTGTTGCTGAAATGAGAATAAATTGGCACAAAAGAAATAGAAAGAAAAGTGGCAATGTCTGGCAATGTCTTCAAGCTCTGTAACTTTATTCCTGGTGAAGTTCTTAGGAAGAAAAATGCTCAGGATACTAAAATTATGAACCTGTAATGACACTCACTGTACTATTGTTTGTAATATCAAAAACAGAACAAAAAGAATTAACTTGATTGTCCAAGTATTTGCCACTATCTAAGTCACTAAGTATGGGTATCAATACATAGAAATAAGGACAGATGCCCTTTGGGAGGAGGTTGTAGGAGAGCTGTCCTTTAGCACTGAATTGAAGTATTTGAGTAATTCATAGATGATGGCAAGGTTTGGGTTACTATATAAACACATCTGTGCATACAGAAGCCATCAATGCCAGGGTCACACTCCCTCTAAGGATGAATGATGAATACCTTTGAAGAGGCCAGTCTTTTTATACCGTTTGAACATTGTATTGCCAGTTTAAAAATACATTTCAAAAAGTAGAAAGCTCTGCATGGCTTTGTCACAGCATGCCAAGTGTTCAAGCTTCAAGGAGCTTTTGACCCCATCACATTTCCGTACACAAGGAGATGAGAGTGACTCGGCATCAAAGGACTCACTTTCTCTCCACTTCTTATGATTGCTTTTCTCACACATGCTTCTCCCACGAACTCGGTCACTCTTTCTTTAAGGAAATGTCCGAAAGCATTGTTCACATAGCAGTTGTCACTGCAGACCCCTGAAGTCAGAACCTGGGAAAGGCAAACGTTATTTCTGCCTCAAGAAAAGTTCTGTATGCCAAAAGAAAAGCAAGTAATGGGGGAAAGAACGTACCCTAAAATGTGAAAAGATGAGAGGTGAGAGGTGAGGGTACGGTTCCTATGGCAATGTGACCCAGCCTTACAATCAGAAAGCATATATCCTAGCTTCAACAACATCACTCTCATTAATGACATGATTCTTAAGATAAATACAATCTACACAGTTATGAACAAATAGAAAATGAGAGAAAGACTCCATAGGAAAGGTGCCAGGCAGAGAAGCTCTTTCCTCTTCAGTAATCCCCTTTTGAAAGTATCATTGCCTATGCTCAGTGTTCTTCACTAAACCCTCGGCTAACACTGAAGAAGTGAAGAAAGGTTGGATCCAACCAGTTAAGAGGCTTGTCTGAGTGTTCAACCCTGGGCAATTTCATGCAAAACAGAGAAGCTGTGTGAGTCTGTCTGGCATGGAGCTTAACATCTCAAAGGGCAACCCTGTCTCTCAAAGAACGCTGCAGTGGTGGGTTTGGGGTAATCTCCCTAAGAGTTTGGAGGCTTCTGCTTCTTCCATAGGAAGGAATTATAAAGCTATGTGTCAATAAGTTTTATCCATTTGGACATCAAGGAGAAGTAATCATGGTGCATCTATACCTATCTCAAATAAATAATATAGGATAGAGTACTACTAAATGAAAAAAAATGGCAGATGAACTCATAGTTAAACTGTAGTAGATGTCTCTGCCCTCAGAAATACTCTGAACAAGATAGGAAGACTGGAGAAACCTAAGAATCAGGTCATTCTCAGAGTTGGAGAGAACTGGATTGACAGACCCAATATTGGCTTGCAATCAGTCTGCTCTCTCTCTCTCTCTCTCTCTCTCTCTCTCTCTCTCTCTCTCTCTCTCTCTCCCCCCCTCCCTCCCTCCCTCCCTCCCTCCCTCCCCACCCCACCCCGCTTCCAGCTTCCTGGTCCATAAGCTTCATTCTCCTTAACTTCCCACACCTGATGGGCTTGGCTTTGTGATAGGAAGAAACTCGTTCGATAATCAATAGAACCCATTCGAGGGAAACTAAGCTTGCTAATGTTTCCTAGTCTTTGGGTCTGTAGAAAACAGAGCCTTCCTTTTGGTTTTGGAAATTTTATCTGTTATTGTAGGAGTTTGCTTTACATTTCAAAGAGGCTTGGAAAAGTGTCTGACTCTACCTAAAATAGACCCACCCCTTTAAGTAATGACTACATGTAGCTTGAAATTAAACTAATACTAAGCTAAAAAGACAACAAGGGAAATACAATCAAATTATACTTTTTGTCACAATTACTACTGAGCTGCTTGACATACTCTTTTCTCAACTACATTTTTGTGATTTGCTGAGGCAGGATCCCAGGTAACCCAGGTCGTTCTCATCCTTACCATGTAACCAAGGCTGGCCTTGAACTTCTGATCCTCCTTTCTTGACCACTTAGGTGGGCATGTCACCAGCTTTTCCAAATACTTTTTGTTGTCCCAGAGTCCTAAGCACATTCCTTATGTGTCTTGGTAATCCAGCATTGGCTTTCGGTCTTTGTCTCCCACTTCACCACTTGAAACAACTATCTATGTGTTGCCTCTTGCTCAAAAGCCAAAGGAAGTTTAGGTCTGTAATAAGTTGAACAGTCTTTCCTTTGATTTTTTTCCTCTCCAACAAGATTACGCTTTAGCCATGGATGCTGCTGGGAGACATGACAGTACCCATGCTCTGGGCACCAACCAACTCTATTGCTCCTTTAGTGACTGCACACTCATCTGTTGCTCGGTCTCAATGATGAAAACATCCTTAAACTTCAATTCCTATAATGTCTGACATCAAAGTGCTTTCTAAAGTTTAAGCATTTCAGGTGCCTGTGGTAGTTTGAACTAGAGAGCCCCTCATTGTCTCATGTATTTGAGCATTTGGTTCCCAGTTGGTGGGACTGTTGAGGGAGGTTATGGGACCTTTAGAACATTTATTCTTATAGGAGGAAGTAGCCTTTTAGTGTTTATAGTCTATGTTTTGAGGAATGAGAAAACCGACAATTATTAGTGACACTGGCAATTAGGTAAAGTCAATCTCAAGAGGCCACCAAGTAGACACTGACATTGTATTTTTAAAAATCATAAAAAGAGAAAGCAATCGATTACTTAGTGCATATTTCTTGTGTGCCCCTTGGATCCCTATGCATTTGATGGTGAGCGGCCTGGATGTTCGATGTAATACCAGAGCCGGGGTACAATAGCTACCTCATGCCTGATAAATAACTCTACTATACTGAGTAATATACTAACCCTCTGTCAGGAATAAAAAGCCCAAATGAAAGCAAAAATAAGTCCAAAAGCAAATGACTAACATTCAGAAGAAGAAGGGAAGACTTAGGCTCTTAAGAACTGGACTAAATTATCAAAACCATGCCCACACACAATAAAGCAGAAGAAAAGAATATTTTCCTTAAAGATTATATAGACATATACTTATAGAATTAATAAAAAAGATTAACTCAGATTTCTAGAAGGAGTCTAAAATATTTAACTCTTTCATTATTATCTCCTTTAATATCCTGTCTGTCTCCGAGGACTCAACCATACCTAGAACTCACTTGAAAATCACCAATAGGGTCTGGAAGCCAGGCTCAATGGGATGCTGTAGAAGAGAATTTCACAGGGTAGCAGCTATGAGTCATCTCTTAGATAGTTTGTGAATACAACTTAGAAACACGGTGGTTGAGAAATCACAGTTGAAAGAAATATAAAAGGAACTAGAGTCTGTTTGTAACACAATTCCCAAGGAGACTAGTACTTCTACCCCAGCCAGTAGCAAGCAATCGCTTGCTTTTCTCCTAGTTTGGATTAGCTGGGCCATTGTTTTAGAGCAACCAGAATAGAGCCACGGAGCTAATGTTTAAGTAAAAGGTACTCTAATGTTTGCTGCCTCACCCTTGCCCATTGGTCACCACCATTGTATGCTTATGTCCACTGAACACAAGTTTAGTATTGTTAGATGCAAGTAGAAAAGGATTTACTGACAGGTACCTGGAAGTGAAGACCTAGGGGTATAAAACAAACTGAAACAAGCAGAGCATCAGCCAAGACTACAGCCAACAGCAAAATGTGAAGGTCATCCATGGATGTAATTGTGCTGGCCAGGGAATGCTATGTAGTATGAAGTCCCACCCCCAGGCCTTTGGCCAGAGATACTTGAAGGTATTCCCAGAACTTTGCTGAGACCACTTCTGTCTCCTGAATGAATATATTGCCGCCATTGCTTCTTTGAGTATTTACTGGCCAATACAAAGACCAAGACAGGTACAATTTAAATCATAGAGCAATGTTCTAGACGGAAAGGAGCAGGGAGCCCAGAACCCGCCAATCTCAGTTCCTGTAACTGGAGACTATCTCTGCCTACCGTCTCTTTCAGAATGACGGGAACCTGCTACACAACAAAACTAACTCTGACAAATGAGCGTGGGGTATCCTCCCACCTAGAAATTTATCAGAATAATGGCAATGTATCAGTACATGCTTACATATGATAGCTCTAAAGCTTTCTAGTAGTAAACTAGGTATTCTTTCTAGAAGTCTCTAAAGATATCAAGTGCTGAGATAATTTCTGTTACGTTCTTGCTTTTTCTAATAAGTACGAGTTTGGTGCTCCGTAATTCTGAGGACACAATGATAATGAGTTATATTTAGTCAAATGATTTAAGGAAAATTACCTCAAAAGTTAATTTTATATTCCCTGCCTCGGTTTTTTAATTTGCTAAATATGATTTATACATAAAATGAAATTATGTAAGGATTCTATAAGATGGTGTAAGAGTTCAAAACAATAAATGGGTCCTAGAAAGAGCTAAATAAATGGTCTGATTTATATTCAGTTGTAACATGAAGTTGATTTTTAACAACCTCACCATAATATCTAAGTTTAACCTCATTAAAAGGTAATGTCCAACTGTATCAAAAGGTCAATCATTTGATACTTTTGTTATAGCAAGAGAAAAGAGAAGATGAATACTATTTTATCATTTTCAAAAGATCTGCAGAATAGATCATTCCATGTAGTGTGAAACTAAAGGTTTTAGAACAACGTGGTTTCTTTAGAAGCAAAGTTAGAGGTAAAATACATAGACGAACTCTCTAAACATTGAGGTGAGAACGATAATGTGTATATACTTTGCTTACCCCTGTTCCAACACACTAGTAATCATAAGACAGTTCTGTTTCAGAACAACCATTTCTCTGGTTACTCACTCGTGTTTACCATCAGTCCTGATTGGAAATTACACTTTCCATTACAACTTCTGCTGAGAACCCTAAGAATAGGCGAGCTCCCTGAGGGTCAGGAGCTCACAGCCACCAAAAAAAAAAAAAAAAAAAAAAAAAAAAATCATCTACTAAAGTAAAAACTGATAATATAATGTTAGGGTGTAACCAACAACATTCAGAATGCTTTTCATAATCAATAATACACGCCAGTTAGTCAAAATCTACATAAAGATTGCTTTTTAGAAGCCAGTGGAAGTCTAGGTCACTGGAGCTGTTTGGTACATTCATTACAGGTACAAGGGACACTTCATCTGAGTCAGGCACTGAAGGTATTACAAGGATAAATCAGACACAGTCCTTGTAAGAAGTTCATAGAAGAAGAGATACTGGTACTTAGATTTTACATCATCAATGCCAATTTAGAATGTGATTTCCACTCCAAAATGTTTTAAGATGCATCATGAGAAAAGATAAGGAAGGAATTATTCCTATTAACTGCATTTGTTTTCAGGAGGAGAAATGATTCTCTCTCTCTCTCTCTCTCTCTGTCTCTCTCTCTCTCTCTCTCTCTCTCTCTCAGAGACTCTCTCTTTCCCTTTTTTTTCAAGCAAAACTGAAGAATTTCCTTTAAGAGACTTAATTAATACATCGATCAGGACTGTAACATGTTAGAGGCTAGTGCTTCCTGTATTAGAACTAGACACCACCGTTATTTATTGCAGTGAGTAATCACACCACATGAGCATACACATTCTCCAGTTCATGAAGCATGCTTTGTGTATGGGCGCATATTAAGAGTTAAGAAATCGTCCAGCTACCCCGGATGTGGGATCCGAAGAATGTGTGGTCAATGGTTTTGGAAGAATTATGTTTTCTACCCAACAATCAAATCGACCAAAACAAACAATGCCAATGATACATCTACCAGCTAGGAAACATTAGCCATACTGCAAGCAAAAACTAAGGTGCATGCTGCTCACTTGGTTAGAGTTCACATAGGGAAAAGAGCCTCAAAGAATTGAAGCCTTCTGTCAGGAGGAAATAACAATTTTTAAACATACATATATATACATGGCTATAGTTTTCTCTTTGTACCAACTTTGGGGAATTACTGAGTCAGTCAGTGAGTGTCCATGGCTCAGTTAATGTACTCAGGTGTTTCAGTATAACCTCTCCCACACAGCTCTAAGCAAGGAAGAGCCCAGGCAGAGACTCCTGGACTGACTAGCAAGTGCTCTGGTTTGTCCTCCAATGCCATGAATAGGGCTCTCTTGTGCCTTGCTTTAAATATCTTCATTACAAAATTAGATTTTGATCTTTTCGTCAGCGACAGCTAAATCTCTGTGGAGGTACCAAAACACATTTTACTGCTGTCTTCTTGGAGGGATTCTGTAGCTGCTGCTTTTGAGAATGTTTGCTCTCTAACCCAGGAAAGAAGGATTTCCACGAAAGGACTAAATTTTCCTGTTTGCTGTTGACAGGGTGTCCTCATTTCTCTCTGATAATCCCAGAACTTGTTTCAAACATCTTCACAGGCAAACTGCATCAGCACAAGCTTAAGCTCACAGTTTCAAAAGTGACAGAAAACACTGAACTAACTAAAAAAAAAAAAAAAAAAAAAAAAAAACATACCAAGGCAGAGCACCACCCACACAAGAAAGCCAGAGAAAAGGATCACAACACAAACTGATTTTTTCCCATTTGCTTTTGTAAATAATACAATAAAATATCAGCCGTATCATTGCTTTCAGCTTACGTTATCAAAATATTTGTCCTTTTAACATAACGTAAACACTTTAAGGAAATAACTCAAGGTGGGGATTGAATGTTCAAATTCAATCATTTACACACACACACACACACACACACACCAGGATACTGCAATGCCTATGAGTTTTTAAACACACAGCTTGCTGTTTTGGCAAAGAGATAATTGCATATGAAGTAAAACTGGCACCATTTAAAACTACATCTTCAGTGGAAGTGATCATCTGTTATAAGTGTGATTATTTTCCCAAAACTTCACTGGAAATTGTATTGGACAGGAGAAGAAAGATAATAACGTTAACCATCTTCAGTCAGTTGATGCACTTTGCTCTGGTCAGATTCAAGTTTGGTGACTACCACAAAGATCATTTGGTCCAATCTTGCAAAGCACCAGAGCCATTGCTAGCAAGTTCACAAAATTGATGTATTGAAGAGAGCAATTCATGTAACTTCCATATTTGTTAGATACAATGTTCCACTTACATATAAGAGCATTTAGGGCCAGGTGTCAGGGTATGGCCCTTTAATTCCTGCATCACTAGGCAAAGGTGGGAGACTGCTTTACACAGAGGGTTCTTGGCCTTGGTAAATAGTGAGACCCTGTCTTGAAAAGGTGTGGGGGAAGGGGGCTGGCGAGATGGAGACGTGACTCAGCAGTTAGGAGTCCAGGCTGCTTCATTAAGAGGACTTGGGTTTCGTTCCCAGCACCCACAAGGCAGCTTACAACCATCTGAAACTCTAGTTCTGGGGCATCTGACGCCATCTTCTGGTCTCTGCAGGCAATGCAGACACAGTCATACATGCCAGCAAAACACTCATACACATAAAAATCAATAAACCTTAACTAACATTTTTCAAGTTAAAAAAAGCATTTGAGAACACATTATAATTAATTCATATGCAAAAGAGAAAAGCCACTGCAACAACTGAAAAGCTGACCAAAGCTTTCTTTTCTCATGCCCTCCCTCTCTGAGGAGGTCATCTTACCCACCCAGACCCTGCCTATACGTGCCTCCATCACTCCTCTCTGAATTATACTGACATCCTCCTCTATATCTGTCCTTGCTGCTCTAGGTGAACCTCAAGGGCAAGAAAACTTCAAGTACCTCTCCTTTAAACAGGCAATTAAAAATAAATTTTTACTGACCTACACTGACATACGCATGAGGCCTTAAGTGGGCAAAGGCCACAAATGGAATTCACAGAACTACAAGCGGTTCCTGTGTGCAAGCCAGGAGCACGATTTATTACTCAAAGCCTCCACCATAAATAGATCACTCTAGAAGCTGGGCTGTATGATGGCTTCATGCCTAGGAACAAGAAATGTTCCTTCCTATCAACATCTCCACCTTCAAAGGAACACTATTGTTGTTTAAAATATTCTTTATGTTTAACTCTTCTAATCTTTTCAGATATTCTAAAACTATAGTCAAAGATGTGGAAAGCACACCACTCTTGCTTTAAGCAACATTTTTAATAGGCATATGTCAATGTGTGGCAATGTTTCATTGGAAGGGAGGTTAGTCTTCAATACCAAATGAAAGCAACAAATTCCCTGTTCCATACACTAAACTCTGCTGGCTTATTCTTTCTCAAATTGATTTCCACTGCCTTGAGCTAACATAGCTTATGGGTACCAAGTTTTCAAAGGAAATAGGAGAGTGTCTTTATATTACACCACTTAGTTTTAGTGTTACTGAAATTGTCTAAGTCTTGCCCAGCAGGGAGAAAGGAATACCTTTTGTAATTCCTATCAGGGAATAGTTAATTATTTATTGCACGGCATGTATGTTCAGCCATTGTGCTCTGGGAGAAGCAGAATTGCATAAGACTGTCTTCTGATACCTCAGAGGCAAGTTTAGAAAACAAAGAATAAATGTCTTGTTTTAAAGGAGACAAGAAATAGTAGAACACAGCTGGATTAATTACCAAAATAAGAGACAAATGAAGGTCAGCAAAAGAGAAACAGGAAGGAAGTAGCCTTGGACAGATGAATTTGACAAATTTGAAAGTAATTGGTGAGGGCAACTTAATTAGACTAAACTTGGCTTGGTAGAAGAGTAAAGAGGACAGATCAGCATTGTTAGGACTGTGAGCAAAAGAGAGAAGCTCAGAGCAAAGTGATTTTTGTTGAAAGACCTTTTACGAGATGGAAATTTCTAGAAGAGGCATGCCCGGCAATAAATTAGGAAAGTGGCTTGAGTTTTTGGCTGTTAAAACAAGAGGTCTGTATTTATTCTGAGGGCGAAGGAGAACAGTTCATTGGAAAACTTAGGACTGAAGAATTTCAGACAGTGGTTGTCTAAGTGTGTCCCCACAGCAAGGACACCAACATGCTCAGGAAGGAATTCAGACTGATTCGAGAGTCCCTTCCTCCAGTTGATGAATTGGAAGCATCCAAACTGGAGCCACGGTATCCCATGCTTCAGCCAGAATTCTAGATGATTCTAACTTTTCACTCAAGTTTGAAAGCTACTGATTAAACAAGTCAAAGTTACCAATAGGTCTACGGAAAACACAGTATCCATGGAATCGTGAGGGGATGGCAACCAAAGCTACAGAAATGGTATCCAGCCAGAACAGCTGCTCTCAAAACAGCAGAAGCAAGTGGTGGTGAGGATGCAGCAGAAAACACTACTCCGGATGACCCAGAAATTCTTACTATATATATCCAAAGAAACAAAATCTGCTTATTGAAATATACCTACATTTCATGTTTGTTATTGCATCATTCACAAAGACAAAATATATAATCAATTGTGACGCCTGCCAGTGCATATGTGCAAAAAGAAATTCTCATAGGTATATAAACTATGGAATATTATTCAACCTTACAGCAAAACGAAAGGAACCTTGGTGGGGGCGGGGAGTCTTATTTGAGGAGAAATAAGAGGTATAGGAAGAACAATAATTTTTTTTTCATAAATAGAAGCAACAAAATAATATAAATGATCTCAAAGGAGGCCGTAGTAGAACTGAATGAGATGCTGACCACCACTAGGAACTTGAAAGGGAGAGGAAGGGAGAGAAATTTTGCAATGGGTACCAAAACACAGAGAGATGGGAAGAATCTTTTCTAACATCCTGTATCACAGGAGAGTGAGTATAGTTTAAACAGCCTGCTGCCAGCATTTATGGAGAACCAGAGGAGATGTGCAAAGCCTCTCAATGCAGAGAAATAATAAACATGCCCGCAGATGGAAAATCATTTGTTTCTGAGTTGATAAATTCACATTGTATATGTATACTGAGCTGTCAAACTATACCTATGAATGTGAACAATTACTATGCTAATTGAAAAGAAATAAATTCATAGATTAAAATAAAGCAAACCATAAGACTTGTCTGCTTACAGTGAACTGATATCCATGAGGACAGCACAGCAGAGGCAACATGGCCAGTCATTTAGGAGAAAGAGTGCATCTATAAAAGCATTTCCTGTTTGACGTTTAGCGGCACTTCAATACCACCTTTTAAAGCTCTAAGCTGGGGACCTGGTTGGGTGGTGCACAGTGCGTACTAGTTTTGCAGAGGACCTGAGATTAGTTCCCAACATCCACATAGAGCAGAACACAAACACCAGCTTCAGTGCATCCAAAGCCCTCTGCTAGTTTCCAGTGACATCTGCTCTCATGTGCACATAAACACAGAGATACAAAGGATTAGCTAAGAATTTAAAATTTACATAATTTAAAAATAATAAAATTATTTTCTTGAAAATGGCTTTTCTCTTGGAGGCTGATCATAAGAGGAAATTTAAAATGACTGTGAAAATTATAGTGAACTGGTCTTCCTACTCCTTCCAGGAAGGAGAGTTCTCCTCACCTACTGTAGGAATACCATAGGAATCAGTGATTGAGAGCCACAATTTCCTGAAGACTCCGTCATTCATGATGTTCACATGAATCATGCTACTTCATTGTCACAGAAAATTGTCATGAGTCAGGCAATGTTATTTTCCTTTTTCTGTAGTTAAGGAAAGGCAAGGTGTAAGAATTCAGTCAAATAACCACATTCTAAGCAGAAGGCCAGGACTTGGTCCCTCAGCTTCTGTAGCATGTGCCCTCAAGCCCAGAGGCTACTGTAAAGAAAGATTCACACAGCCCACAGGTTACTGTTTCCATGACTCTTCAGAAGTTATCATGCTGTTGACACAGAGGGGACAATGTTTGACAAATATGTAAGTAATTCTATTTTGTTCATGCCTTATATCAATTTCTGTTGTCAACACTAGGGGTGGGAGCGTCTGTTACCTGACTTCAGCAAACAAGCACTCTAGATCCAGCAGGCTGTTCTCAGTTCATCGAAGAAGGGAGAAGATAGTAAGGCTATCACTGCCCTGAAGAGTTCCTTTGAACAAGGTGTCAACAGATGGGACTGTTTCCACTAACTTCTCTCTGAGCTCTTTCATGTAGAGAAGTAAGATTTTGATGAGAATCCTTTCTAGAACCCTTGGAAGCACATAGGACTCAGTAGGAAGGCTATGCCTCACACTGCAGTGAAGAGGCCCCGCCCAACTGCCCTCAGAGCCTTCTGCAAAAAACAGAGTAGCTGAGACTGGACCCAGAAAGCTTATGGGGGCCACCACCGCAGGTTAGCAAGGTCAAAGGCCAGGCAAGTGAAGCTAGTAATTCAGGGGCCTTCAGACCACAAAGGACAGTGAAGGGTGAATATGCCTAGAAGTGAATCATGGCTGTTTCTCAAGTTGGACAAAGCCAGTCATGCAATCCATAAGTTGGTGTGCAGAGCAGCAATTCCCGAGCGCGGGAGAGGCCAGTCTGCTCCTCCCAGGGCACACGGGCACCTGTACCCCAGTTAGTTGCCTTTCTTATCTTTTGCATGCTACTTGGCATTTCTGAAACCTTCACCACACTTCAGTAGTATATTAGGGTTTTATGACTATTAAATGTAATTTAATTGCAGTGATGAGAGGTAGGGACTCTATTACTCCTGTTTGCACACTAGAAAAGAAAAGAAGCGAAGCACAAACAGGTTCAGGAAAAGGTGAAGAATAAACTCAGGAGTTGGCCTCTGTGCAACCACTTCACAATCGCAAGGATCCTTCCGACATGCTGCCATCCCAGTGGGCACACTGATGGCACGCAAGTTTTAACTACATCGAACTAAACTGGTGTCATTGTTGCTATCTACACTCTACAAGTGGGTGCTCCTGAGAAACCAGATGAACTGGTTACAGTAGTGAAGAGGCAAGAGACAAGAGGAAACCCTGTCCCTTTTTAATGGTGTTACATTGTAAACATTACCCTCTCTGGGCACAAATATGGTGGCAGTTCACATACTTCTTCAATATCCCTATGAGAAGGGCAGGTGACAGGAAGCCGGTTTCTGGAGAGAAAGAGATGGCTGGTCTGAGGGCTCGTCTGTTCCTCAGTGTTTTAGTCAGCATTACAATGTCCAAGAAATCAAAAGGCACACTATTGTAGTCGCTCTTAAAACAGAAAGGACTACAGTTTGACAACAGTTCCTCCATGTGACACTCCCACAAGACTCACATACCAACCTTCTACCATTCCCAATTCCGCCTTGCTCTTCTCTGTACAGAATACCCAGCTGCGTGCTTGAGAAACATTTCCCACTTCTGAACAATGGGGGACAAACACACAGACAAGCACAAAGCAAAATCCACACGGGTGATGGGTAATTCTTAAACTTAAATGTTCTGGTTTTCAAAACAGTGTTGCACTTTTCAGTGTGGAAACCCATCGACTTGAAGTGTAAGGAATTTGAGAAGCTTTCTGGGGTTGATTTATTGATTTTGTTTTCCCCTGATGGGATATTATCCCACAGGGCCACCTTTAATAGTAAGCAACATGACCTCAATTCCTGTCCAGCTACTTGGGACAGCCCAATCCGGTGGCAGATAATACTTAATATTTGTCTGAGATTTATTTTCATTTTTCAAATCTGAAGCACTGCAGAATAGATCCTAGAATACGATGCAAGTTCAGTGTCTGTAATAAAAAAAAAATTGATTCTTTAAGGGAGCTACAGGCTAGGGGTGTGCTTCCAGTGTTCAGGATACTTACATCTGTTGCCCAGCTGGAAGCACTGTTAAAAGGCCATTAGAACCTTAAGGTAACAGACCTGGAAAGCTATGAAAGGCATGGAGCAATTTGCTGTTTGTGTTAGGAGTATCAGCCTCAGCCACTTCCTCCTCGTGGGCTGAAAACAGCTTCTGTCATGAGCCGTGAAAATCAATTCCACAGTAACCAGGCTGAAACGCAGCTGAAGGTGGTACACCTACAGCAGGCGCTGCACAGCAGAGCCTCCTTCTGGGCATCTGTGGCGGCACCTTGCAGATGTCCCAAACTGCTCTCTAGCAGAGCTGGAAGCTATCAGCAGCTTGGAAGTTACAGGAACCTTCGGGTTTATCTTTTTGGACACTGGTTCTCTCTAAAGCTTAATTAGGCTAAAATCAGAATCGTCCCTCTGAATGAAGATAGCTTTCGGACATGTCGGGCTGCACAAAGCCTCTTCTTGCCTATTTGTGTTTCCTGTTTCTGATTATAGACATTGTGAAACACGCTCATTTCTCCCCCCCCCAAATAAAACAGCTTCAGGGACTTTAGTACCATACAGAGCATTTTAAAATTTGGTTTCAAACATAAGGTCATGCTTTTGAAAATGTATTTCAGGTGGTTAACAATGGTTTTGTCAAGAGTTATGCTTTGTAAGCTAATGGTTAGAAGGTTGAAATTCATTTTATAACAAGGTATAGCCTTTTCAGTGGTAGGAAACTGCCTTCTAGGTATAAAATGCAACCTTGGTTATTATACATGATTAAGATCATTCTAACCAAATAGCCAACCTTTTGCTCACTGAGAATCTTTTATATAACCTGCCCAGCTTCTAAGTAAAGAACCTACCACTGAAAGCATAGTTGCTTATACATGCAACTTCCTATGATATTATCTTTACATCAATAAACCAGGTTGAGAAACTGATTTAACCTCATGTGTTAATGTTTTGTTAAAAACAAAATGAAAAAAAAACGTATATTATCAATTTCTTGTCATGACTATCAGGTTTATCTAACATGTTTTACCTCCAGTTTAAATGGATTTGTATAGTACACATTTAAGGCAAAGCAGAAAAATACATTTGTATGCCTTTAAATTCTACCCTTCCAAGTACATGATGAATATCTGTAAATGATTCTAAGATATCTCCAAGTTAAGTTTGCTGACAGAGAAGAAGGCAGTAAGTATGAAGAGCTTCCACTTGGCAGATTTGCCTGTGGATGGCAGAGGTCTGCAGTTCTGAGTGGTACTTCATATCTGGTTGAGACTAGCCTTCACAGGAATCACGTGGAAATTTATGTGCAATGTATAGATTCTTCAGTGAAATCTCATAAAAGGATCATCCCAAGCTTTAACATTCTACTTGACCTCCGGCTACCTAACACCCCCAAGTCCTGTTAACATTCTACTTGACCTCCGGCTACCTAACACCCTCAAGTCCGGAGTAAAATGCCACATAATCATGTGAGCAATAAAAGCACCACACGAGCACTTCCTGGATTAGCATTTGATATGGAACTATTTCTCCCAAGTTCAGTGCAAACCAATGGCTGGAGGAGTCCTTAGATGGCCAAGCAAGACTGTCCGAGGAGCCTGCCCCTCCTCAGAAGTGACAGTGGATGTTAGGACTGAGGTCCAACTCGTCCAATGGAGCTCTAACAGCTTTGGAACCCTTTATGAGGCAAATAAAAATCAGAGATCACTAACAAAGTCTAGGTTTGTTCATAGGTGACTTGTGCTAAAGTTCAACCAAACCTCTGTCTTCTGAAATTAATCCCTTGATGTGAGTAAGTGTTTGGATCTAGAAGGGAAATAACTGGGAGACAGGAGAATAGCTTGCTTCATAAGCTGGTTCCCACTACCTGTTCCTTTGACAATAAATCACTGTACTGTACTCTAAGAAGATAGAATGGTTAAGCCTTTTGGAGAAAAAAAATCACTTTTTTGTTTTACATTTTGTTCCATCCATCATAGGAGGTAAGAAAAGGAGAAGCAAACAGATACAGGACAATAATTCCTTTTGTTCCTTCTCCAGATACTGTTAAAGCTTCTCACTGGAACATAGGCATGCCCCATGCATGTTGACCTTTCTGAAGTTCATTTCACAAGTGCTATTGACTTGAAGCTATTCTGACCCATTAAGAAAATAAGTGAAAATTATTCATCCTCCTTCAGAAGACTTCAAAAGGCTTTTTTCCCCTACAAAGAAAACAGTTGCCTTAAATTCACTATGACTTTATAATCAATATCCTGAGTTCCCTGGGATCCCAAGAGAAACACTGCCCCCCCATCACAGCTGTCCTTGGGGCACAGAGGGATAAAGGTGAGCTCTTAAAAATCCAAGAACTGAAATAGGGGACTCTCCTGCCAGTGGTGAGACTATGGAGCTCCAGCAGGCATGCTCAGAATGGATCTGCTCATCTGTAATTAAATACATACAAAAAATGAAAAGTGATAAGCTCTGTATAGTGTTTCCTTACATACAAATCCATAGGCTATTTCTGTTCCTGGAGGTCAGTGTGGGAATAACTCAATGAGAAAGTAGGGGACACAATTTCTCCAGACCAGAAAAAGAACACATACATTAAGACTTATATGTGTTGAAGGGAATCATGCCAGTTTAGCAAGAAGTACAAGGACCTCACAGTGAAAGAACCCTCCATCCAGTTGCCCTTTTCTCCTGAAGCTGTGCAGAGAGTCTCTTTACTAATTAGGGCAGCTCATTGGGAAAGTCTTTTGGGGAAGTTCCAGGCCCAGGGAAGATGGCTGTTTTCAACTTCCTCAAGTAGCCATGGTATAACTAATATATATGGAGAGATAAACACTAGTCCAGAGAGTCAGAATAGTCTCCTGCTGGAAGACCACAGTCAAGGTAGAAAGGTTACAAAAAACATTACCTGGCATTTAACTGTTCACGCTGGCAGAAGTGTGCATTCAAAAATCCACTTTGAATGGAATTCAGTGTAGCTCTTCAGAGACTCAAAGGTGATGGAAGAAATGATATGAGCACCACCTAGTAACATTCCTGAAATACAGATTTATTGATACAACCCAGCCCTACTCAGGCAGATGCTTTGTCAGAGTGGACCCAGACATTTGGCTGTAGCCTGACCTTCAGTGTTATCAACATGTGAAGTTCATGGAGAACCTCTGATCCAGATCACAGGCTTCTTACTACGGAAATAGACCAAGTATACCTCTATTATTTCAAGAATAGGATGGAAGGAAAAGAAGAATAAGGAATCATAAATATTGAAGAACACAATGGTAGGAGGTTTTTAGTTACTCTGCTGACTCCGTGTATACATCCTGAGATGACTCATGCTCTCTTTAATTCCCAACAGCCAACTGTTGATTTTTTAAGGATATGGTTGGCCACATGGATTCGGTGCTGATGAGAGAGCATTGACACAGACATTGGCAAATGCTACAAAACTGAGTACTGCTCTCATCTTTCCCAGAACAACTGAACACTCACTTCACCACTGGCCATACTTGAGAGATACCATAGAAAACACCTACTCAGTACACACAGCCTACATAGTTTCTCTAAAATGTCTGTGTCACCATTCAGTTCCAGGGGACTGTTCTTAAGATGATGAACATTAATCAAGCTATTAGTTGGCCATCAGCTATCAAAGTGGGTTGTAACTATGACTACTGTCCTTCTGGAACCACTTTTCCTTTCCTTTCCTTCCCTTCCTTTCCTTCTCCTCCCCTCCCCTTCCTTCCCCTTTCCTTTCCTTTCCTTTCCTTTCCTTTCCTTTCCTTTCCTTTCCCTTTCTTTTCCTTCCTTTCCCTTTTTCCTCCTCTCCCTTCCCCTCCTCTCCACTCCCCTCCCCTTCCCTTCTCCTCTCTTCCCATCCCTTCCCTGCATGGCCACAGAAAGCAGTTCTGGAATCAGTAGCATGTGTCCATCTACTTCTTGCTAGTGGATTCACATGCGGGGAAAGCAAGCAATCCCTTTTTCTGCCTTTGGCATTGGCTCCCGGCACTCTAGCAGCTGTCTTGTGCCCATATGGGGATGTGTTAGAAGAGGGAGCAGAAAGAAGAACAAGCACAGTGCCCTGCAGATCCTATAAACACATTCTTTTCTCACGTCTTTCTCCCTGACCTTTGTTGGGACTCTTGATGTGTGAAAGGATGGTTGTATAAGCCAACTGAGTAGGGATTTTCTGTGACCTGCAGCCAAAAGTATCTTAACTGAGACAGATTATTTCAGGCGAAGATTCCAAAAACTCATCTTTAAATGCTTGTATTGGAACCTCTCTGTAACTGGGTCTAGATTTTCACTGTAGTTGATTTAAGTTTTTCATTTTTCTGATAGTCTCATCTGCTCCTTCTTCTCTTCCTTCACCCTCCTCTAGTGCATCCACTTCCTGCCTAAAGATACCATGTAGCATCTCCATTGGCTGTCCTTCTTGCCCCTGGGGCCTCTAAGAAGCACCTCTCTAACCCATCTTGTTTATAATGTTCAACCAATCAGAAACAATCCTTCCACTGTATCACTTCAGGGCCAACAACCCTGGATGACCTAATTCCCACCATAGTCAGCTGAGGACATTCAAAGATCTCCAAAGCCCCAACCACACACAAGCAGCTCAACATAATGTCTCTGCACTTCCAAGTAAATTCCTATCTGCATGCCTTTCACACGCCCACTATCCACTCACCTTTCCTTGTCATTCCCTCTCAAAACACTCCCCATCTTTCCAGGTTTGGGCTTCCCTGTAGTCACCTCATTCTTTGATTCCTGTCATGATCATCAATAATGAGTTTCAAGATGTAGATGATCCCCAAAACATGTTTTTAATCCTAGGGTGATGATGATAAAGTGCAACTAGTCCTCCATTTTGTTGAAAATTTTTAAATTCTTTTCATACTACCACAGCGCAAAAACAAAAATCTATGAATGAAATTTTCTGATATGTATGGTTGCTTACCTGGCTGTTTGTAACCTGACACCTTCTAAATATTAATAATTCGTCTAGCACTATTTGAGGAATGTCTATCAGCAACACTAATGTTCTTGGCTCTTCAGCTGGCTTAATGACAATAGTAAGTTTGGTATCTAATAAAAAAAAAAAACCACAGATACATGATAGCAAAATGCCTTGCCTTGTAAGCCAATGAGTGTTTTATGGATACGTATTTCTCTTTTAATCTCTCTCTTTCTTTGGCTGTCTCTCTCCCACCCACTTATCTACACTGTCCATGGGCAATCATACAGTGAAAGTTATATAAATAATATTTGATTGACTAATAACTTTAGTCAGTACCCACTGAACCTTAATATTTCAGGATTCTTTTTTCCGACTTCAGTAGTCCCCACTATAGTTCAAGGTGAGAGCTCCTTTCTTCTTGTGCTTGTGGTTTTCCCTTCTAGTCATTCCCCTAAAAGAAGTCAAAGCAATATTTCTGAACCATGGCCTATCCTGATTGAAATACTTCTCGAAGGGCCCCCTTACTGCTCTCAAATTAAAGGTTAAAGATTTAACAGGGAGTTCAAGGCTTTTTAGGACCCAGCAAAGGAAAACACTCAGTGACTTTATAGGACGGTCACACTGGTTGGATGGAAGAGAGAGAAAGATCAGTTCTTTTAGGTATGAATTCTTCCCCACTGAACAGCCACCATCCAGAAGCAGGGCAGGAGATCACAGCAAGTTCTGTGAAACATAGGA
>NW_021604567.1:14481947-14500918 GCF_004785775.1 Grammomys surdaster | reverse complement strand
TCTCTCTCTCTCTCTCTCTCTCTCTCTCTCTCTCTCTCTCTCTCTCTGTGTGTGTGTGTGTGTGTGTGTGTGTGTGTGTGTGTGTGTAATGGAACCTCACGACATGATAGAGGTGTCTAGGGCAGAGAGCTGCAACAGGCTTAGCTTATTGGGGTTCCAGTTGCAGTGTCTGTTTTAGCCATGGCAAACAGAACAGAGTTCACAAGGGATCCTAGGCAGGCAGGCTTGCTCTAAATAGGTAACTGGTGCTTCAGTGATTTGCACTTTAAACAACTGAGTAAGTAAACCTTGAGTTTGGCATCTGTAACCATTTGAGTCAAGGGTCAAGCTGATAAACATAGATCTGATATGCAAGGGGCTTTCTTCGGTCCCTTCTGTTGCTGACCTGGCCCTGAGGTTCCTTCCAAGTCTCTAGTGGCTCTTTCTCACATTCCCCTCCTCAGTACAGCCCTGACCACAGGTTCTGGAACTCTTCTCATGTGGTCTGGATTTCTCATGGACAGGTCACTTGTGCTCACCCCCCCATCCCCCACTGTCCCTGTCCTTACTGTCGCATTCTCAGAGTCCTGGTCATACTCTAGTTCCTCAGGGAAGCACATCTAAGGCCCTCTGTTTAGATAAAATGACCCCATGTATCTGCTTGCTTTCAGTGCTACACACTTATCTCAGCTGGATTTACTACGTTTACAACCTTACCCTGTTGAAACTTTTGTTTTTCACTGTGATCAAAGTTCCCTGGAATTCCAGACCGAGCACAAAGCATGAGGGCTTACACATAGCACCTAGACTGCTCACTACAGGAATGAGAGAAACGTCTGAGATGGAGTAAACTCGGGCTGTTTAAAGTAGAATCATTTCTATTTTTCTTTGTCACTGTTCCAAGAGTTCAGAAATAATGAGATAATTAGTTGTTATTAAAAACCTATTTTCATCCTGATTTATTAAAATTTAGAAAATTTTACGCAAGATTTACCACTGTGAATTCTTTTATTTATATATTTACCAACCCAGAGAGCTAAACATTTGTGCACTTGTTTGAATGATTGTTTTCTTTTTTCCCTTGTTCCTCTTGGTTGGTTGGTTGGTTGGTTGGCTGGTTGGTTGGTTGGTTCATTGGTTAGTTTTGAGACAAATAGCCCAGGATTGCTTAGAACTCCAGATCCCCCTTCATTAAGCTCCTGAATACTGAGATATAGGCCCACCACTTCTGGCTTGACAGTATTTTTCAAATGGTGCTATATAAAACACTGCCAACCTGGTAACTGGATAATGTTAGACAATCGATATATTGTTTAAAGTCATGTTATGTGTAGCGAAAAATATGACCAATAAGGTTAGCAAGTAAAGAAAGACAACATCCAGATTTTGAAAATATTAGAGCAGTTGTTCATACTAGCTAGACAGCCCTAAATCTCTGGTCTTTCTACAACTTTTCAGGTATATGTAACTTATGAACTAACTAAATTATTTTAGTTTTTTAAATTTTAAATAGGACAGAAATTAAGATCAGGCAATTTATCAAGGATAATTTTACAGAATAGGCCAACTAACAGAAAACAACAATTTTGTATTTTATGAGTGTTCAAAAATTTAAACACCTATTTCCTTATATAAATGAATACGACCTTTTAACCACAATATCTTAAGAACAGAATGCTGTGTGCTTTGAACCAATCCTGATACTGGCCTACATTCTAGTCACAAACTATTAAGAGACTGTACAATAAAAGAAGTGAGTCTTATGAAAAAAAAAGTATGTCAGTCTTGAAATGACAAGAGATTATTCTCTTAGTAAATCAGCTGAACTGACTATGTTTGGAAGGAACACTCTCAACTGACTCCCATATCAAAAATTTAAGAAGAGGACTCCTAATAGCCTGAATTTCAGATGACTTTGATACCTAGAAATAGAGTAATTATTTTAGAAATCTAGTGACTTGCCAAACCATAGAAATAAAAAATTGAAATTCAGCTAATTAATTTATGACTCACTTTGTTCATGCAAAGTGCTTTAAAGGTAGCCATCCATTAACAAAGTAGGAGGCAAAAATCAGATATCATTCAATAAGGCAGATAAATGGAACTTAAACCATTTATCCAAAACTAAGACGTTTAGCACAGCTTAGAAGTGGGAAGAACTAGTCAACACTGGTTTTCCACTTATGTTAATGCAGTATCTGCATATAAACTGAAAGAAAATGTGCTAATGATCAATGAAACAAAGCCAAGCCTATGTACATATGTGCTCTCTGTGTGTACACACACATACACACACACACACACATGAAGAATGTACATACATACATACTTGAAGCCAGAATAAGGCTCTTGACATATTTGACAAATTTGCATAAAACATATAGAGACAGTTTAATGCATTGTTAATGTTCAACTGTACCTCAGCTCTAAACTTGCCTGAGAGAGAAAGTAGGACAAAGCATATATTAAAAATTGTTGGTTTTAAATTTTGTCCCAGTCTGTGGTAATAGGACTTTGCCCCAGCTTTGACCCTCTGGGTAAATCTACTGTAAGCTTTGTTTGACTAACCCAATATTCCAGGTTTTGGACTAAGCTAATACTATAGGACACCCAGAAGAGGGGAAGAAGCCAGTGCATGTGTTCATAGGACCATATAGGTACAATAAGATGAGTTGGGAAATGCAGAGATGCATTATTAAGCAGTAGAGGTAGAAGGTAACCAATTCCCAGGAAGCTAAATCCTAAATTCGAAGTATTTGGGAAACAATGTTGTAACTCAATATAAATTCCGCACACATAACTTTGTAAAAATCCATAGATGGATGGATTGGCCAACAACACATATAAGAATGGTAAAGATTAGGTCTTGTATGTTGTGGATCTGACTAATGACGGAAGCCTAATTCTGTAAAACAATGGACCAAACTGGAGGTTGGTGCATCAACTGTGAAACCAGCACTCCTGGGTTTGAGATTTTGTCTCGTCAATTGTTAGCTGAGTCACCCATGAGCCTGATACTGTTGCTGTCTTTTTAATCTATCAAATACCAAAACTTCAGTAATGCTTTATCTTCTTTTTGAACCTGTGTTTATCTGTATATGTAGGTGTCATTGACCACATATGGAGGTCAGAGGACAGCTTGGTTTTCCCCTTCAAAGAGGTGTGTCCCACCAATCAAACTCAGGTTATTTAGTCTGGCAGCAAGCATTTAACCAGCTGAGCCATCTGGCTTGCTTAAGTGTTGTGTATAAATAGGTGATGGACACAAAATTTCTATATATGAAATGTTAAACAAAGTTTCATTAGATAAACGGGAAAAGAAGAAGAATCATGTTAAGCTAAGAAGCTACTCTGAACGACTAAATATTATAATGAAAGATCTCAAAAAAATCTACATGTAAGAAACCCTACAGTAACAGTTTCTGAATTCCCGTATTTATGAAGGTGATATGTTTCCCTGTGGGGGATAGGGTATAGGTGAGTGTGAATATGCATGTATGAGTGGGTGTGAATGTGTAAGAGTGTATGTGTAAGAGTGTGTGTGTGTTGCTAGAGACATAGTGCCCCGTGCACACCAGACAAGCACTCTACAGATAATCTGCACCCCAGCACAAGCAGTTGCTATAATCTGCTATGAAACTCTTTGAGAAGTGTAAGCACCAAGAAATGGGAACTCTTGATAAGACTGTTCCTACCCTAGCTCCTGCTGCTCTAAGCTTAGGCTCTTCCCAGGACACAGAAGGAAAAAAAAAAAAAAAAAACAAGCAAGGCCATTGTGGAGCCTTTTGGCTAGATGTCAGGAAACACTGCTTGTACCACAGGAATTCTGAAGTATTAGAGTGGATCACTGAGAAGGGCTCAGGAGTCAGCTCCTTTGGACATCATCCAAACAGGAGAGTCTATCTAATCTGCCGGCCTGAGTTTAAAATCAAGGCTGCAGGAAGATTGATGGAGCAAACTCCCCCTCTGAAGGCACTTCCTAGATTTATATATTACCTACAGTCCCCCTCTGGCAGTTAGAAGAGCTTCTCTCTATCCTGAAAAGGGCAACATTGTTTTACAATTGTGAGCTTGGAGTAAAACGTTAATAATGCTGAGGTGAAATATAATGTCCTTATTACATCGCAGTTATTTTCACGAAGCAAGCTACTTACAAACATGGCTCAACTGGAATCTGGAGCCTGAACAGCAGTTCTTTAAATTCCTGCCATTTCTCAAGCAAACCACTGGATGTCTAAGCAAGGCAATGGATGACTAAGAGTTTAAGAGAGGGTAATCACCACACAGACTCTTCCCTATACTACATAATGAAATGTAAATGTTACCAAGAGCTAGGGAGAAAGGAAGAGTGTGTTTATTTAATAACACCATATTTCCTAAGTGCTTATTCCAACAGCAATAGTAAATGCAATTTACTTTAGCACTGAGTAAAGTTTACTTTGGAAAAAACAAAAAGCTTTGCCCCCAGACGGAAGCCCTTCAGTTATCTTACAATTCATTCTTTTCCTACCAAATGTGCCTTTGACTCCATGGGACTATGGACCTTAGTCCTGTCCACCAGTATTGTAGGACACCCGGCTTGAGGTCAAGTCCTCAACTCCTCCTCATTCCTGTGATTTCAGTGGGGTGGATGTATTTCAGGAATTCAGAGTATTAAAACTCTGTGATTTTTAAGGCAATGGGGAAGTCAAAAAGTATACAACCAAAACCCTCTGCAGTTAACTACTGAAGAATGTGTACAGCCACTGAGAATGTTCTCAGGCAAAGTAATTGGGGACTATAGAAATTATTTACAACGGTCATCTGCCCCTGGATAGTCAGGCGACCGGAAGGTGGAGGGTCAAGGCAAGTCTCCTGAGAGTCTCAGTATATCTACTACAGAATACCGATGCAATTTAAAAATACTTAGCTGTTTTCTTCTTGGAGATAATCTTATCTGAAATCATGTTGGGAAATACGTGTGCTTAAAAGATGCAGTTTTAAAATGGCCAGATTAGAGGAGAAAACGAGTTCCTTAAAGGAATCCCTACTCTAAGCCTTTTAAAAGTTGAATTTCCTGAGATGTGGTGAGTTAAAAAGGTGAGGTTGATCCTTATCAATTAATTAAAAAGAATGAAATAACAGTAGACAAAGGGAGCGTGGTTAAGAAACTTAAGGAGCTGCAGGGGCAGTGCCTTTCTAGTCATTGATTAACAAATTAGGGAGTGCTGAAGTGGGGTGGGCGAAATCCCAGAGCCTGCAGAGTATATAGTCTGATAATTCACTACAGTTTCTCCCGCTTACTTGATCCAGGGAACGAAACGCCTGGCTGTGAACTGGGAAGGGAAAATAAGCTTCAACATAAAGCACCACGCTGTTTGTGATACATGAGGTGGCTTATTTTTCTGTTGGTAATGCCCAAATTGATAGAAATCTGTTCATTGCAATGTAAGTAAAGACCCTCACCCCTAGAGTTTCGAAGCCGGTCGTCATAAACCACTAATTCCACAACGTATTAAAACTAAGATGTTTTAAGATATTTGCAAGTGTTTTCCATCAGTCCACCAGTTCTTTGGAAAAACACAGTTTCTGGTGGAGATCCAGCGATCTGAGGTCACTTAGGACGACTTCAGCTACCCGGTTCCAGCAGCCCGCACCCTCATAGCATCTCTAGTCTCCCTTTGGCCTCTTTCAGCTCAGTTCCCTCGCAGCCAAAGGATTATCTGTCCCCGACACGTTTCATTCATGGAGCCCCAAAGAAGCTAGGATTCGGTTGGAGCTAAGAGCCGGAAAACACACACCCAGGCTGCTGCGCAAGTTGCTGGAGCCCGAACAACCTGGCTCCGGCAGAGGGTGGGGGCTCTAGAGCTCGGGAGGAAGGAATGCTAGTGACTGGGCGAGCCTCGGACCGAAGTGCAGACCCCGGAGACGAACGCCCCCATCGGGTCACTCGCTTAAGTTGGCTCCGCGTGCGCCAGGCGGCCAGAGCGGGAGGCCATGCTTGGGACCCGGCGCCACGCCGGGTGGCCCGGTTGTCTCCTCAGCCTTAGTGACCAACCGCAGTCCGGGGCACCCTAATGGGAAAGTCCGCCCCAAATCTGAAGCAGACAGAGTACTAAGTCCCCCTGCCCCCAACTACACCGGGATTCCAACGTGCAGATCCTAGGGACCCGAGAAATTGTCCCCTTAGTGGCCCGTCCCCAGCCCAGGAGCCGGGCGCCCGGTCCACGAAAAGGACCTGGAGAGCAGAGAGCCAGAGTAGGGGAACCTCCGCGTCTCTCCACCGCCCCCGCCGGCGCGAAGGCGGGAGTGGAGAAGGCGCCACTCAGACGGTGGCGCTGAGCGAACTGCGGCCGCAGTTCTCCCAAGTTTGCCCCAGCGAGGGGGATGCGATGGGCGCCCGGCTCCGTACTCTGCCTCCGCTAGCGGTCTTCACTCGATCGTCCCCTGCTCTAGCGTCCGGGCCCGGCTCTAGGCCAGCCACGGAGGTAGCAGGGCGCGGGAGCAGATGCAGGGAGCGAGGGGCGAGGGACGAGGGTGCTCCCGCGTGTGCACACAATGAGGCGGCGGGCACGCACACCTTCCTCCCGCCCAAGAAACGGGATCAGCCTCCGCCGACTGGATGCAGGGACGCGGGGTTCCTGGGAGGCACCCGCAGAAAGTGAGCACCAACTGAGCAACAGGGAGTAGGGAGAGGGCGCCCCGCCGCCTCTCGGGGCTGCAGCGGGCCCCGGGCCCGCGCTTACCTGCGATCTCCTGGTAGGGGATGTCCGCCAGGCTGAATCCCTTGGCACCGTAAGCCTGACGGACCTCGCTGCAGCTCCGAGCCTTCACGTCCGCCGCGGCCGGGAGGGTCAGCAGCAGCCCGGAGAGAGGAAGAATCACAGCCCGGATCCAAGAAGGCATGTTGCAACATGCAAGTCCACCTCGGCAGCCCCCAGCTCCCTGTGCGCTCTTCACCTTGCCCCTCGAGCCGAAAGCCCGCCAGAGCCTGCGGCGCGCTCCTTAGCCGCTGCCCAGCGTCACCCCCTTCCGCCAGCCGAGGGGACGAGCCGCGCAGCCCTCTGGACTGCACTCAGCAAACTTTTATAAGCCAGATGGAGAATGGCAAGCCAACCACGGCTGCCTTGGGAAGGCTGCAAGCTCCGCTAGCCACTCCGGTAGGAAACCGTGAGAGAAAGAGGAGAAAAGAGGAAAAGGCAAAGAAACCTCTTTTTTTTTTTTTTAAATACCACAGTGGGGGTGTTCAGCCCTGCGGTCCAAGTTCCGAGCCTCAGAGTCGTGGGGTGCTGCGAGCTCGCCTAGCCGGTGTGCGCGACGAAGGTGGGACCGCGCGCCGGCTCCCCCTCCCCACCCCGGAGGGAGATGGAAAGGCCGGCGCGAGTGTGTGCGCGCGTGTTTGTGGGTGTGAACGCGGGGCTCTCAGGGAGGTGTGTGCGTGGAGGTATGTGATGGAGATGTACGGGATCCAGGGGAAACCTCAGCTTCACACAGACTGAGGGAGCCAGTGAGAGTCTTCTTGAAATAGGAAGAGAGAAAATCCTGGAGACTGACACTGGAAGCAGGGAAGGAGAAAGGAGGGGAGGGAGAGAGGGAGAAACGTGCTACCCAGTGCACAGCCGAAATTCAGAGGCAGAGTCGGCCGCAAAACCTGGAATGGATCGCGAGCCACTAGGCAGGAGGGGAAAAATTACCAGCAAAAGGTCCCTATTTTCTCAATCACTTCTTGGTCTCCATACCCGTCCGTGATGTTCCCTTTCCTGACGTAAATAAGCCACCAAAAAAGACAAAGTGTTTGAGGAGAGTAATTGTGATCACGCTATATTTTTCTGGAGATAAAGAATATCGCATTTCCAATTGTTGCTCTTGCCCCAGTGTACCTATCACAACGCCAGGGAAGAAATAAGCAGAAAAGAAACCTAGGAGCAGACCAGAGAGCCTTCTCTCTAAGCGGCAGCTGCGTTCTGCTACCGGGTTTTTTGTTTGTTATTTGTTTTTCTAAGAACAGGTAGTTAGTGCACATATTAGAGAGTCATACGTCTTTTCTCCCTCTCCCCCAACTAACTCTCTCTCTCTCTCTCTCTCTCTCTCTCTCTCTCTCTCTCTCTCTCACACACACACACACACACACACACACACACACACACACACACAAAGAAGGAAGGGGCAAGCATAAGCAATAGAGGAGGGGGGGAAGGAGGGAGAGGGGGTTAGGCTCCACCTACAAAACACTCTGGATTCTTAAGTCACTAGGCTAAGGAAGTGTGGAGGTAAAACAATGGCCACAGGCCTTGCTCAAAGCAGGGAGGGAGGGGCATGGCGTCTTAATTCTCTCTCATCTGATATCCTCAACGTGCTAACTAACCTTAACTTTCTCTCCAAAGTTCTCAGAAGTCTCAAACCTAGTCAAGTTTCTCCTTCCAGTTCTGTGAAATGGGATCAAAGTGAAGATTCAAATTTGACTAATTTCCTGGCCTTTTTTATGCTAATGAGCTCAGAGACCAAAATGACTTAAGTCTGTCTTGAAACCCACCGCTCCTGAAACTAATCAGGAAGAGAAGTGCTATCCAACAGCGGGGCCTTGTGGACACTGGTCTCACAGTTCCCGAGAAGTCATTACAGGGTCAGGCCTAGTTCTATAGTATTGAGCTATATATCTGCAGGGCGATGTTTTCCTGATGACTAGTGACCAGAAAGATTCCGGAAGCCTAAATCCTTGTATTTGCCTCTATCATGAGCACCTTCATCATCCTCAGCCTCGTTGATCACGTCTTCTTTTCTAAGAACGCCTCTTTTAACCCATCAATACTGAGACGCAAGAGGAGGATCCAGGCTCACTTTAGAAATGCTTTTAAAATGACGCCGTCCTTATAGAGTGATCCTCAAAAATTCATAAAAAGTTGCTTTCATAAAAAGGAGCTTTAAGCCTTTTGCAGTCAGTCTCAAAGGAGATAGTGGGGGGGGGGGCTGAAGAGATGGCTCAGCAGTTAAGATCACATGGTGTTCTTGCAAAAGACAAGAGTTTGAGTCTCAACTCCCATAACAATATGGCTCACAAACTCCTGTAATTCCAGTTTCAGAGATATCTGACCCCTCTGGCCTCTGGAGACACCCACTTTCAAGGAGGTAGATAGCAACTCTAAGGCAGACACTAAAGGTTGTGTCACTGGCAAACATATATGCTTTAAAAAGACCACTGAGATGGTTTATGATTGCCTAAAGATTGGCTAATCCTTTTATATTTGATGAGCAATCCATACTTTTATAAGGAAGCAGCTGTTGCCATTGTAGACATGTAAGAAGGCTAACTCATGGAACAGTACTAGATTCACCAAGCATGAATAGCTGAGCTCAATTCTACTGGAAGGGTCAACCAGTTTGGGGCTGTTTTGTGAACTTTAGTCAGACCAAGGACTTAGGTAATTTACTTAGCCCACGTATTGTGTAATACTGCATTGTTTGAAGTAGTGTTCAAAAATGAAGCCAGAATTCTACCTGAGGTAACACCTTGATGAAGCGTTGTTGCAATAGGCAGGGGCTGTGATAGAAAGTCATAGAAAATAAGAGAGTACTAACCAAAGAGTACACATGGAGAGACCCATGGGTCCAACTGCAGAGAATGGCCTTGTCAGGCATGAGTGGGAGGGGAAGCTCCTGGTCCTGTGGATGCTCAATACCCCAGTGTAGGGAAATGCTATGACAGTGAGGTGAGAATGGATGGGTGTGGGGGGGGAGCTCCCTCATAGAAGCAGGGGGACGGGGTATGGGATAGGGGTTTTTGGAAGGAAACTGGGAAAAGGGATAACATTTGAAATGTAAATAAATAAAATATCCAATAAAAAAGGAGACAGAGAGAGTACCTATGATTTAGACAAATGTGTTGGCCAAGGGCTGAACCCCAGTTGCTGTGTTTATACCAGGTACAGTAATGAAAGATACAATGGAAGGGGATTATGTAGAGAAAACAAACAGAGAAACAAGAGAAGATTTAGTAGGAGGCCCCATGGAACACGGAAATCATTGTGATGGTTTTACGTATTAGAGACTTAAGCTAGGAAGATGGGAAGAATGTGAAGCTAAGCTTTAAAGAATGGATTTGTATGATATGGTGCTAGGGTCAGTAGAAAAATAAACAGTTATTGAAATGCTGACATCGGGTCTTGTGGAAACACAGATTTTGGCCACGAAGGCTCCTGTTTCCCACCCATTTTCTAAGCCCAGCTGGTGTTCAGAATCCTTGGGGCCATAAAATAAACAGAACTCTAGAGACTTTGAGTTTTACTGAAACCAACAACTTGGTCTTCAGCAAGCAAGAGTGACAGGCCCATCAGGCGTCCTGTGTCAATCACCCTGAGAAATGTGTTTGTGAGACTAGTCCACCTCAAGGAAAGAATCTCATTTGACCTAGGTCACTGTAGGCCATCCATTTCCTGTTCAATTAAATATTGTGGGAGTTGGGGTAGAGGAACCATTTGTGATCAAAGTGATTTAAGATGAGATTTCTGGAAAATATTTTCCTGATTATTGAGCAAGATAACTATGGGGAGACGGCTCCGAGGTGAGAGAGAGAGCTTACTGGTGGTCTTTTGGAGATCCAAGTTTAGTTTCAACACTCATATGAAGTGAATCAGTGAATCACAACCACCTGTAACACAGCTCCGCAGAATCCAACACCCTCTCCGAGCATGTGTGTGCACACATGATTGAGCACACACACACATACACACGCTAAAACGTTCTGGCTAGTTTTATATCAACTTGACACAGGCTAGAGTCATCTGAGAGAAGAGAACTTCGACTGAGAAAGTGCTTCCATAAGATGTAGCTGTAGGCAAGCCTGTAGGCCTTTTCTTTGTGAGCATTTGATAGGGGAGGGTCCAGCACATTTATGATGGTACCATTCCTAGGCTGTTGGTCCTGGTTTATTTAAGAAAGAAGATTAAGCAAGCCTTAGGAAGCAAGCCAGGGAAGAACACTACCACTCCTTATACTCTGCATCACCTCAGGCCTCCAGGTTCCTGTACTATTTGAGCTCCTGCCCCTTATGCTTTCAGTCATGAAAAACTCCCTCCCCAAGTTGCTTTTAGTCACAGTGTTTCATCACTGTAATAGTTACACTACTGTGGTGTGTGTGTGTGTGTGTGTGAGAGAGAGAGAGAGAGAGAAAAACATCTTGTTTTTAAAGCAGGAGGGTCTCTCTTGGTTTTCTATTTGAGTCACCAATTCAACGCTGGACCTCTTATTACATAATCAATAAGTATCCTGCAGTTTAGGAATACTAGTGTTTAGTTTTTCTGCTTTTTTTCCCAACGAAAACAATATAAGCACGGACACCAATCTAAAGCTTGAACAAGAGAAATTGAAGGCAAGAGACAAATATGAGAGAACAAATTAGAGGCAGCCTTGTTGAATCCAAGTTGGGAGATTTTCCGGCATACCGCAAATTGCAGTGAGCATCAAAGACAGAGGTACTAGGAGGATGGAAAAGAGGCTCACTAGAAACCCCAGAGAAGCATTAGTGTCATCGTTAGGCATGTGTCAGGCCACGTGGAATCACAAGTATAACGCTCAGAGAGATGGAAACTTCAGGTACAAAGGCTAAAGGCTTTGACTATACAGACAGAGTTTCTGTCAATTTTCAGGTGTGTTTTCCACAGGAGGCTTGCAGACCTTAGGGAAGACTGACACCAGTGGTCTAATGAACTGAAGTGCCATCTCATCTTCTACAGTAGATTAGTTTACATTTGTATCTTTTCGGCCCCATCCATCTTCTCTACAGGAAATTCGATTTTTTTAATAAGTAAAATTACATTGTTTTGAAATGAATGTCGTACTTCTATTGAATACATTTGATACACTTTACACAGCAAAATATAACTTCTTACCATTACATCACATATGGAAACAAACAACTGTTAACATTTTTCTATATAAAACAACATTCTCACCTATGACGTTTTTCTTGTAACTTTTGAGACTCAATGAATTTCATTGCAATCTCAAAACATTAAAAGTATATTTTAAACATTGACTTGGGTCAAATGGGGAAAACAAAGAGTTTTACAACTACAAAGTTTACAGTTGGTTTGCTCAGTTTTATCATTTCATGAATGAGAAACTGGTTGGATTTTAGCTTCTATTTTTGTGTGTTTTAGATCGAAGTGGACAATTAAGTTCGAAGGACATCTTGTAAAGGAAAGAATGAAATCCGAGTGTGTGTGTGTCTCTCAATTGTAGCTTCCCACAAATCAACATTGCTTAACTAACCTACCTCTTGAAAAGCAGGTTTTGCACTGAAAATGCTGTCAGAAACTGAAGAGTAACTGCCAGATACTCAGATAATGGAGGACTGCTGAGTTACAGAGAAGGAAAAGGTAAAGGAGGGTGAATAGAAAATAGAAAGGATAAAAATTTTATCTCCTTTTCCTTTTGTCAACTGTGATCTACTGAACACTAACGGTTCAGTCCACAGTTTAAGAATGTTATTATCTAACGCCCATAGACATCAATTAAAATGACACCCCTAGTGCAGCCCAGCAACACTGGGGTTGCTGGATTCAATGGGAGGATCTAGGCACCAAGAACAACAGATTCTTCTTGTCTGCGGTTTTCCTCCAAGATTATGAAGCCATAGCCTTCAGAGAAGAAATCATGGGATCTTCTTAATCCGGTTCTGTCTAATAGTCATGACAGGGTTTAGCCAAAAGGACGGAAAGAGCTGCAATTGTTTGAAACACAGACAATGAGGGTATTTCACATATTCATAAGCACTACTACTCATATTTACTTGAAATACTGCTATCAATCCTCTAGGAGTATTATACATAAAATGTGTTTAGACATACAATGATTTAAAATGCTAGTCCCAATTTTCATATTTATTAATGATCCAAATATCTACTCTCCATCAATTCTTAAGTAATTTTCATACTCAGAAATGTGCTTTAGGTTATTGAGTACATTTAAATATTAAATAACAAATTATTTAGTCTCAAAAATGCTACTAACTCCACTGTATACCTTGGAAAGTCTTGGCCAAGGCAACAGTGCCTTGAGTGTCTTTCTTGTCCGTCACCAGGATCAGGAAAGGTGTAATTTGTATTTGATTCTTCACTATATTAATAGACTCCCTTAAGACTTATTATTTGAAGACTATCATGTGTTTTGGGAGTGTTTCCAAATCAGCTATTTACAGGTAAGATGGACAAAAATGAAAATCCTGTTGTAGAAGTATCAACATGTTTTTCTGTAGCCCATTACAAATTCAGTTCTGAGCACTGTGAATGACAGTTCTGTGGCTGTGCAGTCGGCCTGACATACCTAGATTATTGGAAACATGCATCTTGGCAGTCAAGACTCAGTTTTGCAAAGCTCTCAGATCATCTGTCTGGGAACAATGGCGTTCCTTAAAGGCAATGGCTTCACACATTACTGACATCCATCAGCTGAAAACAATTTCTCCTTATAAAAGTCATTTATCCGACATTAAAGACCCTGGGTTAATAACCTGTCATTAATTATTTCAACACTAAATAAGCATGATGCCAGGCTTAGTTTTTGAGTAAACAACAAAGGATGGTTCACAGACAACAAATTGCTGTTATATATTATTTTTTTATATAGAGACCTACCATCTTTTATTACTTTCTATGGAACTTTAAAAAGACTGTGTTGCATTTCTAATGTTTTGACCAAGCTGTTTTTTATTCAACTTATTATCTATATGTAAGAAAAAGATGAACATAAAAAGTTACATAGAAAAATAAATTATAAAATCTCTTCAATTGTTTTAGTAATCCACAGAAAGCAAACCTAAAGAAAATTTTATAATACCGATAGAATAAGCAGTAAGCATTGCTGTTTATAATAATCCAACGGATACAAAATTAGTTTAACGATTACAAGTGATCCAAACGTTTTTTAATAATCAAAATAGTCAAAGTTTAAAATTTTAATTTGGCTTATAACCTCAAAATGCAATGATTAAGGTCATCAAATCTATTATAAGTTACTAAGCAAACCAGTGAACATTTTAAATGGATTTTGCTACATGTACTTGTAAATACAGGCCAATAAAAATTCTCTGCTGAGTGTTACTACACCGTAAAGTAAAAGTTGTTTTTCTGTGGCAAGTAATGGAAGGGACTAGGCGGAATGTTCCTAAGCCCAAGCAGACACAGCTTTTCTCTATTTGCTGGCTTCAGTCACACACACCTAAGAGACCATACAAACGACGGTCGCTGGTCCTGCAACTATGATATTAATGTACCAACTCTGCCAAGAGAGACCAAAGCCTTCATGGAGACAACTCAATTATGTCAATCCAGGACCAAACCAGCAACTTCCCTGATAAACTTTGCTTCCTTATTTAACAAAGACAGTAATCATGTTGTTCAGTGATTTATATTGGAAATATCGAGATGATTCTATAAAAATGCTAACTGATCCTTTAATAGGGAATGTTATTGCTCAGGGCAGTTATGAGGGGAAAACTTTTCAAAATAATTACTGCTCATATGAACTTCTGAATTCTGATCATTTACCTTCATGATTGGAAATACACAGACGTGTGGAGTACTAAGATGAGGACCTTCTTTTGAAGGCCTCTAGTTCACTCCGAATACCAACACTGGTCATCTCACAATCAGTTGTCACTCTGGTTTCAGGATATCTGACACCTTCTGCTGGTTTCAGACAGTACTTCACTCATGCACACACACACACACACACACAATATTAAAAGATAAATTTTTTTAAACTATAAAGAAGTACAAAATAATTATTTCTTAGGGTCCTTCAAATGTCCACAGATGTACTCCTAAGTTCTGCATAAAACATAATTTATTAAACATTTTCATAGATCATTAAGAACTATACACAAGAACAATAAATAATAGGCTTGTAGCTGACCCTATAAGTACCAAGTACCAGTACTTTTAGGATGCTGATTAAGAAAATCACAGTGATCTTGATCTGTACTATTACTTGGTAAGCCAATATCTAGACAAGTTTAATGACACTTGATTTATATAAAACACGTGTGGACAGCAGTCTTCCCCTGCCTCTGAGTCTTTGTTTCTATGTTGTTTTCCTGAAACAGGCTCTCCTTCTGTGGCCCAGGCTGACCTCAAACTCAAGACTGATTATTCCTCCTCAGCCTCCCTGAGTATTTGCTTCCAGAATCTTCAAATATTTATTTATTTATTTATAAACAGGTTCTAATTTTTCCCAGATTGATCTCACACTTCCTATACCATTCATTATGACCTTAACATTCTGACCTTCCTGCCTCAGTCTCTAAAGTGCTAGGATTATGGGTATCAGCCACCATGCCCAGTTTTTCTTCCATGCCTTCTAAGTCACAAGATTTGGGAATATATTTAGTTCATATAAAGTATTGTCTTTTGATTGAAGAATATGGCTATATTTATCTTCGTATCCTGAACTCACCTCCAGGTAATCACACCTAACACTTGCTACTCTGTTAACTTCGCACATTTTATTACATCTCAGGGAGAAATAATTAAATGTTTGTAAGAGAATGAATTTAGTGTTTTTCAAGTTACTTGGGACATGAAGGGGGAAAAGTCTGAGCTTTTAAGTTGGAAGTTTCATCTACTGAAGATGTATTTGCAAAGAGGGCCGCCGAAGTGGGGGGGGGGACAGCGGGAACAGGAGACGGTGTGCCTTTGGTTTCTCTCCTGTTCATTCGCAGTCACAGGCAATCAATGTTGAAGACATTACTAAGCAATTCAGTGCTGTTTGCTTTTAATTGGCAGACGATCTTCCAAAAATAACATCTTTGGGCTTCACAACACCCCAGTCATGGAACCGTTAGAGAATGAATGTCCTTACTGTACAGGAGAGCTTCCATGAATAATGAATAGGGCTCTAGTTTTCCTGGGAAACAAACATGTACCGGCATGTTCCTGGTAATGAACAGCATTGTAAGTGTGTACAGCTTAGAGAGACACCAAATCTGCTCTGACTTCCACCTTAATTTAAGTTGATAACTGAGTTCTCAACTCCAAAGAGGGTCAAACAACCTCATTTTAAACGTGTAACATGCTTGCCTGGCTTCTCCTGCTCTCAGGAGTTTAAAATGGTGATTTGATACTAAAATTCAAAGGATGAAGGATCATGCTACAGTCTCCATGGAGAAAAGTCGGGTTATAAAAATTTGAGTAAAAGAAGAAAAGAAAAGAACGTTTCGCTGCAGTATTTTAAAAACTGGAATTTTATCTTTATTTTAAATGGTGAAACCATCATTGAAATGTGATTCTCCAAGGCACACATAGAAAGCAGTTTGTGTCATGTAAAGCATAAGCAAATTTAGGTAGGCGTGCAACACATAATTCACAAAGTAACTAATGAAAAGTAAAATCTAAGACAGAAATGATAATGACCTTGCCATGTATTTAAAACTATTTGGCTTTTCCTTTGGAAAGATTGTGAAAGAGCTTAACGTATTTTGTAAATTACTTTCGTAATGAATTCACTTACAACGAATATAATTTTCTAGTCTATTTTCATAATGAATGACACAGACTTCCCCATTCAATAGAAATTCAGTACGTCAAAATATCAAAGTGAGATCTTCACTAGAGGAAGGCTTTGGACTTAGCAAGAAGAGTTCTAGAATTTTCTATCTATTGCTTTGAGGTGACATGTTCAAGTTGGCTTAAATGATTAGTTAACCATCATGCTAAATTATCATCCCCTGCATTTGTAGCAGCTCAGATGGAAATTTTTCTATTTGTGTAACGGCCATGTGTTTTCTCAGGCCACAAATCCAAGTATGAGGAATGAAACTGATTTTCTTGTAATGGAACTTAATTTCTATTTTAAGTCTCTTTTATGCTCAGGAGGGAGAAAAAGCTAATCTTGCCAGTTCCAGGTAAATTTAGTTGCATAAAAATTTTTCTCAGACAAATCTCCCACTCCAGAATAAGTTCTTTGTTTCCACATGGCTATGTGGAAGAAAGGAACAAACATACTGCAAATGTCCTGACTAGAGTCTAAAAAAAGTGTTTCACTTGTGATTTTCCACTCCAGAGAGACACATGTTTGATGATTACCCGGATTACCTGCAGAAGAATATTAATCAATCTGTATCAGGAAGGATGTCTCTTTCCATCCTAACTTCTCCCTCCTGGGGGAATAGTAATTTTCAGGGCTCTATAAAAGTATGCTATGAAATTTGCTCAAAAAGGGTTTAAGCCCTAAATGATAGTCTTAGTTATGGACTTTGTGTGTGTGTGTGTGTGTGTGTGTGTGTGTGTGTGTTTGTATGTATGTATGTATATGTTCTTGTTATTAGACTTTATATAATAGTGAAGAATTCAATCATTTTAAATCACAAGAAAAATACTAAATGTTGAAGGGAGCAATGGGAAAACATGGGGATCTTGTTGTGAAGGTAGGAAGGAACAGCTCAATACAGAAGGAGAGGGAGAACGAAAGGGAAAGTAACGCTAAGGGTGTTTGAAAATGCCACAGTGCATTTATTTACCTATAGTTACATATAATACATGCAAATGTGTGTATACATATAGAGTGTAAATGATGTCATCCTACTTGAGCTGGTAAGAGTTATAGATTAAGAAAATCCATGAAATGACCAACTTCTGTGTTGGCCAGGGGAGTCCAAGGGACACCCAAAACCGTGCAGGCTGAAGCTGTTGTCTTTGATGGCCTCCCAGAAGTTGAAGATGATTCTCTGTTGCTGAAGATACAGTGCACTTGGAACATAGGATTCAAAGGATTGGAACTGGATATAACCTGGAAGCCTCCTTCCTCAGAACTAGCCTCCATGATACCAAAGTGTCATGCCAGCTGCCAAGGAAGGAACCTACTAATAATTGTACCCAGCTGTAACACCCATAAAGTCCAACAATGACCACCATGGCATGATAGCTCTAAAGCACAATAGTAACTTTCATATCTTCTCAGTAACTAACAGCTGTCTGGTTAGATTTAAGGTCTTTTCAATGGGAGGGAAATCATGCCTGGTGCTTGAAATCTACCCAACCATCTAAGCTAGTAAGGTCATAGATCTTAGAGAAGAATCTAAAACCACTTTACTAAACCAGGAGAACTCCTAACTGCATTCTTAATGTTTATCCTTGTCCACACAGAAAAGTGTAGCTCCTACCCTTCACCAAGGACAACCTTCACTGCAATAGATGGAGACCATTATACAAAACTATAACTGGTCAAAATGCATAGAATGACTGGTTATGAAGTGTCCAGCCACAGTAGCTGCATCTACAGTACAGCTTTTCTCGGTTGTGTTTTCTTTTTGTTTTTGTTTGTTTGTTTCGTCTATTTGACGAAAGTTAGAGTTATTAGGAAAGAGGAACGTCAGTTGAGAAAACTTCTCCATCTTGATTGCCCATAGAGAACTTCATGGGACATTTTCTTGCTTAATGATTGATACAGGAGGGTCTATCTCATAGTGGACAGTTCTACACCAAGCAGACAGTCTTCAGTTGTTTAAGAAAGCAAGACGAAGAAGCCATGGGGAGTAAACGAGTAAGCAGCCCTTCTCCATGGCTTCTGCTTCAGTTCCTGTTTCCAGTTTCCTGCCTTAAATTCCTACCCTGACTTTCCTCAGTGATGAAGTGTTACCTAAAAGTATGAGATGAAACAAACTCTTTCCTCTTATGTTGCTTTTGGTAAAGCTGTTCATTGTAGTCATGGAAAACATAACTCAGGCACTCCTACACTTAAAGCTTGCTCAGGGAACATTCCTGAATGGGAAGCAGTAAGACTGTGTGAGCCAGGGGACCGAGAAATCTTCTGTGATAATTTGTCTCCTGGAAATAACAGGAAAATGATACCTTGGTACCTCAACAACGATGCTGCATAAACTGCACTTGAACACGACAGGACCAATACGCACATGGATGTCAGAAATCACAAGAGGCCCCAAAAGAAGAACAACAGGCAATTAGGGAACAGTGAGAGCAGGAGAAATGTGTGTGTGTGTGTGTGTGTGTGTGTGTGTGTGT
>NW_021604567.1:14442194-14481547 GCF_004785775.1 Grammomys surdaster | reverse complement strand
GGGGAGGAGGAAGGGGAGGAGGAAGGGGAGGAGGAAGGGGAGGGGGAGGAGGAAGGGGAGGGAGGAGAGGGCAAGGGAGAGGGCGAGGGAGAGGGAGAGAGAGAGAGGGAACACAAAACAAAGAAAAAGAGGCCATGAATTTGAAAGACTGGGGCAGCATATGGGAAGGGTTAAAGGGAAAAATGAAAATTGGAAATGGTATAATTATATATTCATTTAAAATTAAAGTTAAAACATTTAAATGCACTTTTCTTTAAAGTTTCAGAGGTCTAATAGACTGGACATTTGGCTAAAGTGTAGGCAATGAATCAAGCTTGTTTAGTCAAAGTCTGCCTTCTAGTTTGATAGCCAATTCCCTTGCCTTCTAATTCTGGTTGGCAGCGGACCCTGGCATTGCCTGCCTGCTGTATCAGCTTCTGAATTTGTGATCCCAGATAATCTCAGAAAGGAGGCATTAGTTTTAGATCTGAGCTGAAGGAAAATGAGTTTTTTAGAACAGAGTGCGCTGGCTACAGCTCCAGATTGTGAATAATTTATTCAGGGGAACCCAAGACATATAACACATGTGTTATCAGCACAGCTCGGATGGGAAGCTCTTCTCCCTGTGTAGTCTATCAGGCTCTGCATCTCAATTACAGATTACCTACACTGTGAGCAACTGCCATCAGCATGCACAACGGGGCTACTGCAGTAGGAGTTCCCAGGACTCCATACCTGGGTCTAAGTCAATAAGGACAGGCACAGAAAGATGCTCTGGTTCTGTTCCCTACTGAGCAACTCTCAATAAACACAAGCAACTGGATGAGGACCCAGAATGATTGCATATGTATTGAGCCACTCTAAATATGGGTTCAACCCACATCATAGAGTGTCAAAGTAGGGCCCAGGAATGAAGTCGTGTGAGGAAAAATGCTTGTGAGAACACCCTGAAAAACAAGACAAGAGTCGTGTGACCTCAATTTCTTCAAAACTTTGTTCTTAGAATGGGCTTTTGTGGTGGTTCCAGATTTAGTGGATAAAAGTGAGTTTATTTCAGATTACTCATGTATATTTTGCTGTTGTTATTTAATTAATCTATCTTTTAATTTATATTTTATATGCCTCTATTGAACAACAACAACATATTTCCGCCAGGCCTGGCTTGTCCTTATGATAGTACAATGTTTAAACTAATGAGAACTTTATTTACATGACCTTTCTTAACCTTCAAAGAATAAACTGTCTGGGACTCTGAATTAAGTTGGCAATTGCTGGAGACTTTAGAGTAATTGACTCCATTCTCCAAGGTTCCACAGCCTCTGTAGTAATGACAGGATGTATAGGTTTACACTCATAGGTGTGCATGCCCACCTTCTTCCTGGGCATATAGGTCACATGAAGTCTATGCATAGGCACTCCGAGCTTGGAAAAGTCAGGACACTTGCGTATCTAGGTCTGCACTTAGCCCGCCCTATTCAGAGGAAGACTAGACAAACAGAGCATTTCAGCAACTCACAACAATCACCTCAAACAACAGAGGGCCCTATAGTTTGCAGTAGTGAACAGGATATACTGTAGGCAGTACTATCTATGGGTTGTCTTTGCTTCTGATCCTGGAAATGCTATATGGCTGGCCTGAAAGTATTTCTTGGTCTATCACTTCAGTTCAATCTGTTGCTTCTTTTTTTTTCTGTAAATGTCCTTCCTATTTGGTCTTAAAACAGCATTGTAGGAAAAACTCAAGAGGTTTTGTTTGTTTGTTTGTTTGTTTGTTTGTTTTTGTTTTAATGTAGATGTGTCTTTACATGAATGAGTATCCAGTCTATAGTTCTTTTGAGCTGAATTATTTTAGACTGTATTTGCTTAGACATATAAACTGGATAAGAAGAAATCACGATGATAGATTGAATTCTTTTTGTCTCAGACATACTTTTAAAAACACATAAGTTTTTGCTATACAGGCAGATAAAGCTGATATTGGAAGCCACAAGTTATTGAATAAAAGCCTCAGTACTGGGCATGGTACACCATCCAATGAGGTTTTGATCACAGAGCCCTTGAGTCCTCCAAAATGACGAAGTTTATTGCTATGGCTCTTGGTTCTCTGCCAGAACTAGGTGTTAAGAACAACTGTTGAAGTCACTATGCTTGGGCCACAGCACATGCAGAAATAAAGCTGTCAATGAACTGGAAGTTTCCTGTTTGCCAGCTAGCTTTTAGGGTGGCAGTAGGTGTTATTCAAGCAGTCAGGGGAGAAAAGTCATCAGATGGCTTATCTGTCTATGAACCGTACATGCTACACTGCTGACTGGCCACACGAGATGTGCCCATGGGGCAATAGTGGCATGATTATTATAAGGTTAGCCAACCACTTTCTGATTAGATTTAAGGCCTCATGAAAGAATCCATACCTGATGATGCAAGACTGATCAAAGCCTCTAGTTGGGATCACAGGCCTAGTAGGGAAGCTACTGCTGTTGTTTATTGTTTTAATGTACACGCTACGTAGATGAGTGATGCTATTGGCTTTAGTCAGAGACACTACTTTTTGCAGTGGGCACAAGCTTTTCCAGAGATTCACAACTGTACAGCAGGCTGAGAGTAAGTGACTGTTGAATATTGATCCCTCAATGGGATTTCTATATCTTCTTTTTCAAGTCTCCAAGACTATCACAGAAGTGGTTTCGGGAAGAATATAAAAGTCAGAGACAATGGTAAACATTTTGAACACCATTTTTAGGAACTGATGTACTCATGAACTCATAGCAGCTATGATTACCTGCACAAGAAGAACCATCAATATTCTCCATAGTAGACTTTTCAGCATACCTGAGCAGATTTTGTCTGCTGGACTTGGGACCTGAGGATCTGAGACAATGTGTTAGACTACAATCTGATGTTGTAGACAAACTTAAATTAGTCTCACTGTACTTTTAACATGAATGTAACAAAGAAAGCAATGATCCAAGGAGAGTTTTTTGAGTTTAGAAACACATGGTCAGAAAAAAACATGTAAGTAAATGCAAGTAAGCACATACTAAATACTAACAGAGTAGGTCTTTCCCAGAACTTTCTCAAAAAAGACCAAATTAAAAACAATTGCCTGGAGCACATACTATAGATTGTACCTGGGATGGCACGAAAGCAAGGCAGAAGGCCATATCAAGATTCAGGGTACACTGACCATTGAGTTCTATAGCTATGTTCTGACACTCAACAAGAATAAACATGTCTTTTAAATAGATAGTAAATGTTTGTCACAGGAGGCATGAGACTACATCCAGGAACAATCCAGAAACAAAATGCACCTGAGGTAAAAGGTCTTTTGCCCTGGAGCCTCTGTCACAGTTCCTCAAGGCATTGTTCACCATGGCTATTCTTTTGATCATGTTCTGACACCCATGTTTGGGGAAGACGCTCATGAGTCCCCAACCCTTCTTGAAATATTAGTACAAAGTGGATGCTGGTGAAAGAGAAGATCATACCTGTGGTGGCTTAAATATGCTTGGCCCAGGGAGTGAGACTATTAGGAGGTGTGGACTTGTTGACGTATGCGTGACCTTGTTAGAGGAAATGTGTCACTGTGGCCAACCGGGGCTTTGAGACCCTCCTCCTAGCTGCCTAGAATACAGTCTTGCTCCCTTCAGAACAAGATATAAAACTCTCAGCTCCTCCTGCACCATGCCTGCCTGGAAGCTGCCATGCTCCTGCCTTGATGATAATGGGCTGAACCGTTAGACTTGTAAACCAGCCCCAATTAAATATTGTCCTTATAAGAGTTGCTTTGGGCATGATGTCTCTTCACAGCCATGAAAACCCTATGACAATACCTTCAATGTAGACTGGTAAGCTGTGGTTGCTCCCATAAATAACCCTTTACCCATGCTACTGTCAGCAACTCTGATTAAACCCATCAAGAGTCATCAAAGCAACCATGAACAGAGGTGACAGTGGGTAGGAGGAAGACTGGTTGGGAGGGGAAAGGGATCAGCGGGAGGAGGAAGAGGACAAGAGACTATGACGAGAAGCTATGATCAAAATAAATTCTTACATGAATGAAAAGCTTATCCTGAAACCCATTATTAAATATAACAGGCATTCAGGATTTCAGAAACTAATAAACTGGAGTATACATGAGTGGATCAGTGTTGTGGATTGACTTGGCTCTTAACATTCACTGTCCCCATAAGGATCCCTTAGCCTTATTAACACCATTACATGTGTCACCACACTGAGCAAGTCTCAACACATTTTGGAGAAAATTTCACATCTCTATAACATAATTTACTGTTTTAACTGACCATCAGTTGCAGAGTAAATATTCATCGTTTAAAGTTACCTTACAAAGAAGACTCTGAACTTGTCTATTTTCTGTACTTTCCTATGTTGATTCCCACTGACCAGCAGTGATATGGTCACAGCCGTTCAATGAAGTCAACAAGAAAATCTGTCTTAGATTTTTTTCAAAACCATGTGAAAGGTCAGCAGGAAAGTTTCAATTTTGTAAATGAATTCATTTGTTCTGTTAGAGTTTATTTGAAAAGTATGAGATAAGGTTTTTAAAAGAAATCATAAAAATTGTGTGCACATGAGGCTGCACTTTCACAGATGGAGTGAATTCCCATTTGAAAGCATGTCTCATGTGTCCTGGAGAGAGGTTTGTTCTCGAAACCATCTCAACTTCTAACTCAACTCTAGCCTTTCAAACTCCTAGCTCTCCGATTTGTGTAAGTTCATGTCATAGAACCTCTGATGCTTTCTCCGGACAGTAGGCTTAAACTTACATCAGAGATTTATCACATTTAATGTTATGAAAAGATGTCAATTGCTTGGAAAACCTTTGATACATAAAACGTAATTTATATCTCTACAAATAATAAAATCATTATATATTTTTATTCAAAACTTTATGATGCTCTATGATATGTGTAGCCAATGGTGGATAAACACCCTATAAGTTTAAAAATGTTTTAAAAATTTAGTACATATAAAAGTATATACAACACCAGCATTCGTTCACTTAAGGGTCATAAACAGAATCCACATCCGTTCATGGGAACTAAACCTGATAGAATGGGAGGCTTAGTTGCTTGGAAGCATGCTCTTATTTCATGAGTTTGTGGTCTTTGCTTTCTTTTTTTTAAATTAATGTATTTATTCACTTTACATCCCAATATCCGTCCCCACCTCACACAGATACTAGCCTGATTCCACACTCCTCTTCTCTTCTGAGAACGATAAGCTGCCCCCCCCCCCCGCAATCATCTGTCCTGGCTCATAAAGTCACTGCAGAACAGGTACATCCTCTCCAACTGAGGCCAGACAGAATAGTACACTTAGGGAAACCAGATTCTCAGGCACATAATAGACTCAGGGACAGCCCCTGCTCCAGTTGTTGGAAACCCACATGAAAACCAAGCTGTACTTTTGCTACATATGTGTAGATCCATCTCATGCTTCCTCTTCGGTTCCTGGTTCAGACTGTGAGAGTCCCCAAGGGTCCAGGTTCGTTGACTCTGTTGATCTTCCCATATAATGCCTACCCTCTTTGAGTCCCTCACTCCTTCACTCAACTGTTCCTCAAACTCTCCAAGTTCCATCTAACGTTTAGCAATGAGTTTCTGCACCTGTTTCCTTTGGCTGTTAGACAGAGCCTCTCAGAGGACTGTTATGCTAGCTAGGCTCCTGTGGGCAAGCATAACAGTGTCATTAATAGTGTCAGGAGTTGGTTCTTGACCATATAGGATGGGTTTCAATTTAGGTCAGTCATTGGTTGTCTATTAACTCCATCTCTGCTCTATCTTTGTCCCTGCACATTTTGTAGGCAGGACACATTTTTGGTCAAAGGTTTCGTAGCTGTGTTGCTGTGCTTATCCCTCTACTGGGAGGCCTGCCTGGCTACAGGAGGTTGCCACTTCAGGATCCAGATCCCCCACTGCTAGTCTCATCTAGAGTTGCCCCGTAGATACCCAGGATTCTCCCCTCCTCTGCTCGAAGTCTTTGACACTTCCTGGAGATGCCCCCTGATCCTCTTTCTGCTCTCTCTCCCCTGTTCTACCTACACCAAATCCTTCCTGCTCTGTTCACCTCCCCTCCCCTCTCCCACCCAGATCCCTCCCTCCATGAGCCTCAGATATCTATTTTATTTCCCCTATTTTATTTCAACAAGCCTCCCATGTATCCTTCTTGTTATTTGGTTTCTTTGGGTCTGTGGATTATAGTGTGGGTATTCTGTATTTTATGGCTAATATCCACTTATCAGTGAGTACAAACCATTCATGTCCTCTTGGTTCTTGGTTACCACATTCATGATGATATTTTCTAATTCCATCAATTTATCTGCAAATTTCATGATGTCCTTGTTTTTAATAGCTGAGCAGTATTCCACTGTGTGAATGAACCACATTTTCTTTATCCATTCCTCAGTTGAGGGACATCTGGGTTGTTTCCAGTTTCTGGCTATTACCAATAAGCCTGCTATGCTCTTTCTTCTACTGCCATCTATCTTATTTGAACTCTCAATGAGGATAAAGAAAAATGTATATCTTGCCACTTTAGCAGATTATGTTAGAGGATGTGATCTTTAAATTTTTCACCCTCAGACAAGCCTTCACTTGGAACATTCATCTCTAAATAGAATATCTTCACCAAATCCCTCTGGAGTCTCAGGGATCAGGGAACCCCACAGAAGAGAAGGCAAAAAGAGTGTAAGAGGCAGAGGTGATCAAAGACACCAAGAAAACATGACCCTCTAAATCAACATGATAGACACACATATGAACTCGCACATTCTGAGGCAGCATTCACAGGACCTGCACCAGATAGGGTCCTAGAGATGAAGAAAGTGGACACATGCCCCCATCATAACCTAGATGCTATCTCCAAATCTCCAAGTGATAACCACCTGAAAATGAAAATGTAGTTTTTCTCCATGGTAGTCTTACTAGGGAAACAAACTATTCTAAGGGTAGTGAGACTGCATGGCTACCAGCAGATGGTCAACAGAAAATGAACTCAATAGCACCTTTGTAGGATGCTTGTCTCATATTGTAGAGGAATTTTAATCCAGCAACATGGCTGCTTTGGCAAGGGCTCATATCCAAAGACCTGTTAGCTCTGAGTGATTCAGCTGGAATGGCATACCTTTAATCTCTCTGGCTGGAATACCGACACATCCTTAGTACACACCTTTAAGGTAAAATTAGTTTGTAGAAAGAAGCAGCCATGATTGAAACTGACATATAATTGAGGGGCAGACAAAGTTATGAATCAGAGAACGATTTGGTAGAATGTTTCAGAGCTAGAACTAGTCCAACTCTCAGGAGAACAGCACAGGAAGGAAAAATTATTTCTGAGGAGTGCAGAGAGACTCAGTCAGCTGGGAGTCAGTACAGCGAGTTCAGCAGATTGGATCTCAGTTTGAAAAGGTAAATTCAGTTCGCTTCAGTTTGGAGAGTTGAGTGCACAAGCTCAATTAAGAGAAGCTGAGTTCCGAGAAGTCCGTTTCGTGGTGTTCAGAGGCAGGTTTCCCAAGCAGAGCAATTCACACAGAAGCAACGAGAAGGCAATTTGAATGAGTCAGCTAGGGGAGGAGTTTAAGTCAGAACTGTTGAGTTGACTCAGCCAGCCAGACTTCAGGAAGAGCTAGAAAGGGTGAGTTTGTTCAGCAGTACGTCTTGGAGGCTGAAACATTCTAGGCTTAGTTTAGCAACTGGGAACTGAAAGCCTTCAAGGTCAGGATTTACAGAAGATGAGATTGTACTGAGGATAAAAGCTTCCAGGTCTAAGCCAAGGGACAGTTATGTGGAAACACTCTGGGCTCAGGTCAAACCGTGCATCTGCAAAGCCTGGGTATGGTTCTCATCTCAACACTTCATCCTAGGAAACAAAACCAACATTTACATCACTAATCATAACTTATTTTTAAATTTTAATTCAATTTTAAGTTTTTATTTTTATACTTTTTCTTCTATCGTTTTCTCTATAGAGCTTTTGCATATGTGCTATGGATTCCAGGTCAGTTTTTTTATGGGAGTTCTGGATATGTGAAAAAGTGGATCTGTAGATTTGTGTGTGTGTGTGCAAGCGTGTGACAGTGGTTTGTATGTGTGTGCATACTTGTGAGTGTGAGTGAGTGGAATGTATGTGCATGTGTGTGCACATGTGTGTGAGAGTGGTTTGTGTGTGCATGTGTGCACACATGTGTGTGTGTGAGTGAGTGGTGTGTGTGTGTGTGTGTGTGTATGTGTGCCTTTTCTAGGCTCTTTTCTTTCCTGTTTGCTTGTTCTGTCCAATTTTGATGCATCTGTTTCCATTTTATCCTATTTCTTTCTATTATCTCTTGGTAGCCTGTCTATTTCTAATGAGAGAAAAGTCATGGATCCAGGAATGGAGGGGTTTAGAGAGGAGAAACCATAATCATCATATACTATGTGAGGGGAAAAAAAACTATCTTCTACAAAAGAAAAAAATGTGATTACCTTGAATTTTGAGGTGGGCCCATGGCCATCCTAAGGGCACGCACGTACAGGAGGGAAGCAGAAGGGTAACATCAGAGAGTCGGAGCTCAAAGCATGGTTGCTGGAGGGGAGCCACACATTAAGAATGCAGGTCCACTGTTGCAGAAGCAAGGCCACACAAAGAATGGATTACCCTTCAGAGCCTCTAGAAAGAGTGAGTGCATTTTCTCAAGGCATTAACGTTAGCCCCATTTGACCAAATTAGGTCTCTTAATGTTCAGAACAATATAAACCTTACATTAAAAACCATAAATACATTTCTCTTACGTTAAGCCTCAATGTTTGCTGTAATTTTCTATAACATCTACATGTAGACTTGATTGAGTCTCAGAAAATATAAGAATTCAAAGCTGCTTTGAAATGCAAAGAGGAAACATATCCTAAACTTTCAATATATTGAGTGGCCATTAAAATTATTTCTCTTCTAACATGGTACCTTAAAATCCTTAGTAAAAAGAAGGGATCAATAAAATAACAGTAGGGCACTAAAAGTGAAGAACAAAGTTCACAGGCGCTAACCCAAGAATTAGCTGCATAATCATCTAATAGTTGGTAGTTTTATTCTCTTGTTCTCTTCAGGGAAGCCTGTGATTCTGGTAAATGATCCTTCATCAAAGGCACAAAAATTTAATAAGACCAGCAAGGAAAAAAAGAGCGCTTTGTTAATCCTCCTGTTAAGGCTACCTCTACAAATCTAATTCATGAATATATGACATTTTTGAAAGCCCAATGTTCATGACATTTTCTTACTGCAAAACAGTTATTTAAGTAAAAGATCCTGCTATGTTAGCTAATGAGAGAGAAGCTGTGGATACCCACCTCTCTGAAACTGAGCTGAAACAGAAGCATAGTCTCACTCAGTTGGTTAATGCTCTAACAAAATATCTGCCATTGGCTGAATTATAAAGAGCAGAAGTTTACTCTTCACAGATCAATGTCACAGTGTCACTTCCTGACAAATACCTCTTTGCTGTGTCATCCATAGAGGATGTCAGTGAGAACGTTTATGCACTAAGAATATACTTTGGCAAATTATAAGCAAACCTACCACCTCATTAGGGGAAGATGTCATTAGTGAAATAGTGTGATGCTGAGAAAGCCACCTTTGCATTAGCAGCATAAATCCATCCTCGAGGGCAGAATGTTAGCAATTGAGTCACTGCTTAACTGCCCCCCTCAACCTCACTATGCTGGGGTTCACATTCCGATGGATGATTCTTAAAAGAGGCATTTCACACTACCATGTATGCCGTACTTTAAGCCTAAAGTCTGCAAGAGTCATAAAACAGAGCGGGTGACTAATACCTCCATGAGTTTCTTTTCAGATGATGTGATGAAACACCATGACCCAAAGCAACTTAAGGAAGAGGTTATTTGGGCTGGTGGTTTCAGAGGGACGGAGTCTGTCAAGTCACAGAGGCATCCAGCAAACAGTAGTCAGGAAACAGAGGGATCTCATTTTTAATTGCTTGCACAAAGTAGAGAAAGAAAAGCAAACGGGATATGGGGTGTGTCTATAAACTCTTGAAGACTTCACCCAGTAACCAGTAACGTATTTTCTGTATTAACCAAATCTCTCTAAACAGGGCTACCATCCCAGTGTCAAAGTATGTGAACCTATGGGGGACTTTCTGATTCAATTCACTTGGACGTGAAGATGGAAATGAAGCATCTGACAAGCCAAAGATTCTTGGAGTCTTCAGTAACACCAGGCATTCACCTCGGACATCCTTGTAATAACATTATAGACCTCATCAGGGGTCACTTAGAAATTATATAGGCCACACCTCTTCATAAAATGGCTCATGCTCTTAAACACTCTCATCCTACAAGGCTGTCTTAGGCTTGCTGTGAGGAAACAACATGGCCACAGCAACCCTTATGAAGGAAGAAATTTAATTGGGTCTGGCTTTCAGGTTTAGTCCATTATTGTCATAGCAGCAAATATGGCATCCTGCAGGCAGACATTGTGCTGGAATTGTACCTAAGAGTTTCACCTCTGGATCTCAGGAAGTAGGAAGAAACAGGGAGCCACAGGGCCTGGGTTGAGCTTCTGAAACCTCAAAGCGATCCCCAGTGACACTTCTTCCAACAAGGCCACACCTATTTCAACAAGGCTACACCTGAATAATGTCACTCCCTATGAGTCTGTGTGGGCATTTTCATTAAGACACCATACTGTCCTTCTTACTTCTATTTACCTGATTTAGCTCCAAAATTTCTTAGTAAACACAAAAGCCTATAACCGTTCTTGTAGGTCACAGGTTTCTGGATTTCAAGGTGAATTGCATAAAAGAATACTGACCTCAGCTGGACTGTTTCCCTTTTCCACTGTGTTCCACTAACATTAGATCAACACATAAGGTGATGTGAACTCTGGTAGAACCACTCGGGATACTTGAATTCTTTCTCTAGGTAATCTAATCCACGTTAATAACACTCCTACATGATATCTACCAAACATGTCATTGTCTGTCTTGAGGATAACAGTTTAGTCACAAATAAAGACATAAGATATAGTTCTCATATAAAAAGAGAAGATAGGCAGCTAATATTTATCGAGTAATTTGAATTCTCCTGTCATAATTTATGTACTCATCCAAAGAGAAACTCATGATGTGAGCCTATAAATCTGCATTGGGAATACTTTTAAATCTGCCTCCTACTGCAAAAATCATAGCTCGTGTTCTCAACGTCAATAATAGGGTCCCGAATCTATGATTCCTTTATGTTTTGCTTATTTACTTTGTAACTACTTTATTTTCAGGTTTATAATTAATGTTGCCAGATAAAGTTCACAGAATGTCGTTTCCTCCCCAACTCGGGGATAAAATTACATTTTCATGTGTATGGGTAACCAACAAAAGCATACCTTTACATATATAAGTTAAACACAGACTACTTTCATGCATGTCAGGAAAAATGTATTTAGTGTTCTTGGCAACATTTAGTTTTTACAATAGATATATTGTATGGAACATTTCTCAAGTCTGGACTCTAAATAGCTATACCAATCAACATCTTTGGTAGAAACCTTTAGAGAGAAATTGCCTATAGCTTCAGAAATTATAAACAGTATCACTGTCAAGAAACATACAGGATTGAATCCGATCATTGTAACCATTACATATTAATTTTTTGGTATAGCTCTTTGGGCTATCATTTATTTTCCACAGTAGTATAACAGTAAATGCAGACTAAGAAGGCCTATTATAGTGGCAAGAATACTATTCGAAATAAAATTTTCATAGTTACATTATTTGATTCCTGCTAGACCATTATATTGTGGTTAGCAAATAGCTTTTCTTTCATATGCTGACTACAACTGGTTAGAGGATGACTCCGAGGTCATTTCTAGCCATAGCGAACAAAAGCTCATTGCTAAATCACCAGCGTCTAGCCCCGAGATCTAATGTGCTAGGCTGGAAGAAGATCAGATGAGCAGTAGAGTTCACACCACGTCCCTGCCCTTCCCACTTCAGACTAGCAGTTAAATAATGCTGCACAGTTGCTCTTCCAAGGAAAACCAGTTCCTCAATTAAGACAGATTACCTTATCTCTTATTAATTGAAAAACTTGATAGTCATGTCCTTATCATGAAGAGCACTAGAGAGAGCCTTTGATATCAGACATTTCAAAGATAGAATTTATTTTATTGAAATATGCTTTATATTTCAAAGTCACGTTGTAAATTCATGATTGAAGACGTGAGAAATAAAAGAACCGTTACCACTCTGTTCTCAGCAAGGTCTCAGTGTCTTTTATACCAGACTGTTCTAAAAGCAGGAGGAGAACACTCCTCAGGTTTTAGAAACAGCAGTGCCATAAACCATTTCTCCTGACTTAACATCTTTATAGTAAAAACCCTGCTATAATAAAATCATTGCTGAATTATGTTTTTATGACTACAATATCTTCCATGACTTCTCAGTTAAAAATATTCTGGGGGGAGGCAGGAAAATGTCATTTGTGTCACAGTATCATTCTCTCCCTGTCAAGAAAAATGGAGTATAGTTTGTGATAGTTTTCTATTATTTTTAGAGTTTGATTCACAAGTGTCCATGTTTATGACACATTTTAAAATAAGTGGCAATAATTTGTACTATCAAATTATTGCTATAAAATTAACAATTATGAGTTGTAAAGTATCTAATATCTACTTCATGTTTCTGTAGGAGGATATGCTTCATATCGTTAATACAAGTAAGCAGAGAGCTGTAATAAAGGCTCTACTTCATAATACTGGTATTTCATTGGGGGACAGCCACTTTTTACTATGAAGTTAAAAATGTATCTACTAAATACTGATGTACTAATTTGAATTATGGTGCTTCTAAAATTGGGGTGCATATATTGTGACAAAACTAAACATCTTTTGTTTGGTTTTTGGTGGCTCAGGTAATTGCATATAGAAGACCCCTCTCTAAGTCTCTAGATAATGGAGGTCATCTAACAGTGGCCTCCTGAATAGGGATGTGACTCAGTCACAAATCACCAGCTACATTCATTGATATGCAAATTGTACCCAGTAAATTCAAATCTACCTGGACTTGCTATAGGCTGAGGCAGTACTCCTCCAAGATGAACAAAAGGACTTTTTACTATAGGCTTATGCAGGCAAATGGCCAAGAGTTAAACTGACTTCCTCTCTTTCCTTTAACGTCTCTCAGATCCTACTCGCTGCCTGGAGTTGCTCTTGCACTGACATTTTGTCTCCATCTCTATCATTCTATATGTAGTATATGAATCCCACAATTTTCTACATATGTTTAAATGGCTGCAATATAATGGTGAATTAATTTATGATATATTAGTACAGATAGACTGATACAATCATCACACATAAGGCTATTTTCCTTTTTATTGGATATTTTATTTATGTACATTTCAGATGTTAACCCCCTTCCCCATTTCCACCCCCAGACACCTCTTATCCCATCTCCCCTCCTCCTGCTTCTATGAGGGTGTGCCCCCACCCATCCTCCCACTTCCACTTCCCCGCCCTTGAATTCTCCCACACTGGGGCATTCAGCCTTCACAGGATCAAGGATCTCCTCTTCCACCTATGCTTGACAAGGCCATCCTCCCTTACATATACAGCTGGAGCCGTGGGTTCCTCCCTATGAGCTCCCAGGCTGGTGGTTTAGGCCTTGAAAGCTCTGGTTGATTGGCATTGTGGTTCACTCCTTCATCTCCTTCAGTCTTCTCTCTAGCTCCTCCATTGGGAACTCCTTGATCAGACTATTTTCTTACTGCAAACAGTAGCACAAAAAAGTTTCGATTTCTCATACCTCCCATTTTCCATGACTGAACTCTCACATTTGAACTCTGCAGACTGTCAAACAATCTGAATAACCTGCACTGTTCCGTGTCATCAGATCTTGCCCAACTGTCCCTTCTGTCTCTGTATCCTTCCTGTCGATTTAATGAGCATGTTCTCTTCATCTTCAGTACTCTGCTTCCTTGGGTCAGTATTTGTCTTCTTTTGTTTCATTGGTTTAGGAAAAAAATGTGAAAAACTTTTAAAATGGTCAAAATAAACTTTCTAGCTAGATTCCAGTGAACTTTGTCACCTGCCATACTCTAGCCGCCCTTTGGCAATTTCTCCATCTATGGCACGTTTGTGTCTTTTACTAGATTATTTTTCCAACTCATTAAATTGTAGAATGGTTACAATAATACAACTGAGTACCATGACAGGACAATTTCTTTTTGTAAAAAGGAGCACTAGAAGTCAAACGGAGCAATTGAATACACTTCCCAACGTATCTTCTTCTTCTTTTTTTTTTTTTTTCAATTTATGACCTGGATGATGACTGAGTCTCATACCATTGGTGGAAGCTCAGTTTAACAATCTTATGTAATTGGTTAATTGGTGCAAAAGAGAAGTGAGAGGTTCAGGAAATATGAACATACATACACACAGACACACACTTCTTATAACTTGTTATAACTTAGAATCACCTGGGAAGAGAAAATCCAAATTGAAATATTGTCCAGATAAGATTGACCTATGGCAGTATCTATAGGGATATTGTCCTGATTGTTAAATGATTAACGTGAGCCAATCCTGCCATGGGTGCCACCATTCTATAGGCCTGTGCTTATACCCTGACAAGAACTAAGTGTAAGCTGGGGAGTGGTGCAGTAAGCAGTACATCTCCACCTTTTCTGCTTCAGTTCCTATGTAAGGTCCTTTCTTGACTTCCATCTCTGAAGAATTGCAGCTTGGAAATGCAAACAGAACAAAGCCTTTCCCCACCAAGCTGGTCTTGGTCAGAGTTATAACAGCAACAGAGAAGCAGATTAGAACATTATCTGTCTGCAAGTTGAGATCCATAAGGACAGTTCCTACCTGTGAATACAAAAACTGTTACTTGATTTGAGGAAATGCAGAGAAGACAAATACAAATAGAGAAGTCACACCAGATTCTGGGTCGTGGGTTTACTAGTGTATTCATCTTAATTGGCAAAGTTGTTTCAGCATTGATGATGATGAATAAGAAGATGATGATGACTGCGTGCATGTGTGTGTGTGTGTGTATGTGATATGTTGTATACAACACTGTATATCTCTGTGTACTATATGCTCACTGTGGAGAACAGGCTGTGTCCTACTTTGAAGAAAGCAATGTCTTTCATGCTGTGCCTTGCCCTAGGAGACTACATTTTACAAGCCAGCAGTTGGCTCTATTTTAACCTCAACTGCAGATTAATTCTACATCCTCTTTGTAAAGATACCACCACCTGCCTCACAGGAACTATGAGGCACGGACCTGATAAACAACTTTTTCCTACAACAAAACGTTTTTGGATACCTGATTCAAAAGACAAGAGTACAAAGGCCTTTTAAAACCATTTAGAAAGAAAGAATGAAAGAAAGAACAAATGAACGAAAGTTACTGGTCCATGAATCTATCAAACAACAGGCCAAAAAGGGTACGCTAAAGGGACCTGGACTACATAAAAGAGGAGATATCTAATACTGTAATGTCAAGGCCGTCATTGACTGCCAGGTAGTATTTGTGTATGTGTGCACGTGTGTGTGTGTGCGCGCGCGTGTGTGTATTTGTGTGTATTTGTTTATATGTGTGATGTATATGTGTGTATGTGTATATATATGTGTGTGTATGTGTGTAATATGGTTTGTGTGTACATGTTTATATATGTGGTGTCTGTGTGTGTGTATTTTGCATGTATGTACTATGAATGGCATATATGTGTGTACTGTGTATCTGTGTATGTGGTGTGTTTATATTCATGTATGTGTTTGTGTGTATGTGTATCTGTGTATGTGGTGTGTTTATATTCATGTATGTGTTTGTGTGTGTATGTATGATGTATGTGTGTGGTGTCTGCATATGTGTTTCATGGTTTTATATATTTGTATGTTGTGTGTATATGTGTATGTAGACTGTATGTGTTTATGTGTATGTGTCTATGTAGTATGTATGTATGTGTATGATATGTATAATTATGTATATGCTATATGTGTAATGTGCATATGTTGTGTGTGTGTATGTATATGATATGTTTGTGTGGGTGTAATATGATATGTGTTTGGTATGTATGTCTATACATATGCTTATGTTTTGTTGAATGTATTTGCATACATGATATGTGTGTGTTGTGTCTGTGTACTGTTTGTTTATGGTTTATGTTAGTGTGTGTTATATGTGTTTGTATGGTTTGTGTATATGTATGTGTAGTATATGTGTGTGTAAAGGTATAAAGACATTATTGTGTGAAATGCAATGTGTGATCTGAGAGTTAATACTAATAATTATTACCGGATTAAAAGAGCCAGTGACTGAAGGAAATCAGGATTGCTTGGCAAATTTAAGCAAATGAAAGTACTATAGCTTGTGAATTTAATATTCAGTAAATTTTGATATTGTAAGAAGGCAAAACCATAATTGTCTCTGTTTCTCATATAGGACACTCGTCACACATGCACACACACACACACACAAAAACTGACATAAAATTTGAAGTTTACTTTTGAAACCATTTTAAAGACTTACTGGTTTATTGGCAAATATGCGAAATCAATATTTATATTTGCAGTAGGGTTATGGACTTATTGTTTTGGAAACGTCATTTTATCCAGTTCAGAGTTCCACAGGAGAGTCAGTGAAGTCACCAAGAGCTGAGACTTGTTGACATATCTGGCTCGTGGGTTTTCTTTCTTTTTTTTGTTTTTCTTTTTTTTAAAGATTTTATTTATTTTATGTATATGAGTACACCGTAGCTGTCTTCAGACAAATCAGAAGGGGACATCAGATCCCATTTCAGATGGTTGTGAGCCACCATGTGGTTGCTGAGAATTGAGCTCAGGACCTCAGGAAGAAACGTCAGTGTTCTTACTGCTGAGCCATCTCTAGTCCTACTCCTGGGTCCTGGGTTCCCTAACCCTTGGTTTATATTTCTTTATTACTTGCTTCCCCATCATATTTAAACACTTGAGAAATTCCCAAACAACAATGCACTTTAACCTTTGCTGGCATTGGGGTATAGTGATAGATAGCTCTGCAGTTAAAACACTGGCTGCTTTTCCAGCACCCACATGGAATTCACAAGTGTCTGTAACTCCAGTCCTAGGGCATTTATATGTCCTTTCCAGCCTTCTCGGGTACAAGATACATATGTGTAGACAAAACACCCATACAAATAAAATTATATTTTAAAATCTTTTCAGACACTGGTATTTTTCTGTGGCTCCACACTAATGGTGTGTGAGAGAGTGTGGTGTGTTTTGCACAATATGATAATTTATTCTACCACAGTGACAACAGTGATTAGAAAACTGATTTTATGCTGTGACTCTTCTATGAGATCTGTCAGACAGATAATAGAAATCCATTCTCTGTCGAGAGAGAGAATTGACAGCCAATCTGGTGTGTACTTTCTGTTCGTCTTGTTTCTATTTGTGTGCTCAGATTAATTACAAATGTTGTGTCCACTGATAACAGACAGGTTTTAGAGACCTGAATTAGAAATTTTCGTGCTTCTAATTTACTTTTGACATTTGTGTGAGGTCCAGACACTATCAGTGCATTGTTGGTCTATCTTCCTGTCTATATGCCTGGAACTGAGAAAAACCTTTGTGAACCCACACTATTTAATTATGGAGTGCCTTCTTGGTTATGATGAACTGAAATAAATTAGATTTTAATCTATTTTTAAATCAAGCATTTTATTTTGGTTGGTTGTTAGGTATTCTAAGTTTATCGAATCAGAAGTATCCAGGCCTTTGATTACACTGGGCTAGACTATTCTACAACTAAACAGTAAAGCTTATAGAAATACAACAGAATAATGTTTGGATATATGGAATGGTTTTTTTTTTGTATGTGTACATGATATTGGAACCTGATTTAATCAGTGCTCTACTGCTGTGAAGAGACACCATAAGCAAGGCAGCTCTTACCAAAAAAAAAAAAAAAAAAAAAAAAAAAAAATTTGATTGAGTGCTTGTTTACAGTTTTGGAGGTTTAGTCCATTATCATCACGGCACTACTGTAGCAGTGACTGAAAGATGCAGCCTAAACTCTAGACAGAGCAGATGAGAGACTGACACTGGCTTATGAATCCTCAAAGCCCACCCCCAGTGACACACTTCTTCCAACGAGGCTACCTCCTAATCCTTCTAATCCTTCCAAATAGCACCATTTCCTGGTGCATTCAAATATATGAACTCATTAGGGCCTTTCTTATTGAAAAAGTCCACCTTCTCTCCCTGACTTCTGTAGGCCTACAGCCATGTGCCAATGCCATTAATCCAAAACTCTCTAGTTTAACATCAGGCAGATTTTTAGGAAAATATCAGAAAAGCAGCCATATTCTTGGCTAATCACAAGAATGGTTTCTAGAATTATTGATATTCTTCCTCTCTAAAACTCCTGGAGATGAGCCTCCATAGTTCAAGTCCCCCTCAGAACTCTCTACCATGCCACTACTGAGATGGTTCATTAAGCTCTGCTTGAAGCATTCAAACACTTTTCTAGTCTTAAGTCCCAAAGTCTTCCACATTCCTGCAATGAGAGCATGGTCAGGCCTATTACTGCAGTGTCACACTCCTGGTAGCAACTTTCTGTCTTTGTCACTGTTCTATTGCTGTGAAGAGACTCTATGACCAAGATAACCCCCTAAAGTAATTTTCTCAACAAATGCTTTGCATTTATACTGCTGTGTAGTAGTTTCCTCTGAGATTAAAAACTCGGTTTTAGAGGTAAACTCATTAAGACAAGGGCTGTTAAGAGGGAAGGGAAACAACAGGCAGTTCCAAGGAGAGGCAAAGTATTCCACCCTAAAGGGAAGCTCATGACGCTCAGGACTATGCATTAAGAAGTCCGTGAAAAAGACTAGATAGGCCCTCTCTCCCCAAGCTTATAGAAACTGTAGCAACAGCTCATAGATACACTCGACAAGAGTGGTTGTCTAGAGTAAAGAGTGTCTAGTGAAGAGATCAGACTGAGTCACAGAAAAACAATAATTTCCAGTCTGCTGAGCTTGCTACTCATTGTGAAGCGGATACCAGATTCCCAGCGTTTGTAATTCATCATCCAGGCTGCAGTGGTTTTGGTGATGGAGCTGTCTTTGAGTCATTTCTGCTCTATAAGTAACCTTCTACCCCTATTCCTATAAGTTACCCCAATAAAACTCATTGGCTCACCAAGTTGAACTTTAGAGATATCCATACTTAGCTCTGTTCTTCCTTCCTTATGTAGGGTGAGTAGACTTTTGTTTCTGTCTCACTATGGGTAATATCATATTTCTGGATACATGCATAAAGTTGTATCTCAAAATAAATAAATAAATAAAAACAAATAAATAAAATTTTAAAATATTCCACATATATATTATCCTTTTAAACTTTACCTTTTGGTTTTACTCACTGGTTTTATTTTTATATTATGACTACTGGTAACTCCATAGTACTTTCTACATACCCAATGTATAGAACATAAGTAAATTGATTCTTATGAGAAAGTTTTTATTATTGTAAAAACTGTGTTTTCCAGAAAAAAAAGTTAAAAATTATAAAGATATTCATAAAACCTGGAAAACAGACCAAAAGCACAACTGTTTGGCATATCCAGCTAGTTTGCAAGGTCAGTGATAATTATCTCTGTATTCACAGTCACTGAAGTGCTTTACACACTAAGTGTTTAACTTGAGTACTCTTTCTGAGGAGTCTCACTTTGCTTTGTGTGAAATCATTCTTGTAACAGTCTTCATTGTAAAATTACCAGTGTTCTTATGTTATGTTCCATATGATGCAACTTTTTATTTCCATAAAATCTGAATGCTTTCTGGGATGTATTTTATCACAATGAGGAAAAAAAATGCCCAAGGTTTGTGCTCCAAAGATAGTCCAGCCAATGGGAGAATGCACTGCTCTTACAGAGGACTCAGGTTAGACTCATAGTTGCCTGAAACTCAGGAAATGTCTTTTCACCTCCAAGGGCACTTGTACCCACAAGCACACACATAGAAATTCCTGAAAGTTCCCAAGTGTTTTATTTTCCTTCTGTTGGCATGAGGAAATACTTCGACTAAAAGCAACTTAGCAGAGGAGTTTATTTCTTCTTATATGTCCTTGTCACAGTCTGCCACTGGGGGCAGTTAGAGTAAGAACTTAAGCTGAAGCTGGAAGCAGAAGCCATGGAGGGACATTACTTGCTGTCTCACTCCCAGGCTTGCTTCAAAACACATGCTACGCTGGCTTTTCTATATATCCCAGGACCACCTGCCCAGGAAAAAGTGTCATGGAGAGTGGACAGAGCCCTCTTACAGCAATAAAGACATATAACAGCGGTTCACTGCCATATTCACAGAACAAGTTAATAAAGACAGCTAGTCAATTGAAATTGCTTTCTACCTTTTTTTCTGGTGAGTCTATGCTGTGTTACAATTACCGTCAGTGATAACTAAGACTCAGGGGCTGGAGAGATGGCTCAGCAGTTAAGAGCACTGACTGCTCTTCCAAAGGTCCTGAGTTCAAATCCCAGCAACCACATGGTGGCTCACAGCTATCTGTAATGGGATCTGATGCCCTTTTCTAGTATGCCTGGAGACATCTACAGTATACTCGTCTACATAAAATAAATAATTCTTAAAGAAAAGACTACAGGATATATATATATATATATAAAATTATTAGCTATTATTCATATATTAGTTAAGATAAAAGAGGCAGAGAAAACTGTTTATCTACTGTCTTGGTTACTTTTTTATTAGTGTGATAAAATGGCAGCATCAACATGAGCTTGGGGAAGAGAGAGTTTGTTTCATCTTACAATGTGTAGCTGATAATGGAGGGAAGTCAGGGCAGGAAGTCAAGTTTGGAACCTAGAGGCAGGAGCTGATGCAGATGTCATGGAGAGGTGCTGCTTACTGGCTTCTTCCTCAGTGCTTGCTCAGCTGGCTTTCTTATAGTATCCAGGACCACCTGCCCAGAGGTAGCTCCATCCACAGTGACATGCCTGCCAATATCAATCATAAATCAGAAAAACGCACCATAGGCTAATCTAGTGAGGGACATTTTCTCAATTGAAGTTACTTCTTCCAAAATTACTCTAGCTTATATCAAGTTGACATAGGACTAGACAGCACATCTACACAGAAGGCTAATTTACTATCCACTTGTAAAAATCAATTATGAAATAACATTAAATGTAATTCAAGATGGAGAGTTTTATCTAGGAATACCTAAGCAAATCAATATTTTAAGTGATTAAATATGATCCATTCATAGCTATCTTTAGCATGATCATTGAACTTTCTAAATATTCATAGGTACTAAGAAGAAAGCCATTCTGGCTACAGATTACTTTGAGAAAATGTACAGATTTTTTTTTGTTGTTGTTGTTTAAAGAAATAAAGGCAAGGAAAATCCTTCATCGTATCAAAGATTTAAAAATCACCTCTTCTGGATATTTCTTGCAAGTTTTTGTTTTTGCACAAGATCTTAACTTTAAAGTCAAATGACAATTTAGTATAGGAAGGAAACAAAGAGCAAAGTTTGGTTTACTGCTTCTATTGAAGACAACAAAATGTCCAGTTCTAAGAAAACCAACATGGCCATCTAGACCTTTGCTTTCATAGACATCAATGTCATTTTAGTATATAGCTAAATAACTAGCAATCTGTTGTATAAATTTATTGCTTCAGACAAGTAAAATTCACAATATTTTTGCCATCAATGCTTTAAGAGAATTGGATTATTCCCTCTTTGCTTCTGTTTTGATAAAAGACTTATTTCTATGTTATGTGTATGAGTGTGTATGTATGCATGTTCGCTAAATGCATGCCTGGTGTGCTTGTAGGCCAGAGAGTGTGCCAGATCCCCTGAATCAGAGTTATAGTTGGTAGGGAGCCAACATGTGGATGCTAGGAGTTGAATCACAATTATCTCTACAGCCTCTCTCTCTCTCTCTCTCTCTCTCTCTCTCTCTCTCCTACACACACACACACACACACACACACACACACACGTATATATGTACATGTGGGTATGGGTGAGGGTGCCTCTAGTAGATAGAAACCATTGTGAGTTCTTTATTGTAGGTAAAAATCAGATTTTCCATTCTCTGGAAGAGCATCAAACTCTCTTCCGGCAGTGAGCCAGCTCATTCTCCTGTCCCCATTATGCACACCACCGTTAAACGTGCTATCGTACCAGAGTCACAAGACTCTGCCCTGCAAATCTTCTTGCTGCACTCTCGGGTAACTCCAACCTGTACAAACGTGGGGTCCCCCAAAGCAACTTGCATTCTGATGTGTAGGTATCTCTGACTATCTACTACTTTTGGTGGGACCTAAAGTGCCAGAATCACGGGTCATCTGTTAGGGTGTGACCAGTAACCAGTAGCCAGGGACATCAAGGATCGCTTGTCAAGCATCTCTTTTTCCCAGTTCCTGCATCCTTCCTTCACATCCTTAATCATCGGACATCCTGAGACACTGCTATATTATAATCTAAGTCCACATCTTTGCCTGATTTCTAAGGCGAGGTATATTTTGGACCTAGGTGCTTATACACTCTGGAGATGTGGGAACTCCTTGGAAAGCAGCCCTGATCATCTCATACATACGATTTGGATCTTTGTCTAGCCGATGATGGTGAGATAAAGTCTCAGCTCAGACCTTATGGGATGACAATTTAGGCTAAAGCTGATTGGGTCTAAGCTTGCTGCCAGAGTGACTGGACAGTCTCTAAATCCCTTACAGTATCATCTGCATGTAAATGTCACACCAGGGCTGTGACCATTGACAACTGCCAACTGAAAATACCAGTTGAAAGAGCCAGAGGAGAGGTGCAGGCCTTTAATCTCAGCACTAGGTAGGCAGAGGCAGACAGGCAGATCACAGAGAAATACTGTCTCAAAAAATTGAACCAAAGTTTAAAAAGAAAGAAAGAATACAAAAGAAGCAAAAAGCGGTAGAGCCAAGATTTCTGGAAAATCTCTACAAACTTTCAAAAAGCAGTGACACCCTTCCACTTTGTTAGCTATCCCTCCAGCTCCTGCCTTTCAGCTTACTCTAAATGTTTCTCAGCAGGTGGATCTCGGACCTAACTCCCATCTACAGGCATGTGTACCTGTCCTTCGCTGACACCCCTCCTCCAAACACAGCAAAAGATACAAAAACAAAACAAAACAAAACAAAAACCCAAAAAACCAAAAAACAAAAAAAAAGCAGCTTCACATATTTGCCATCCTGCCTTTTCTTTGATTTTTCTGATAACCCCCCCCACCCCTGCCCACACATCCTGTAGCTTTGGATTTGCTTGGACTTTGTCTGGTCAGGGATCTCAGTGCGTTCAGTTTGGATTGCACCTCCATTCAGAGCAACTAGAAATTCCCCAAAGCTAGTAGACCGTGCAGTCATAGGACCCACCTTTCTCTTGGCTCTCTGACCTCACTGCCTTTTGTTGTTACCTGAGATGAAATGCCTGAAATCCAATATTCCTTGCATTGTTTTCTGGCTATTTTGATGCTGTTTTTCTTTGTTTCTTTTTCAGATGTGTGTGAGGGCAGGGTGGGATAAATGTATTACCCGAGTCTTCATCTAGATTAAAACTGGAAATCCCTGCTCAAAGCTTTTAAAAGTCCCTTCTGAGAGCTTCGCTGATGGTCACACTCTTTTCATCTCCCACACCTGGAAAGCACCCGGTTAGGACAAAATGAGGAGAAACTGTTCATACACGTTCCGGGAATCTTTTGTGTCTTGCGTTTTCACGGAGTTCGCTGTGACATGCAATGCGGTGCGCACCCAAGGGAAACTGATCGGTAGAATGAGTTCCCTAAGTACTTGGTGGCACATCAGAGACCTCAAGAAAAGGAAGTCAATGGTAGGTGTAAGTTTCAATCCCAGGACTAGTGGCTGAGGTGCCTATTTAACATAACAAAGCAGACCTGGCCTCTAGGTTCTCCCAGCAGCCCTCAGTCCCTACAGGTTATGGGGTATGACTGGAATCCCCCGCCCTCTACCCAGAATGGTCCCCTGGGCTGCGTTAACCCCAGAGGCTCTTCCCTATATAAACCAGGCATTTTGGGTTGACATCACTTTCTGTACCGTCTGTACTTTTGGCCTTCTGTCTCCTGTACTTGGCTCTCCTCTCTCTCTCTTCCCTCCCTCTCTCCATACCTGGTTCAAGGCTGTGACCACTCTTCCATGTGTCTCCGTGTACATGTAGCAGAGGATTGCCTTGTCTGGCCTCAGTGGGAGAGGATGAACCTAATCCTGTAGAGAGTTGATGCCCCAGGCAAAGGGCATCCTCTCAGAGGCAAAGTGGAGGGAGTACTGGGGTGAAGAACTCTGGGAGGATGTATCAGGAAGGGAGGCAACATTTGGTATATAAATCAAATAATTAATTTTAAAAAAGAAAAAAAATAGTGTGGAAAAGTTGAAACACAAAACACAGTTTCTACTATGTATCTGTTTTAACTAGATTAACTCCAAAACACGTGTCTAAAATCCAGACAACTATAACCTGAACACAAAACATGCTACCTAAAATAAAGTGAACATAAAGTTAAATAAACTTTCTTCGCTACCATACCTAGAAGCAGTCATTTCCTTTCATTTTTATTTCTTTTATTCATTCAGTGGGTACAAGATAGCAGTGCTCAACTGGGCTCAGTCTCCTAAGGGAGATGATAAGGAAAACAGGTCCCCGTGTTAGTCAGGTATCTGAGGAGAAACAGACCCACTGGATAATAGATAGGCTGAGTGATTACGAGCACCTGGCACATGTAATAGGTGGGTAATCACCTGGCTCTGTGCTCATCATGGACGGTCCAGAGAGCCTGAGGAGCCTGGAGAGGGAAGAAATCCCAGTCTGTGACCCCAGAGTAGGGGACCAGTATCTCAGATTATGACAGGAAGAACAGTTCACTCGGCCTTTGGCTCTCTTATGGTTTTCATTGGGTTGTGTGCTGCCCACCCTGGTAGCACATTGTCCTCTAAGCCTAACTGCTATTGCCATCTTAACCTGAGCAGCTGTGATTATTTATAAGAAAGGCTCAAGATGAGGCCTGCTGATGTTTCCTTACAGAGGAAGGGTTGGGAAGGGTCATTAGACTCTCAACTGTGATCTCAGCCACCTCCTGCAGCGCCTCTCCCTAGCCAAGTGCAACTCATCTGCAGTGGCCTGTGATCTCACTGGGAGGTGTTAGATATTTAAAATATGGAATGTTAACTGAGTGGGTGATCCCATGGATACATCTTCAGTTGTCTTCCATGCTGGGCTGAGACAGCCCAGTGCTGTGACTAGTGTGTGGTAACCCTTCCCTTATCCGCTATGCCAGGAAGGGTTCGTGCAACACCCGCCCGTGCCAGAAAAGGCAATCTGCTCTACTCAGTGTACCAGGAGAAATACTAATCTTACCCAGAAGCATTCTAGAGGCATACAGTAAATGATATTTAACCAGATGTTTACATACCTAGGGCCCAATCTCAAGCCAACACATAAAATCAGTCATCACAGTTTGACTTAAAAGTCTAAATTAGAAAGATACAGTAAGAATGCCTGTCCCCATCCATCTTGGCTCACCTCTGCTCAGGGGAGAGAAATATCCTTAATCTCTTGGGGCAGCTTCCTCACTTTCAAATTATTTCATGGCAGGGAATTAGTGAGGCCTGTACTTGTCTTGAATCCCAGCTGTTGGGAGGCTGAGGCAGGATGATCATGAGTTTAAGGCCCAGCTGGGCAGCGTATTATAAACCTGAAGGGGAAAGGACGTGTGAACAACAGGAGCACCAAGAACTTCAGGGCTTCTTGAACGTTAGTGGAAATCTTACAGCCTTAGACACTACGTTAAAATAACTATCTTAGTTAATAGATGTTGGCAGCAACTCAAGTTGATGCCTTTGATGCTGGTCTAGTCCTGAGGTTTGAAAAGGAGAGATGGCTCTGTTGTCTCGTCTTACCTTATACAGAATTCATTGTTTTAGATCACTGAGTCTGCGTAGAGCATCCTGCAAGACAAGATGCCTGATAAAAGTCACTGTGGTATCAATAAAACAGGCTAAAGGTTAGATCAGCAGTTGTCAAACATTTCACTAAAATAAAAAATGTTCTGGGATTGGGGAGTAATCTCAGTGGTAGAGCCCTTATCTAATAAGTACAAGGTTCTCCATTCCTGGAAAACACACACACACACACACACACACACACACACACACACAATTCAATACGTATTTATGTTTAAATTTTCACATTTTAAACAGGAACAAAATCGTTAAGACATTTCCTAGAACATGTTATGTCTTCCTACTCTATTATTCTATTCTTTCTATCTGATATATGTTTTCTAGTACACTACTAGTTGTTAATACATAGCTTAAAATATGACCCATATGGTAGAAACAGAATTGATATTCTTACAATGTATTTTTGATTCGTGTCTGAAAAATTATATTCACTTATTCATGGTCTTTCATGGTCTGCCTGAGACATGTGAATATTTGAAGGTGGCCAGGATTATGGAAATCTCTCAAGCTTCCATCTATAAATTATTTGCTCTTCTTTTATTTAGACTGGAAGCTGAGAACTACACAGAAGAGTGGTGAAGGACAAAGGAAACCATGCTACGAAGCATCTATGCTGTGCTCAAAGAAACAAAGCCTCTACAGTTACCTGGAGCCACCACGGTCCCTCCGCATGCGGCCATCTTCCGAAGTCTTTCCTTAGTCTCTGCCCTAGTCTTTTGTATCTTTTCCAAGTGTTTCTTCCAAATGCTTGATCTCTTTGAGAAAATTCTAAATGTATTTTTCTGTTTATGTTCTGCCTGACACTTCTGGGTCTCTTACAACTGATAGATAGGTGATAAGCTATATTGTGACATAATACAGATTACTGCAACCACCCACCTTAATTAATTCTGAATTCTTTTGCATATCTTGTTTATATTGAGCACAGTTGTGTCAGGCAACCAAGCCACATTTTAGGTGTTCTAGTTGTATTCCCGGAAGCTGCTTACCATTTAGTGAGGGTGACAGAGAAAACAAAGAGAAGAGTGAATATAGGGTCTAGGCGCTGTCCTGGAGTGCAAATTGAAAACATTTAAAACAAAGGTCATCAACCTTTCTTCTTCCCTCTAAAATGTGAGGTTGTAGCTGTTTAGCTTTTTGTCGTCTCCTCTGAATCTATTCAACTCTCTGAAAGCATCCAAAGAAGTCAAAGAAACCAATGAACACGTTAATTTCTGAATAAAATCTTATTTAAGGCAAACAGTCAGTAGCTGAGAATTGCCTTAGATCTTGGTATCCAAATTTCTCATCTATAAAAGTCCAGGGGAGGATGGAAGAGACTTTCTATAGAAACTTTATGCAGTTTGGAAGGTAGTGTGGGTTTCACAGGAGGAGAGAGGCCTAGGACAAATTTGTCCAACAATGAGGGTCATATAGAAAGAAAAGAGAGACACTTAGAGGGAGGACGATATTCAGAGATAAAGGCTTTCCCCTTCCACTCGAAGTCTTGGTAGAACTACCCATTTATATGAACTAAAATTGACAGACATTTGTATTCTCAGACTTTCTGCTGGCTCAAGCAGATAGGTATCCTAGGCTCCACCCACTAAAAACATCTGAGGAGAGGTAAGCTCAGAAGCCAGGGAAAGAAATTCATCAGTTTATCTTTGTCTGTCTCTTCCTTTTAAATCCAGCTTAGACTTAAAAGTATCTAACTCTGGCATATATTAGGTCATACTTGACATAAACCAGGTAAGAAAAGAATTTGTGACATACATAATAAGTTTAAAGCATTTTGTCTTGTTTTAAGAACACCTGAGGTCTACTTGTCACACAGATTATCAAAGGTCATGCACAGATTTGGGGAGTTTTGTCTTGGTTTTGTTTTGTTGTTTTGTTTTCGGGGTTTTGACGCAGGGCTTCTCTGTATAGCCTTGGCTGTCTTGAAACTCATTCTGTAGAACAGGTTGGCCTCAAGAACAGCGATCTACTCCCCTTTGCCTCCAGAGTCCTGGGATTAAAGGCATGAGCCACCATTGCTCAACTCTCAAATATAGTATTAATGGTGGACCCTGTGGTACACAGTGAGTCTGCAGGGTTGTGTGGATGGCTTAGCTGAAACATCATGCTGCCTGTCTGGTTACTCCCTCAGCTAGGCTGAGGGACATTCCGGCCTACGTCTACGACTTTACTGTTTTAGCTACACCATATAAATGGAATCAGGTGGAATTTTTTTCTCTGACTTACTTCACTTAGCATTCAAGTCTTTAGGACTTTTGAAGTACTTAGTGATCGATTGGAAGAAATAGCTCTCCAGGCAGGTTCCGGTGGCAACCGGGAGGATGAGAATGGGGATCTGGCCTAGGTGAGAGTGTTCAGAGAAATATGCAGTTTCAAAAGAGAGGTATACAGGAGGTCGGATCTAAGTAATATACATAGAAATTACACATTAATATTTTAAAATGCAAATATGCTTTGAAATTAAACTAACCATGGCATAAGCTTCCATAATTAAATGTAATATTAATAGGAAGGCGTACGGAGTACTGGTACGCATGCGTTCCATTTTTACATCTCCCGTAGGACAGCCTTAGTTACACAGATAGCTCTGACGCCAGGGTGGGGGCTGCACACAAAAGCTCTGCCACGCCAGAGTCAAGCAACCAAGGAGTGTAAATAAACATTCCGTGCAGGAGCGATAAACATCACATCCACGGCAGCCTTCCATTCTCCCGCTCTTGTGTGCATTACATGGGTTACGCTTGCTGCTGCTTCTCTAACAAGCCTCACAGTGGATTTAGTTAAGGAGATGAAGAGGATTTAAAAGATAAAACCAAACTGGCATTCAACCCTTCTTTCTCCTAAGCCCAATGGAGATGACTTAATAAAAAGGAGACAGAATATTAATTTTTCCTGAAATTCTGTTTGGTTCAATGACCTTGGTAAAAGCCAGTAGGAGAATCTGGAAATTAGTTTAATTGACTGTTATTACTACTCTGCTCTTTCGGTGGAATAATTCACAGGTCATTCGAGTTGATTCACTAATGGATCAGATAGGTAAGTTATGCAGGGAGAGGCTTTCTACTGGAGTTCAATCATTTCCCCCAAGCTTGCTTCATAGAGCATAAAGTATAACACAGAATTACATTTAACATTCTCAAAACAACACTCAGTAATGTAGAAAATGAGGGTATCAGGGAGCTGTTTGCCCAACACTCCTTTTGCTCTTCTGATGTCCAGAATTGATGGTGGTGGTGTTGGGGGTGGTGTGGGGGATACACTGTCTTTCTTTAGAAACCAAGCAAACTATTAAGAGGACAATATTCTTGGATACAATGGGCAATGAATGTACTCAAGGTAATAATGGCCAGCAGTCCCACAGTCAATTGTGAAGAAGACACGGGCTCTTCATCTTCCTCTTACTAACCAACATTAAAAGTCTTGTCAGTTTCTCTGGTTCTCATGATGCTCAAGTCTTGCTGATGCCGACATCACTGGTCATTCCCACTCTGACTCCTCTTTCACCAAACAGGGAAGGCAGGCCATATCACATCCACATCCACAGCAACAGGAGGCAATCTCGTCTCTGCTCCAGGTCTGGGAGGGAAACATCCTGGAGAGATGTAAATAAGCTCCAGGAACTACAGTCACCAGCTGCCTATCCAGCATATTTGGTCTTTTACATTTTCATGTTGTGTTGTCAAATTTATGGCAATAGATTGAGAATACGGTAAGCTAACTATTATTTTTTCTTAAAAAAGATCTCTCTCTCTTTCTCTCTCTCTCTCTCTCTCTCTGTCTGTGTGTGTGTGTGTGTGTGTGTGTGTGTGTGTGTGTGTGTGTGTGTGTGTGAGCTTATGCAAAAGACTGCAGGCGCCCACAAAGAGTCAGGTGTCCAATTCTTTTAGAGTCACAAGCAGTTGTGAGTCACTAGACTGGGCGCTGGGAATCTAATCTGGATCCTCTGGAAGCATGATATGTTCTCTTAAGTTCTGAGCCATCTCTCAAGACCCTAAATTAACTACTCATACAGATAGCAGCATATGGGCCTAATATCCAGGTACTGAGCAGGCTGAGATCATGGTGTCTAATATTATGGCTCCAGAAAATGAATGGCAATGCTCTCAACCACTGGCAAGCTTGTGAACAGCATCTCCTGATGGCTTCTCTATTTTCTTTGAGAGTCAATGTTCTGAATTAACATACTTATCAGACTGTTTACATGGAGATTAGCCTATAAAAAAAAGAGGGAAAGGAAGATGGAATTTTTTCGGCAAGAAGGCAGCCAGGAAGCAAGATGGAAAGGAAGATGGCTGCCCCACAGCCAGCTTTCATCAGCCTTGGTTGCAGACTTTGTCAGTGAAGGTTAGGGAGAGTACACATTAAGTGCCTTAACTTGGGAAATAGGGCAGGGAACCTGGATGTACCACTTCAATAAAACAACAGGCTGAAAAGGGGGAAATTTCACATAGCCGATAATTTTGTCTACCTGCCACCAACTAATACATTGGTTTGTTTTCACTGGGAAGACAGATTATTTGTGTCTCAACCACTATAAATACAAAGCAGTACCATCATGACACGCTCGGATCCCTGCAGCCAGCACTGTGTCTTACAAGAAAATAAGCTAAGTAAATACATGCTGAATGAGTGTGAATTGTTACCTTCTGATTTTCATAGTCTAAAAATTCATAGACCCTTATCTAACCATCGTTTTAACACTGTCCTGCAAGGCATCTTGTTTTGCTTCTATTCCCCTGGCATTTTTTTTTCACTATAAACGTCCTTAACCCATTCCTGTCTGTGAAAGAGCTGACCACACCCATAACCTGTTCTCTATATGATCGCTTTCATGGCAATTCTCAAGTACTGCATATTTGCTTGGACTCATAGCCATCTTTACGTCTTCTCTTGCAGTTGCAAAGATACTGGCTTGTTTTTTTTTTTTTTATCTCAAATGTGTTCCCAAGTTCTCTGCTGTCACTGTCTTACATTGGTCTAGCGTTTCCCATGCTTTCTGTGTCCTCTGCCTCTTCCCTATTCCTTTTTGCATATGTATGTATGAATGGCATATGTGTGTGCACATGTGTGAAGCCACATGTGTGGGATCTGATGTCTTCCTAGGAGGCTCATGAATCTCTAGTTTAGATAACCATCTCTCTCTGGTATTGGTTATGTGAGAATCCATGTGTCAGTATTACAGGCTGACCACCATGTCCACCCAGATTTCATTTGGGTCCAAGAAATCAGAACTGTAGCCCTCAAGCTGAATACCTGTGTGGAAAACACTTTCCTGACTAGTCACCTCCTCAGCACCTCTGGCTGTACAACCCAAATTTCTCAACATAAGAGAAAATATCCCCCCCCCCACACACACACATATACACACTTTTCAAAACAAAACAAAACAAGGCTCTCCTATTCACAAATGTCCTCCTTAACTTTCCAGCAAATATCATTGGAACCCCACTCAGGATTTCATAACTTATCAATAAATAAGGACAGGACATTAAGTTAAAGAGCAGATAAGATTTCTACTTTCATGAAGCTTTAAAGTTTAAAAATGTCACAAAATAATCATAACACGGACTCCAGATGTGAAGATACAACTAAAGAGAGGACTGCAACATCTGAGAAGTGATTTTTCGCTCGCCATTCTCTCTCAGCTGTTGCTTTATCTAGTGAACTCCTCCTAATGCTCTTGGGGGTTGACATAGATCTCCCAGCCCCCAAACTGACATTAATTTACCTTCGAGTTACATTCATTTTACTATTTTAACACTTGATTTACTTAACATATCAACATTCAGTTGGCAGAGGGACTTAGATCTCAGATCTGACTATGTATCCATTGTCATGATTTGTTTCAACTGTCAACTTTAAGCCATCTAGAATAGCTTACAAAGAGAGAGCCACGGAGGTAAAGTTGTCAGTGGGGATTGTCTTGAATACGTTACATTGATTGGTTACATTGAGGTGGAATTAACCACCCACTGTAGGTGGTGCCATTCCCTAGGCTGTGATTCCTGGACTGTAGAAGAGTGGAGACAGTGAACTAAGCAGTAATTAAGTTCACATGTATTAATTCATTTCTCTCTGTCCTTGACTTTGTACGTGAACAGACCAGCTGCTTTTCAGTCAACTTGACTTCCGCGCATTATATCTAGAATCTGAAATTATGAGAGAAAATAACTTTTTTTAAAAGCTGATTTCTGTCAAGGCATTTTATCAAAGTCATTGATGAGTGATCAAAACACCTGTCTACTACTTCAGTTAAGTAATACTAGCTGCTAGGCCAAACACAATCTGTACATCAGAAGTTCAGACAACAAATTTGTATCTCATAGTCATACCAGAGTCAAATACGCCTCAATAATTTTATTGGTTCTATTTAAGTTATTTTTTTCTAATTTGGCAGGTTGTCACTTGAAGCCATAGCTTTGGGGTCCCTACAGAAGTGGAAGAGGCTTCATTGAGGAAGTCAGTGATGGGCAGACACAAGCAACATTTGTATTCATGTTATTGTTCACAGGATCACATCCTGCCGCTTCCCCTTGGTGGGGGATGGAAAGTTGGGGTGAGTTGACTGGAATACAGGGTCCCCGAGTGTTGTGGAGCACGTGACAATGACATCAGAATACCTTTTAATGTACTCACTTTGTTAACATCTAGCAGTCAAAAACCTCCAGGCATGGTCCTTAATGTGGACCATAAGAACACATCTCTCTAGTCCCTCTTTGTATTTGTGTATCTGTCTTCTATCTCTCCCTCTTCCACTCCCTTTTCTTTAAGACAATTTCATGAAATTGGAAAGATGGTTCAGTGGTAAAGGGCATAGCTGCTCTTCTGGAGGACCCAGATTCACTTCCTAGCATCTTTAATTCCAGTCCCAGGGAATACAAACTCTCTTCTGGCCTCCGTGGGCACCTGGCACACATGTGGTGCTCAGCCATTCATGCAGGCAATACATCCATACATGTAAAAGTAAATAGATCTTTAACCAACAAAATAAATTTTTAAGTTCTATACATGCATTTTCTAGAATAGATTTTTCACGAATGTGTATGTATATTAAAATGACCCACTTCTAACAACTTTCTGTTTTAGTTGTTAGAAATGTCTGCATTTACAGAAACCCCTGTTTAATACTTTACATGCTGAACCCTTCTGCATCAAAAACTGATTCAATGAAATATTTCTAGTTGAAAACTTGACAAGTTACCACTTCTGACATATTTGTTCAGCATCCTTACGGAAGATTTACAGACGGCAAAGCCTGCCCCCTTCTTGACATGGAGTCTTTTCAAGCTCGCGGGGACAGAAATGGCTGCTAAATACTTATTCTACTTGTTCCTTTCAGTCGTTCACCAGGGTAAGCACACTAACATGTTTAAAGCTAGGAGTATGTTCTGAGTAAAATCAGTCACCAGTGTCCAGAATCTGTGGATTAGACTTGATCAAGGCTTTGTCTTTACATATGGAGATCCCTATGTAGAGCCTGCCTGCGTAAGCCTTATGGATCAAATTGGTATTTCCCTTAAGTCTCTCACTGAATCTGGACCTCATCATTTTCCCTAGATTAGCTTCTTAATGAGCCCCAGAATCCTTCTGTTTTAGCCTCACAGTACTGGGCACTAATGAGCCCAGCATTTTAGATAGGTATTGTGTATCTGAACTTAGTACTCAGGTTTAGACAGCAAGACGATTAACAATTGACCCATTTCATCATTCCTGATGTTTATATTTTAACTTTGGTCATATATGTTAATCTCTTGGGGAAATTGAAAAATATACAGACTTTTAGGATATCTCTCAAACCACGTAAATAAAAAAGAAGCCTGGATATAGAGAACAAACTCAGAATTTAAAAAATATTTTCTAATTCTAATTTGTAGGCAGATTAGAATAAGTAGATTAAATTTAAGTTCTATTGAACTTGTGATGGGATATCTCAACTCTTGGTGTTATTTTGTCATGAATATACTATGGCTAATTTTATTATCCAGAATGGATGCTGAAAATGAAAACTTAACATGCATATGATACCCACAAACACTTTACAGCTCTGACAGTCTGAGTCATAGAGGCTCTGAAGTATAAATATGTCCTTGTGCCAAACAGTAAGGCTTTGAACAGTTACAATTCGAATGGCACAAATTATATTTTCTGGGAAAGTAGCCCTATTCATTATTACTAGAGAATATTAATTATGTATTGAATATAGCTTTTATGACTGACGAATTTATATCGAAAGAAAGAATGAAATGCATGCTTTTGATTTCATCAACTTATCCAGGGTTTCATTACTAAATAGTTGGGAAATCAAACTTGTTTAATTACGTATTTCCACAAAGGTTTGTTGAGTACTATGAGAGACATCGGGATGGCAGAGGTGCAAACACCCCTTCCCAGATGAAACTTTGTAAGTAATGGAATCTAAGGAGAAGTTTCATAGTTGACATAATTTGTATTTCAGAATTGAAGTCACTGACTCTGTCATTGGGGTGTGTCTTGGATTCAGAGCTTGCCCAGTGTAGGAAGTACAGAATGAAAAACTCTAGCAATAAACTGTTAAGTTAGCTCAAGAACTGCTGGGAGCCAAACCCAGGAAATTACTTGCTGTTCTTGAAAGCCTAGTCAGTACAAGGTTAAGAAAGTATGTTCACAGGTCTCAGGTCTCAGGTCCCAGGAACTTAAAGAATGTCTGGAATTTCCTGGGAGCCTGTTAGGACAGTGAGATGGTCTTGGGCAATAAGGATATGACAGTAGGATGGTCTTAGACAATGATGATTCAATAGTGGGATACCCCTAAGCAATGATCCTTGCCTAAACTTCCCGTTTTGCTGTGTCTTTATAACCTGCCCTGAAATTAAAGTTTCAGAGCTTGATCAGAACCCAGACTTGCTTTCCATTCTTTGTGTCTCTTGTCCCTTCATTCTTTTGCCCTCTTCCCCAGGGTCTCGTCAAATCCTCACTGGCTGGGGCAAAGAACCAGGAAAAGTCACACGTTAATATGTGTATTATTTACAAGTAAGAAAGACAAAGGGAAATCAAGGAGAAAATTCACCATCTTAGTGATGATGTTAATTGTAAGCTCACTATGTAGCCTTACTCCTTCTGTTACTGTGAACTAGTTACAATGGCACACCCATGTTGTAAAGGAGACTGAATGCTGCCTCTGTTATCTTCCCACAATACCAGATTGGAAGACAACTTGTAGTCTCTCTGACAGAGAGAGGTTGAGGACTTAGGGTCTTTGAAGTTACATGACCATAGGGAAGGAGCTCCTTCAAAGAGGCCATCTGTTCCCAAGATCAAGACTGACAGCTCAGGAGAGAGACTCTGGTGATGCAAGAAGAGGTTATATGGAAAGGCCTTTGTGGAGCTGGGAAAGAAATCAAAGGAAGAGACAAAGGAACCTCCTGAATTCCTGGGGTGTAGGAGAATGAGCAAGAGCAACCAAACCTACCGTCAATCCAGGTATGGAGGAAGAATTCCAAAACATAAACAGGCACAGTAAGGGGTGGGTAACATGTGGTGTATACACACATGCCTGTCATATCTGCTTCAAGGAGAGATAAAACAAAAATGAAAGAAAAACAAGTACTCCACAAACAGAGTGTGATGTGTTCAGTTAGAGGTGTAGCAGGAGGAGGGCTGCTGAAGGTTTCTGGAATACTTGGGAAGGAAGAAATACAAGAAGAAAAAATTGCATTGAACGTTAAACTTTGAGAATTGTTCCAACTGAAAAAAAAAAGAGTAAGAACACTAATACAAGGGAATTGTGGGAAAACAGAGCTTAGAATGTAGGCAACATTCTTTTGAAAGCCATGACCCAGATTAATAAATATAAATGAATGTTTTTAAATTGAAGAAATGCTACAATAAATTACTATAGGTATGGAAATTATAAATCTTTCTTTCGAGACTAAGTTATAAAATGAACAGAAATGCTTTCATGAAAATATTTCCTACTTGCAAGCAGACTTTCTTCCCCTTCCTTATACAATCTGAAAACACTTAGCGATTTTCAGAATATAGAGAGAGGATGCTGTGTTTTCTGAAGTTTAAGGGCATGAACTCTGGGTTTTAGAAACTCCAAGTTCCGTGACTTTTCTGGAATTTAAGAAGGCCTAGAGGTCAGGTGGATCTGAGGATAGACCTCCAGCCAGGTAATGAAGAATCTTACCTGCTGCCCTATGGATCATGGACTATCTTGTAGAAATTTATGAGAGAATGTTGTATGATAAAGTTTACATGTTATAAAAGTCTGAGAATGGCTCCATAGGGAAGATTTTGGTATCTGTTGGTGATTATAAATAGCCCAAGGATTGGAAAGATGGTTCAGCAGAGAAAAGCGCTTACTACTTTTTCAGAATAACGTGGTTCAGTCTTCAGCACTCAAATGTTGAATGTTTATAACTGTCTATAACACCAGTTCCAGAGTATCTGACACCCTCTTCTGCATACGTTCCCTGCATACACATGTTACACATCCATACTTGGAGACAAAACTAGGTACACTAAACAAATCTCACAATAATCAGGCAGAAGATGATGTGTTTATAAAAAGATAAAGAAATATAGAATATGTTCTATGAGTGTGTGGTGAGGTGTGGTAAGGATGTCTCAGCGGGCCCTTGCCGAATCCCTTTCCCCTGAGGGACCAGCCACATGACAGTATAGTATAGAGTAGAGTTTATTTAGGGCATGAGATGGGGACTTAAGAGGATAGTAGAGGCAGAGAAAGGCAGAGAGAGGGAGAGAGTAGAGAAGTAGTAGAGAAGAATAGAGGCTGGCCAACAGCATGTGGAGAGAGGTGGGGCAAGAAAGAAACAAGAGGCAATGGAGCAGGAGATCCAGAGAGGGTGGAGGGGGTAAGCAGCTCCTTTTATAGTGGGCTAGGCCTACCTGGCTGTTGCCAGGTAACTGTGAGGCTGGAATTTAGACAGAATGTTAACAGAAGACAAGTTCTTAACGTAGAGAGAAGGACTGGACTTCAGACATAGTAACAGAGTAGAATGAGGAAGGTCTAGATCAATAAGAAAATATCTAGGAGGGACTGGATAAAGAAAAACGTCCATAGAAATCCAAATTGAAACAAATATTGCATTAGTTTTTCTCTTCTTGTTGTGATAAACCACGATAACAGAGGTAAATCATAGAAGGAAAAGTTTATTTGGGGCTTACAGTTCCACAGAGCTAGGAGCCTATCATCGCCATGGCAGCAGCAGGACGGCAGGCATAGAGCTGGAGCTCTTCCTGAAAGCTGACACCTTGATCCAAAAGAAATGAAGAGAATCCCCACAGCTCACACACCTCTTCCACAAAGATCACACCTCTGAATTCTTCCCAAACAGCTATACAGGATGGGGAATAAATATCCTAACATAAAGCCTGTCTTGTTTAGGGTTTTACTGCTACCATGACCAAGGCAACTTTTTAATTTTTGGTAGTAAAAGTGCATATTTTATTACATGTTTCAATAGTTAAAATATTTTTATTGGATATTTTATTTACATTTCAGATGTTATTCCCTTTCCTCATTCCTCCCTCCCACCCAGGAACCCCTTATCCCATCCCCCCTCCTGCTGCTTCTGTGAGGATGTGCCCCCACCCACCCACTGCCACCTCCCCACCCTTGAATTCTCCCACACTGGGGCATTCAGCTTTCACAGGACCAAGGACGACCTCTCCCACCTATGCCTGACAAGGCCATCCTCCCTTACATATACAGCTGTAGCCATGGGTCCCTCCCTGTGTGCTCCCAGGCTAGTGGTTTAGACCCTTAGAGCTCTGGTTGGTTGGTATTGTTGCTCTCCCCATGGGGCTGCAAACCCTTTCAACTCCTTCAGTCTTCTAAATCCTCCATTGGCAATCCCATGATCAATTCAATGGTTAGCTGTGAGCATCTCCCTCTGTATATGACAGGCTCTGGCAGACCTCTATGGAGACAGCTATATCAGGCTCCTGTCAGCATGCACTTCCTGGCATCCACATTAGCGTCTACCTTTGATGACTGCACATGAGGTGGATACCCAGGTGGAACAGTCTCCAGACGGCCCCTCCTTCAGTTTCTGTCCCAATTGGGGTTGGCATACAGGTTCAGAGATTCAGTCTATTATCATCAAAGCGGAGACACGGGATCATCTAGACAGTCTGAGAGTTCTACATATTCATCTGAAGGCTGCTAATAGAATACTGACTTCCAGAGAGCTAGCACTGGGGTCTTAAAGCCCACGCCCACAGTGGCACACCTACTCCAACCAGGCCACACCTACTCCAACAATGCCACACTCATTCTAACAAGATTACACCCACTCCGACAAGACCACACCTACTCCAACCAGGCCACACCTACTCCAACCAGGCCACACCTCCTAAGAGCGCTGCTCCTTGACCCCAGTACAAAGCCCATGGAGGCCGTACTTACTCAAACTACCCCAGGTGATAACATCCAGTGACATATATGGGTCCTTATTTTATATTAATTAAAATTAATCTTAATTTTATTGATTAAAACTTCAAAAGATTTTTATTTTGTATTATATCTCCATATTTGTGAGGAAAGTACACATATGGTCAGAGGCTAAAGAAGAAACATGTACCCAGAAAGATGAGATTGCAATCTTCCTGTCAGAGAGAAAGCATCTGTCTACTTAGATGCTGTGTTCTTGGAGGAAAAAATACATAAATATAATTATCATTCGATTTGAGACATAGTATAATATCTATGCTGTATCTTAATAAGCATGGCAGCGTTTATTACAGCTTAGCAAGAGAAAATAAAAATTAGTTTTAGCAATTAACCTTACCCAGATGTAAATGAGATTAATTAGTAGTTCTCCCTTTCTAATCTTTTGGGGAAAGCAGATAATTGTAATTATACTGTTTATGCAAATTTGTAACCAAATATGCAAAAGGACACAATAGTTTGCAAATTAAAGTTCAAATAAGAAAATTATTCTAGAATTTACCTTTAGAATGCTAAGATAACCATTTATAGCATGCTACCAACATATTCAAAATAAATATAAACACTTTTTCTCAAGAGAACTAGCTTTTTATTTAACATTAAAAATTTGGTCCTCAATTGAGTTACGAAGTAAGTTTTAACACATGATTTGAATCTCTATTTTAATTGTAATAAAAGTAACTTTGAAACTATTCAAAGGCAAATCAAGTTGTAAACGTTATACATTTTTCACCACAACAATTGTTTTTATCTGGAAGAACCTCAGAATGTGAGGTCAAAGGTAAGATATATCCCCACTTCAAAGAAAAAAAAATAAATTAAATATGAGAATTCTGTCTCCGTCGCTTTCTTTCTTCTTCTTCTTCTTCTTCTTCTTCTTCTTCTTCTTCTTCTTCTTC
>NW_021604567.1:14404065-14442094 GCF_004785775.1 Grammomys surdaster | reverse complement strand
GTTTCAATACAGCATTTTACCATGGCTGTCCTGGAACTTACTTTGTAGACCTTGCTGGCCCGAAACTCAGAGATTCTCCTATCTCTGCCTCCTGAGTGCTAGGATTAAATAAGATTAATAATGTCATGTCATGTGTACACAGGGCCAATCGATACACTCACGGTATGTAAGAGCCACAGAATGTGACATTTGCTGTGGCCTTTGAGCTGCAGAAGGCAGTGAAAGCAACTGTCCTTGTCAGCTTTTGTGGGTGTGTGAACTCTTTTAACTCTTCTCCTGCTTGGCAATCTTATCCTGGGAAAAATGTGTGCTTTTTGTGCAGAACAAAAGAGAACGATTCTTTCAAATCATTATGGAAAGCATCTGAGTTCCATTCTGGTTGGTGGGATTCAGAGGACAACAGAGGTGCACATTTTACATACCAAAGTGGGCGTAGCCAGGTTCTCCCAGCATCCTTTAGTCTACCTCAGCATAGCTGGCACAGGCCACCTTCTATGCTGAACATTCCAGCTCAGGGCCTGGGTTTCCCCAGAAGCTCTTCCACATATAATGCAGACATCTTGGTCACTCTTCTCTCTGTCTCTGCATTTTCTCTCTCCCTGCATGTTCAAGCTCCCTTGCTTCTTTCTTTCCTTCCTCCCTCCCCTCTCCCTCCTCTCTCCCCCCCCCCCCCCCCCCCCCTCTCTTTCTCTTTCTTTCTCTTCCCCCTCCCCTTTATATCCCTCCCCATGGACTCTTCCCTGGCCTCATTTCTTGGGAATAGTGAACCCACCTGAGAGCAGATTCCCAATAAACCTGCCTGTACATACGTTAATTTGGCTTGAATCGACCCATTTCGTTGGTGGAGATAACTTTATCACTGATCAGCTTTGGAGTGACATTACTGGGATATACTTTTTTTAAAATTATTTTCTAAATAACCTTCTAATTACTATTTCCTGAGTAATAATCTCTGTACTGTTATGTAACTTTTGACCCAAGCTACAGTCACCAGAGAGGAAGGACCCTCAATTGAGAAAAGATCTCTATTAAGAGTGGGCTGTAGGCAAGCCTGTAAGATGTTTTATTGATTAGTAATTGATGAGGAAAGGTCCAGCCCAGGGTATGTGGTCCTGCCCTTGGGCTGATGGTCCTGAGTTCTATAAAAACGCAAACTGATCAAGCCAGGAGAAGTAATAAGCTGCTAACCAGCCCCTTTCTTGGTTCTCTGTATCAGTTGCTGCCTCCAGGCTCCTGTCCTGCTTGAGTTCCTATCTTGACTTCCTCCAATAATGAACAATGATGTGGAAGCATAAGTCAAATAACCAGTCCTCTCCTGAGTTTGCTTTTGGTCATGTTTCACCACAGCGATAGTAACCCTAACTAACACAGAAGTTGGTATCAGGACTTACATCCTTGGAAGAAAAACAAGTACAGCATATATTATATAGAGGTATATCATACCTCTTAATGTATGCATTTTATACCTATAATTTATGCATTTAATGTAAAGATTTTATACAATGCGACAAATTCTACAACAGAGAGGTGAGCTACAGACATCCTTATCTTTGCTGCCTTGGTCTGCTTCCAGGATAACCTGAAAATTTGAAAGCCCAGGCAGGATAGGGACAAGAACTATCCCGAGCAGGAGTTTGATATGGAAGATGTGATTTTAATGCTGGTCCCAGTTACTGAGGAGCCTGCCACAGCACATTCTGTGGAATCAAACATTTCTTCAACCGGAGATATAAACCATAAGTTTCCCCAAGTGCCAACCAGTGAGCTAATCAATCCCTCAACAAAATCTGGACCAGTCTTTGCCCTTCCCCTTAGTGATTTACCTCAGAACACTCTGAGGACTGGCATCAGCAGTTTGAGTTCTGATGGCAAGAAAATAAGGGCTTATTTGAGCCCCCAGAGACATCCATTCTCTGAACAAAAATATGTTCCTAACACAAGCGAGGCTACATTGATGCCATATCCCAGGGAAGGAATGTGAGTTATTAAGGGGCCCAGGCTTCAAGAAATTCCAACAGGTGTAAGAGAGAGAAGACTAACATAGTTGAAGTTCTAACTTGAGCTCAATGGTCCGTATTTGCAGTTAGGTGAAGAATTATTACAAAGACTCTTCAGCCTGGGACTGTGGATTGCTCTCTGCTTCTCATTTCTGAGGAGTTTGTGCTATAAGATTCTGGTGCCATGCATGTAGTACATGGCAGATTGCTCTTTGTGGGTTATTACAGCTTAGGTTTGTCTTTTTCTGTTACTACCCTGTGTTTTCACATGCCCAGGAGAATGAAAGATAATACACTAGGTCCTGATGTATTCAAAGGAACAAGATCATGAAAACAATTGTCACATGAGGTAGAACCTTATAAGAGATGACTCTATGTTACTGTCAAACAGGCCACCATAGATGATATCAAGGTTTTACTCTGACCTGAAGGGAATTTAGAAGAAGCAAAGAGTAACTTTCTGTGTTCCCCATGATGGCTACAAAACCAGGACATCAATCTTCAGCAGTCCCTCGCCTTCCTTTACCAAGACAAATGTTATCTCTACAGACAAATGAACAAATAATTTTGTTCTAATAGGTTTGTTTTGTTGTATCTTTTCTTTTTTTGGTAGAGTAGTTTTAGAATAACAAAGTAGAGAGAGGTCCCATAGGCTACTTCTTCATCCTGTAGCTGAGTCATAAGCCATTATCATAGCCAGCGGATAATGACAGGGAACCAAGGCAGGACCACTAGAAGCTAAGAGACCTCAGGCAGTGTAAGCTAGGTGAGAAAAAACTCTCAGAAGACAGCTTCAGTGAGACAGCTCACCTTAATGGGGTGTGTGTGGGTAGTGGAACAAAGGCTATTTAAGCCTTTGTAGGGTGAGGAGGGACAGAAGAATTACCAGGAGGAGTTTGGGTAAGTTGAGAGGGGGATGTGTTATGACCAGGAAAGGGTAGCTCAGATCTTCTTGGTGAATTTAATTTCCTGGTCCTTGATGTGTTGGTAGACTAGTACTGATTCTGAAGGCAGAATAAGTAGTGAAGAAATGGATAAGTCAACGGCAGGGTATTGAACAAATAGATAGGAATACATTTTGCCAACTACTCCCATTCTTCAATGTTCAGGTCTCTGTTTGCTTATCTATATGGGAGACAGGAAGGCACATGGGTGATCAAAGCCAAGAGAATCTGGATATACTGGAATTCTTAAAGGCTCCTGGAACTCTTTGGAGGAAAATCCCCAAAATTTCTATAACTTTGTTGTGTCCCTAATAGGTTCCTTTAGCAAAACTCTCTAGGGGTGGGTGTTAGGAAGGATGTGGACAGATGGAGTTAAAATGGAGAATAACAAAAACAACAATAAGAATTGGGTGGGGGAGATGCCTGTGGGAGGAACATAGCCTGGGCAGTGGCCACCAGGTCATGGATATTCTTCCAGGAGGTCTTGGTGTCTGTAATGGAGGTCTGATCATGGCGGGTATTTCCATCAGACACTGGACCTGGCAGGGGACTATGAGATAGGACATGATGGATGGAGAGGGGAGTGGCTCTTCCCCGTAAGAGGATGGAGTCATGGGCAAGCAGAGGGGATAGAGGGTTGGGGTTTAGTTTGACAAAAGATTTTGATAACAGGGGAAGCAAATGAACAGAATATATGCTGTCTCAGAAAAGATTAAGGGGCCATTGACTTTCTATGAGGGCTACATAAATAGCATATAGTTTCTTACAGGTGGAAGTCGCGGGTGGGGGGAGAATCTGAATTGAATAGTGGAGAACTCATTTCAGGGGAGTAGTATGTTATTACTGTCGCTACACTCTTTCTTTCATCAATAAATATTGAGGGGGCCTGGGTGATGGGTTTTGTTGCAAAAAGTGTGTGTGTGTGTGTGTGTGTGTGTGTGTGTAGGGGTAGTTACTGCAACAGAAGTAGGGCAGAAACCTATCTTTTGTTAGGATAGTGTTTATCAATTTCCCCTGGGAATGCTATTAGGCTGATAGCAAAGTGGAAATGATTTCTGAGAGAGAAGAAAGGGTGACAAGGATTTTTGGATTCTTTTCCTAAGGTTTGCATGACTCTATCCCTGCCATTTTAAGTGTAATAGTGAGTGCATCACAGTTAGAATTCTAGGCATAGCACCCACGTGGGTGGCGAAGCATTCATGAACTCTCTTGGACTGGTACAGTGCTCCCCTGAGAATATGGGAGGAGTTAAAAATAAGAAGCTGTACAGGCATTGATGGATCATAGCAAATGATTTCTGTCTTTTAGGGCTATATAATGTTGCCTAAAACTTCTACTGCCTCAGATGAGAGGGCTGTGTGTGTATATGTGTGTATGTGTGTGTATATGTGTGTGTATGTGTGTATGAATGTGTGTATATGTGTGTATGTGTATATGTGTGTGTGTATATGTGTGTGTGTGTGTTTCCCTTTAGAACTTCAAGAAGAGGCTGTAGGATACTCCTGGGAAGGGAAAGCCACAATCAATGTCAATTAAGGTTTCACAGAAGGTTGGAGGGAGGTTAATGTTTGAGGGAAGGAAAGGGTGGGTGTAAGAGCACTTGTTGAGGTGAGGGAAATCTCTGTTTCTAAGAATCTAAGAATGCAATGGGTAGAATGAGCTGTATTTTGTGAGGAGCTATTTTAAATTCTAGGAAGGATCAGGAAAGTATTAATTGATCCTTAAGTTGGAAGGGAGAGGTGCAACAGTCTCCCTATACCATGACATCATCCATATAATGATAAATGTGGAGACTTTTATCTAAATAGGGTCTTAATGCTGTGACAATGGCAGCCTGGCAGATGGTAGGACTGTTTGCCATCCTGTGGTGGAGCATTGTCTACTCAAATCATCCAGCCCAGAGTTGTTAATTGGGGGGTGGGAGTGTTCTGAGAATACAAAGCATTGGCAATCCTGAGAGGAGAGAGAGAAAGAGAGAGAGGGAGAGGAAGGAAGAGGGGGAGGGGGGAGGGGAAGTTGAGGGAAGAGGGAGAGGGAGAAGAAGAGGGAGAGGGAGAGGGAGAAATATTAATATCTATTGCTAAGAGAGAAATATTGGTGGGAATGGCATAGATGAGTGTAGCCTCTTTGGGGGTGCCTTCAAACTGACGTGGCTTTATTAATTGCCCCTATATCTTATAACAGTCTTTATCCCTCTGAGCTCTTCTTTATACAAACACAGGGGTATCTTATGGACTGTGGAAGGGCAGTTATGATGGAGTTGGAGTCTTTCTTTTATAATTGTGTAAGCCTTTCAAGTTTCTCCCTTGATGGAGGGCACTGTTCAATCCAGATAGGATCACTGGACTGGCAGTTGTGGCAGGGAGTGTTATATTTAACAGCAGTCCTCAGAATTGGAGGTATCTTGGGGGCAGGCTTTTACAGTTTTTATGAGTATGATTATTACTTCAGGTATAATAATTTATGTTATTGTGATTTTCTTTGACTGACTAGTGAAAGTAACTTCCAGAACCTCCAGGATATCTCTTCCTAAAATATTTCTGGCAATGTTGCCTACAAGAAGGACTATCATACCAGAAGACCCATTGGGGCCCTTCCATTTGTTGATTTGTTTAGTGGTGAAGGCATGGGATCAGCCTCCTATACCCAGAAGCAGGGGCCTGCGAATAAGTTCTCAGTCTTGTGGGAACCGTTGTTTTAAAATTGTTCTGTATAGTATCAATAAGGCATTAAAATGGTTTTTCACTTATCTTCATGGCTATCTTTGGGTGGGAGCCTTCTGAGATGCTGGAAACCCATAAAAACTCTTTCAGAGCAACTTTCCCTCTTATTGTAGGGGCTGAAGGTTGCCTCATTTTGATTTTAAGGCTCCAGTGGCTTGTTATCCTCATCATAACAGGAGTGATACACCCTCTCCTCTAGTGGAAGGTGCATGGCCTCAGAGACAGACTATCTTAAGAGTGGCATTTCTGGTGGAAGGGTTCCCCCTTAAGGCATTCTCCTTTCCAGTACCCCTTTTCACTTTTAAAGCAAGCACCTTCTGTTTTTATCACTGCTGCAAAGGCCTAGACAATGGAATCAGCCTGAAGGTATCCTGTTCCAATATCCTAAGTGGCCACAATCCTTCTATTAGAATGCTCACCTTAAAAGCCTTGGCAGGCAAGCCAATGGTGTTTTTAAGGAAGAGGCTGTAGAGCCTGGAATTTCACAGAGGAAAGGCAGGTAGGACACTGGGTCTTGGGACCTGGAGGGTGGAGTAGTGTCCCAGGATTGAAGCAGGTATTGTAATATCCTGGTGGCTGAGCTTCTAGTTGGGCTTCCATGGAAAAAGATCCTTGGCTTAAAAAGCTCATCATAGCCCCATGTGATGGAATTTCAGCCCTGATTCCATCTAACCTTCTTTTGCATTTGTCTCTGTGAAGGGTCTCCCATTGTAGGCAAAGTGGGCCAGTTAAAGAGAAGCAGCAGATACCTAGGCAACCATGGGCCTTGTTTAAAGTGGTAATTTGACTTTGGGGGAGGGTTTTAGTCCAAGGGGTGTGGATGCCAGCACCACACTGTTTTCTTTTCAGTCTTTAGACTGATAAGAATACAAATTTAGAAGTTTGTCATGCGTAGTGGTGAGGGTTGGGTGGTGGACATTGACCGGGAATGTCTGGACCTCTGTATCTGAGGTAGAGTCCTAGAGGTCACAGAGCTGCTGGGTGGTGTAATGAGGTTCAAAGAGGTTCAAAGAAAGGAGATTCCTGAGGTGCAAAGTATGGAAGCAAAGGAGGGTATAAGGCAGACTGAGTGGGCCAGACTGTGCTGACGAGGATGTGGAATCAATTGTTTTGCAGATTTCCTCTATGGCCTTTTCTAGCTACTAGGTCTGCAATAGGATGGTCCTCAAGACAACATGCAGCAGCAGCAGCAGCAGCAACAACAACAACAACAACAACATCTGATTGGGGAAGGAGAGGAGTGAAGCATCCTTGGTCTCTGGATTAGAGGGACCCATGCAATGGTGGACAGCAAATGTTATGTGCATGGGTCTGTAGGAGGTCCATATGCTGTGGCCTCTTATGGCAGAATCCAACTTTCAGGAGTCTGTTCTCTCCTTTTACCACAGCTTGTAAGGATCAAATTCATATTGCCATCTGGGAGGCCGGCACATTTTCTTACTGGAACATCTTATCAGCTACTCATTTTAGTCTTGGGTGATGGTCATTCTGACGAGGGGTTAGATGGAATCAATCTCCAAGTAATTTTTATTTGCATCTTCCTGATGCAGGATATGGGACATGTTTTATTTTAAAACAATATATTATTGATTCTTTAAAATTTTTAGACAATGTATTTCGATCATATCCATCCCTCCTTGATCTCCTCCCATCTCTCTAAACACACCCAACTTTGTGGTCTCTCTTTTTAACACTTGTGTGCTCCGATGTGTCTTATCTTTGGTGTGAGGCCTGCCTCGAAGTAGAGTACCAAGTGTCAAGCCCTTAAAGAACTCCTCCAGCAGCTATCAAATGACGATAGCTCCTCAGCTAAGTGTGGGACCTCTTGAACAACATCCCCCCTAACATACTGCGATTTTGTCTCGCTTAGGCTTGTACAAGGTTAGTCTTCTAAGAATCAACATGAGCAAGTGACCTGTTGTGCCCAGAAAACATGTTTCCCTGTACTCATCCACCACCTCTGGCTCCCTCTTCTGAGGAGATCCCCAAACTTTGGGAAGAGAGATGTGTCTTCTTTATGGCTGAATTCTACTAAGTCTCTTATTCTCTACACAGTGACAAGCTGTGGGTCTCTATGTTAGTTGCCATCTGCCTCAAGAAGAAACTTCTCTGATGAGGGATGACAGATGAACTCACTGATCTATTGGCATAACAGTAGTCACCAGGACTTGTTTCAGTGGTAGGACAATATAGCAGAGTAAATGTAGTAATTTCTCCCCAAGGACATGGAATCCATCTACTCAGAGGATGGACTGGTTGTATTATTGTATCTTAGCTCAGTCTCTGCTGTAGCTCCAGAGGGTTCCTAGCTGGGTGAGGCAGTGTGCATAGCACCTTCCTGCACTTTGAAAACTAGTCATTTATCTTTCATCCACATCTGAGAGAAAACGTGCTATATTTGCCTATCTGGGTCTGGGCTGTCTCCCTTAGAGTGATTGTTTCTGGCTCTATCAATTTTACTGCTAATTTTATAATTTCCTTGTTTTCTAGACAAATGAATAATATTTCACTGAACGAATGGGCAGTGTTTCTTTACCCATCCATCAGCTTGTGAACATCTAGACTCTTTCCATTTCCTGACTCCTATGAATAGAGCAGCAATGACCATGAATGAGTAAATATCTCTGAAGTAAGATATAGAGTCCTTTGGGTTGATGGGCTGGATCACATGGGAGATATATTTCTAAATATTTGAGGACCTCCCACACTAATTCTATAATTATAGACATTTGGCACTCCAGTCAGCTGTGATTAAGTGCTGCTCTTTCCTGACATCCATACCAGTATCTGTCATCATTTTTTGTCGTTGTTCTTGCTTGCTTGTTTGTTTGTTTGATTGATTGAGCTTAGCCATTATGGCTGGGATAAGATGGAATCTCAACATAATTTAATTTGTATTTCCTTGATGGCCACAGATGATGAGCATGTTTAAAAACACTTATTGACTATTTGTATTTCATCATTTAAGAACCTCTTGTTCAATTCAATATCTGTGAATTGGCTGAGAGATATTTTTGTGTTCTTTTTGCAATACTCGGGATATTCTAGATATTAACCCCTGCATAGAAGTATGGTTTCATAGCCACCCTTCATTTCTCCCAAATCATTTATGTAACGTGCCTATTAGGCTAAAATAATACCTTTTCTACAGAACACTGTAAAGATATTCTCCTTCTACTGACTCAATTCCTTCTTTATGCCATTTCCAAACTATTCTTTGCATACAAGGTAACATATTATACCACAGGCTATTTTAGCATCTTTAATTTTTGATAGTTAATGATTTGATGTTGAGGATCAATGATTACCTATGATCACATAGTATATAACATTAGGATGCTGACAGTAATTTATTTCACTGTGATAAGTTTTTGAAACAACCCTGATAATGAGAGACAGTAGTACGCTATAGATACACTATAGTGTATCTACTCTATATCTACTGGACACACACTATAGAGTTGTATCTCCATTGGAATATTATCCCTTGGGTTGAAAACGGAACTAAAGATGACTTTAGATGTCAGATTTTCAAAGTTGCTGAGATTGGTCTGCTGTAGAACATCCTAGCATCTAGCACTGGGTTCAGTGCACACTTCTGCCTCTCTAAAGTTCAGTAGTCTGACTGAGTTACAGGCCAATTCCCTGGGTCAGGTGCCATGGAGAACAGAGAAGGCTAATCCCCCTCTAATAAGAGAAATTACTAGAAACTGAGTGATGGGGAAGAGTTGTTTGATCTAAGTCACACAATTTACTGAGTAGTGCTTCCATGTCATGAATCAGCAGTGCAAGCATGCTGGTGGTTTCTTGTGGTTGTATGGCCTCTGACTGTAAGGCAATTTCTCTACTCAGAGGGATAAAGTTGGACTGATGGAGATATTAAAACCCAGTAGATCCTGGCTTTGAATTTTGTTTCTAAGGATTTCCTATTACTACACAATGTTCTCATGTTTTACATGGGAAGATTTTTTTTATATCAGCTTTCCCTCTACAATATCACAATCTCCTGGAATCCACTATCACTTCTATGATTCTGGTATTTCTCCCCTTTTCAAGTTTGTTACTTGTCTTACCCAACTTCTCAGATCCCCACTCAGAATTCCATGGCCTGCACATAACGTGAGAGGGTTTTAACTACTAAGAACTGTATACTGTTCCTTAACACTTTGGCATGTTGATAGGAATCTTACCATTTGTAGCTCAATATTCAGTTCCAAATTCTTCACATTTTTCTGTGACTTTATTCCTTAAAACCCAATTTCAAATATGTGGGATTTTTTTTGATATTCTTTGAATAAAAATCTTGAAACCAGCTCTACTGAGCATTTGAGGGCCTACTGAGGGAAAACCAACCAAAAATGTATAAAAAAAGCTGTCACTTCATTTGTCTGAAGGTATGTGTATAAGGTAAGTAATTACACGTTTATGAGACTGACCTTCTATACGCTACAGCAACAAGGTAAATGAATACACGTTTTTATGTTTATTTAGTATCAAGGCTATATTTTTGGTCTTTGTCCAAAGAACAAAGGGTATAATTTTGCCTGCACCACTACTACACTTGAAAATTATGTTTAAGATTTATTTTTACGATCTTAAAGTGTGTGTGTGTGTGTGTGCACGTGTGCGTGTGCATGTGTGTGTGCATATGTGTGTTTTCTGTGTTTGGATATGTGCTTGCAAGCGCAGTTGCTTGAAGAAGCCAGAAGTATCAGATGCCTCAGAGCTGGATTTACAAGCTATTGTAAGTTACCTGATGTGAGAGCAAACCATGTTCTTTGAAAGCACACTAAGTTCTTTTATTGCTTTGCAGCCTCTGTAGATTCTACTTAGTAGGTTATATAAGACATACTTGAAATTTGTGAAGACAGAATCTTAAGCATTCTCACCGAATTCACACAATGTTTACATACAAAAGCACAAAGTTACTGTGTTAAAATATTTCAGTTATGTTGATTGTGGAAATCGCCGTATATGTATGTAAACCATCCAACTGTACACATTAAATATATTAATTTGTGAATTATATAACAAAAGACCTGAAGAAAGCTGTGGTTGAATAAGGAACAAAGCCACATTCCTCTGTGAAGAGAAGAGTCTATGTCTGCAGAGGAAATTGGTCACAAAAGCACACTTTTCCCAGCAAAGACTGGAGTCATGCTGGTCTAGCCAAGGAACTATCAGAAACTCAGAGGCCAAGAATAGATCTTTCCCTTGAGCTGTCTGAGGGAGTCTGGCCCTGTTACCACCTTGATCTTAAACTGCAGACTTCTGAACAGGAAGACAATACATTTTTTCTTTCTGAAAGCTATCTGGTTTGTGGTCCTTTGTTATCATAGCCTTAGGAAACTAATACAGATGCGACACTTGGGACACGCTGGCAGCTCCGTTTGTCCCAGGTGCAAAAGAGGTATGCAAAGACAAAAAGGCAGTCAGCATGTAGAGATAAATGTCGGCAAAAGCTGGAGGGAAGTCCCGGGAGCCTTCAAGAGCTGCTTCTCCGGGTTATGGATTTCCCTGATCCTCTAACTTTATGAAGAAAAAATAATTTTCCCACTCCCTCAAATATTAAGACGATTTTAATTCTTATCATTTGCAAGTAAAAAAAAGTCCCAATGTTTCAGCTTGTATTTTCAATTATTTCGATGAAATTTGGTTTGGATTGTTTAAGAAATTGACATCGTTGTAAAATAGCTTTTCATTTTCATGCATAGATGGAGTCTTCGAGAGGGGTCACTGGGACCCCGCGGGAATCTTGCTGCTCAAAATCTCACTAAAGAGATATTTCTATTATCATTACATATAAGGTTCATTATCATGGCTTGAAGGTGTTGGAAAGTGTCTACTGACATTTGACACAGGGTCAGCACCTCGTTCCTCACCTCCATCGGTGGTCCTTGGATTCTTTTAAGATAGAAATGTTTCTTTTGCATACCAGTAGAAATAGACTCTCTCTCCCCACCTCCTCCCCCCACATGTATGTGTCTGTGTATGTACGTGTGCATTTGTGCTTAGTTTAGAAGCTAATATTAAGATACTGTTTTCACAAAGTATCTTGCTATGGAAATTAGAATGCAATAATTACTTTCAAGAGCCTTAAACATTTGAGATTTTATATAACCAAATTGGTCACTGTGTTCGATAAATGTATAAATGATAACCTACAGGCATCAAAATGTGTTATGGTTACATTAAAGACTGAAATCAGATGTTTCTTCTTGGATTAGTTTGACCAAGAGTGAGCATAGTTTGAATTCTCTACTCCCTGTGTCTTCTGGGTGTCTGTTGTTTGTGGTTGCTGGACTATCTGTCATGTGCCTGTGGTATGTGTCTGATTTGTTCATCATGCCTGTGTGTCACTAGCAAAAGTTTGTTTTGTAGTTCTTGGGCAGAAGAGAAAGTATGGCATGAGAAAGGGGTGAGGAACCTTAAGAAACTCTTAAACAGGGTTTTTACAAGAGATGAAATTATTTTGCTGAGCCCAGGTGACTCAGAAGTTCTCAGTACCACAAACAGTCTATATACATATATTATTTCCAATATTTATCATGAATATTGGTTGTATAACATTGCATTAGCCTGCCGGCTGCTTTTAGCAAATTATTACAACGTACAAATGAACACACATACACACACATTAACACACACACACACAACTCTGTGCCAGAGGTATCAAATAGTACATAACTTAAGATTAAAGCAATTTATTAGCTTAGGTGGTATAAACTAATTTCATGTTATACACCAGAAAAATAAAAGTGGTTATTACATTGATCTCTGGGGCTATATACACAGTAGGATAAGCTAAGTTTTAGGTTATCTTAAGGGCCACTATTAACTTGGTTATGAGGTCCAGCAAAGGTTCAATCTCTTTCAATGTGTGAGATACTCTCATAAAATTCTATCACTATAAGTATTTATTAAAAATATGAGTGCATATACCAACATATCATTTTTGTTAGAAGTTTCCAATATAACAACTTTGCATTTTGTATGTGTTTTTAAGTTAAAACATAGAATATTTATTTTAAATTGCATAAGAAAGTTGATCTTGATGAGAAATGAGTCAACTGTATAAACTAATATATGGAAACTCTATGGCATAAATACACATGTGTAGCTATTGACTGCACTGCGTCCTCTTGTTGCCTTATGTGCACTACTGGAGTATTTTGACTCTTTCAGTTTGATTAACATGAGGACATTTCATATATTGTTCATCCATTCAACAAACTTTATTGAATGCTTCTTCATTGCCAGAGGGGGTCATCATTCAGAGCAAAGAACACTGCTTTGTTTTGTGGGCAACACAAATCAATATTCCTTTCCTCACAACACTTAGATCTAGCAGGAAGAAATACACTACAGAGAAACAGAGGCTCGAGATAAGAGAAGGCAGAAGCATGCATTTTCTATATCCAATGACAGTTTAGGTTTCCCTTTATATCTGCTCAGGGTTTTCCTCTCTTAAACTCACTGATTACTGTGTTCTAAACTGTGCTCAAGACTATTCATCATAAAAGAGATCCTTGAATTTTTATTTTGAATGAAGTATAGTGTTGGTAACTACTTGAGATGCATGCTTTCATCATCTTAAGTAGGATGTGTTAATATTTCTCTTGTGTCTTAATAAGAATACTGTTTACATTTTATAGCAGTGTGTGACTGTCTGGGCACCCTGATATTTACTGTCAGAGCAGAGAAAGGTGTGAGTTTGTGGCTCTCTCTCCAGAGGTGAAAAAAACTTTCGGTTTTATGGTCTCAGACATAACTCTTAGCCCCTTTCTGATATGTCCTCGGGATTCTAGTAGGCTTGTGTCACTGAGAGGGCTTGTAAGATGTAATTGTGTATTTACTTCTACTAAGAAAAATTTACCCACTGAATATTAAACTAGTGGGGGATTAAGGAGAAGGTAAGCAATACTATACAGCTATGCAACTGAGGAAGAATGAGTTTGACACAAAATTACTAACCAATCTGAATATTATCCATTAAGTATTACATGGCAACTTGTCTCCGCTCTAGACACATGCTATATACCAATCAATAGAACAAAGAAACATCCTTGTTCTAATATTGACTGCTCTATTTCCACACAGGAAAATGCTTAAGTTTTAATTTAGCAAAGGTGAAAGCAGTTAACTTTGCTGCGTGGTACAATACTCTATTTTGCATGTAACAATGCATTTTCACTTTTTTTTTCTTTTTGTGATCTTGGATATAAATTTTGTTATTCTTAAAGACCTGTTCCAAAGTAGGCTACCCTATTGTGCCTTGTCCGATCCTCTAACTCTACTGAGGTGGGCATTTACTTATTCTCTTACTATATTTGTAAAACATAATCCAGCAATCCATGAAAAAATACCTCCATGTTAGATGGTGGAAGCTTTGTTTCATTTGGAAATATTAAATTTCCACTCAAGCTTCTAAATTTTAGAATTCACTAAACTCTTGTAGAAACTCCAAGGATCTAGCATTGTTGATACTTTGTATATTAAAGTCTAAGTCTCCGAATTTCTGGGTTAAAATGCTCAATTTGTTACTCCCATGTATGTTTTATTTTAATAATGTCTTAGCTTTAGTAATAGGCAGAGTGTTTAGCAGTCATTTTAGAGAACATTTTCTTCTCCAAAACTCTACAAAATGTTTCCAGTTTCTTATTTTATTTGAATATGAGATGATTCCAGCTGTGCAGGTGCAAGTATTTTGAAGATGAGCAGTACCTCACCGTTTCCGGGATGGACATCTCTCTTCACTTTCAAGCGTCACATTGACACTAGAATGAGTATTTTCCTTATGGAACTCAGCATGTTATTAAGTCTCACACAATTTCCATCTCTTTCTCCTACGTCCTTCAAGGATTATGGTGTCAAATAGCTGCTTTATTAAATTTTACAGTGGAAACCTGAGAGGTAAAATTCTTTAATAACAAATATAGGTGTTGGCTTGCAATGGTTTTGTTGTCAAGAGTTATGCATCCAGCTTCTCTTTCTCTAGAATGAAAGATTACCATTGCTGTTCCATATTTTGAATATTACCTTTTTATTCCGTGGAAATGAAATTCTGAACTTGGCTTAAAATGCTGTGTACATGACTCCTGAATACATTACAGTACCTCTGATAGACCATTTGCATATCTTTAACTGTTGGGTAAGCTTTCTCTGCAAACAATGATTTCCTGTTATGTTAAACTTTCACTTTACTCAAGGTTCACTATGCCCTTGTAACTTCTTATAAGGCATGGATTTTTCTTAGAAAAGAGACTTTTTGGAGATGTGAGGATGTTAGTTGGTTAGTTTGATGAATATAATAAACATGAGTATTTTTTGTTTAGAGAGAATCACTTGGGGGATTACACTTTGTTTTCACAGACTCCATGACTCTCCAGGAAGCAGTACTCAACACTGTCTGATTTTGGTTGATCTTCTGGGAATAGCATCTACACCATGGTTTACAGCAGTCATTAATTCTTCCCTAGTCATGATGTAATGTACTTGCCAGATATGCTTTAAGACAACTGCTTTCTAGTTTTGAACAAGAATGGAGATGGATGCTTTTGTTTGTCGTGCAGGCTCCTTTTTGTCTTACCATTTAGGATACATCCTTTTCAACATCCCTATTTATTCAAGGGAGTTGCCATGTTAGTACACAGCCTAGAGATGAATGTGAATCTGGGGTTAAAGCTCTCAGCCTCTCTCATTATTCTGAATGGAGAAGATGTTTTCTTGTGGAAGCTGTGCTAGGCATTTTTTTATCATGACCTCTGGAAAGCAGAGCACTCCATCCTGTTACAGAGATGGTTAACAGGAGATACCCAGCAGCAGACAGAGCCGAGAGAACCTAGGCTTTTGGATCACATCATTTTGAGGATCAGCTCTAACTTCCTGCTGTCTCCCAGAGCTATTTATTATTCTGTTAATATACTTGATATTTTGCCTAACCTGGGTTTCCCTGCTACTCTATGTCTACAAAGCACACTGTTTTCCCTATTTAAGTTAAGAAATCTGCCATTATGTTGTTCCGAATTATGTCGTCGTCATGTTGTTATACTGTTAGAATACCATTAACTATCATCATTTTTGGTATGTTTCTGTGTGTATGAAACATCTCCAAAAGTACAATTTTTTTATACAAAAAGTACAAGTGTTTTTATAACTCATACATAATCATAAATGATTATAACATTCATAATTACTTGACCAGATCAAAGTATAGACATACTCTCTACATAAACATCTATTGATATTTGGAACAAATGAGGTGAACGAGTGAGATGGCTCAGTTAAGAAGGTGTTTCCTGTGAAAGCATGAGGACTTTAGTTGAATCCCCAGAAACCATAGAGAGAGCCAAGCACAGCTGTGTGAGCCTGTAACCCTAGCATTGCTGAGCAGAGAAAGGAATATTCCAGGGGCTCACTGGACAGTCTTCGCAATTATAGCTTCACTCAGAGAACATGTCTCAGGAAATAGGGTGGAAAAATAAAGCTAGGAGATTTCTAGATGTCAGCCTCCGGAATCCACATATGTACATATCCACACATGTACACATGCACACACTCCACCCCAAGACACAGAAAAGAAAATAACTCATAGGATAGCAGAGGAAATAGGGTCCAGATAGCACAATGTGAAAGTTTCTTTATAGCGTGAACAGAAGATTATTTGATAGTGAAAACCGGAAGTCATTTTTATAAGATAAAAATTGGAAGTGAGTGTAGAAGTGCTCACTCTTCATGTCGTTCTTTTCCCTGTGTCGTCAGGATAATGGTGTTCTATAAGGAACATGACTAATATGTGAAAATCAATCGTTCTTGATTAAGTCAAACTATGTTCAAATCTTATTTCATATAACCTCTGTATATCCCTCCTCATCAGAGTTGATCTTTATCGATAGCTTCCCCATTTCTCTGTGTTTAGGGAATCCTGACATTCTGCAGTTCTTGCTTTGTTGGTGTTTTAAAGGTATAGATTGCCCAGGGCTGGGCACTTGCGGCCTTTGACTAGAAACTGCACCCATCTGTTTTGCTCTTTGATGGGCTAGATGCACCTTCTGATCTGAGTCTAATTACTTTAGAGTTCCTATAGTGGCCTGCATTGTAACATGAGTCCAGCAGAATCTTCCAGCTCCTGAGAGGCCTTTGACAAACCTCAGTAAATGAGATTGTCTCATGCTCTATTGTGCGGACTGTGCTGCACTCTGAATGCTGGTGTGCATGAGGTGTGTCAGGCAGCCTGAATCATGGTGATGTTTTTCACTGCTAAGAACACTTTAAGAAAGAGTACTTGTCTCCTTTGCAACAACATCACCTCCTTCCTGTAGGCCTGTAGCTGACAGTGTGTGACAGTGAGAGGAACTCTTACATAACATCAGACAACCTGTGCTTCAGTTTTGGCCACTCTGACCTAGACCTAGAAGAATGTTAAGGCATCACTGAACCTGCATTCTCATACATAAATTAGAGAGAACAATCCCTCTCAAAGAGCTATTGTAACAGTTAAGTGTAAAATACCCTACATGATATTCTTTATAGAACTGGGAACAGTTACTGGTAATGAACCTATTTTCCCAACAAATAGTCATAAGTCAAGCATGGACAGTAAAGAGGAGGAAGTCAGAGTATGTCATAGAGAACCGTATCCTGCCTCATCTCTAAGCAGCAGTATGACAAGCATGTGGAGAGTTGAGGGTGTTTAACCAAGTGAACTTAATTCTCACAACAATGACATGAGGCAATACAAATCTCATAGTCATTCTTGACTGAGTAAAGCCTGCACAGAGATGGATTGTCTGACCAAATTTATCATATACCTCCAAGCTGCCACGTGCTTTCTGTGCTTGGTAAATAAATAAGCTACTGGCTAACTAAGCAAAAGAGCTTTTTGCTTTCTGTCAGTTGGTTCAGCTTTAGACTGTACTTCTGAACTTGACCTAAGAGAGAAAGAAGATCAACGAAGGAATGATCTTTCCCATCCCACCAATATCAGAGAACAATGGCCTGTTGTTGAATGCTCTACTTCTTCCTGCATTTCTCTGGCCTACAGGGAGTCATACTACATTTTTGTTTGTTTGCTTGTTTTGGGAACTTTTTTGTATCACACAGTATGTGTGTCTCTTTACAGCACAGACAGGAAACGAGAATGGGAAGATGTGGAGTGGAAACCATGTTGGTTTCTGAAAAGAGAAATCCTGCTAGTCACAAGCTTTAGCTCAACTAATTTTCCCATCTGGAATTTAGAATCCGGCCGTCCATATGTGCATGAACTGATGTAGTCAGCTAATCCCTGGGACAATGCACCTTTCTCTCACAGACAGATTATGCTGGTTTTACATTGCTTTAGGAAATCCTTAATTCTAATATTAATTTCAAGTTCAAGATTATTGTGCACAGTTGTCTGAACAGCTCTCAGGTATCACCTCCTACCAGCCTCTACTTTGGTGAGTAGTTTTTACTGTAAGAGACTGCGGGGGCTTGGATAAGCATGGCCCCGGAGGTTCCTGTATTTGATTGCTTCCTCATCAGGGAGTGTCATTCTGTGAAAAAATCAGAAGGATTAGAAGGAATGGCCTTGGTGTGCCTGAGGGTAGGCTTGGAGGTTTCAGAAGCTCTTGCCAGAGTCAGTTTTTCATTCCTACTTGTGGATCAGGATGTAGCTCTCAGCTACTTCTTCTCCAGCACCTTGTTTACCTCTTTCCATGCTGCCTGCTATACTAAAGGACTAAACTTCTAAAACTGTAGGCAAGCCCCCAGTTGAAAGCCTTGTTTTATGATTTGCCTTAATCATGGTGTCTCTTCACAGCAATTGACAGCAACTGAGGAAGGATCAAATTTAGACCCCCTATGAGCTCACAGCCTTTCTGTCTTTCCTGCAGAAGCATTTGGACTCTCATACTCCTTCTAAATAACTTCAAAGTTTCTTCTCACTCCGACCTTCCAAAGATGCAGTTTTTGTTAAGATACATTGTATTCCTGAGTGTTCAGCTGGGGTATTACTGGCTCCCTTAAGCCTTTCATAATTTCCTTCCCCAAGGAGACTACTCTTTCTCCTACATGCTGTCATGGTCACATGTCCAGACTGTGATCTCCGCACCTATTCTACTATGCTCTACAGATTTGACTGTGTTCTTCTTTAGAGCATTGCAATCCGAGAAGCAAAGATGATCTAATATGTTTTGTGTCTCTTCACAACAGTCCTGAATAAAGATGTTAATACTTTTCTGAAGTGCACCTGAAATAATGAAGCTGTAATTATTTTTGGTAATATTTGAACAAGTAAAAGCAATCTTGGTCTCCATTCCTTTCACATCTCCCTTTCTGATATTACTTCAGTCTTTTTAGTACCCTGGCATTTTCCTGAAGCTCTCTTAAGAACTTCTGGCTCCTCTTCACTCTTCCCAGCTTCACTGAGTGCTGACTGCTTGTTAGTCAACATCTGTCCAAACTCTGAATTAAAGGTCTTTCCTTTCCACAGCAGAGCAGGAGAGGGAGTTTAGTACAGCACGACTCATTTCTCCTCTTTTCTTCTTGGTTATATTTGATCCACGACTTAGAAACAAACACTTACATTTCTCAATGATTTAGACTTTCTCAAAAGTACCTAGAGGGGACCCATGTGTAGGTGAGAGGAACACTGTGGGTATGCCTAAGCATCTGTCCTGACAGGGCGTGTTACTCCTCTTTCCAGAGCTACTTCCTGGAGATCTCTGCCAGTCTGTATCCATGGCAATTTCCTCTCTGTCCACCAAGCATGTTTCCACATCTGGATATAAAGTGGAAGAAGAAAGGAATTCTCCATTAATCCTATGGTTGCTTTCGTTTTAAATTTTGACACTATAGCTGTGATGCTTCCCAGAAACATCCCAGGTCTGCAAAGACAAGGAACATTCACCCTTCACATAGACCTAAAGACTGCACACCAGTTTCAACATTTACACATGTGAACAAGAAGGTCTGCCTATGTGCTTAACTATTGTGTGTTTTTAAGCAGAGCAAGAGAACATATTTCCCTCATCAGAGAAGTCACGAGTTTTAAAGAAAGGGAAAGCATATGGTTTAACCTCATATTGAGAAGAAAAATATTTCTACTTTGTATCACAATGCGCAAAATTCATGGATTTCCTCACTGATCTGCAAAAGAAATAAGCTGCCATTTAAAATATTTTATTTGTTAAACTACTTTTTTTACATTTTATATATTGTGACAGTATTTCTTTCTCTGATTTTATCTTCCCAATCTCTATTTGAATGAAAATGCCTCGTGTCCTGAAGAGATCTTCACACCCAGGCAAGGAATAAATTTCTTAATTGAGTAGAATAAAAATCATTTCATCTCCCCTCAAGGGGACATAGTCAGGCAAAGAGCAAGTCACGTTGGTAGCCTTTCACCTTCTCATATCTGTGTGTGACTCATGCTCGAAGATGGTGCAGACAACCAACATGTCTGTCTTAAGAATCTCTTATTGGTTTCTATAAATACTGTTGTATGAAGAATAATACTTTAGGCCATTATGGTCTGTTGAAGAGCTGAGTATATGTGTTCCTTCTGTTTTCATTGTATCCATCTAAGCAACTTGATGTGAATGAGAACTTGCTATCACTGTCTTAAAGGAAGAATAGATAGAACTGAATATTATGGTTTCAGGAAGCATGGTCATTGATCCAGTAACAGATTCATACACAAACTATCTGTAGGACAAAATGAGTTCCTTCTGCAGTCAGGAATAAACCCTGGATGGGAGACAAGAGATATTTTGGTTTGTCTAGAATATCAGGTATTCTCCATTCATTCATTCATCATTCATCAGTCATTGCTTCTTCTTCTTCGTGGACCAGTTAGAGGAGTCCACGAAGATTATGTCACTTTAGGAGCAGCCATCCACTTTGGTTAGTCACGGGAATTACAAAAGGAAGATGTGGTTGCAACCTACTTCAGCTTACAACGTGAAATGAAATGCAAAGTACATGTTATTTAGAGAAGCCTTGTAAGAACAAAGATCTTCCTGGCTTATTCGAGTTCTTGGCATCATTATGAACTATGTGATCATTTAGTCATTCTGTGAATTGAAGGATGTTTCTTCACCTCTCCAAAACCTCATGTTATCATCTGCTACATAAGGACAATAAAGTCGCTTTGAAGAGTTGTTCTCAGAGGGCACATTAGTGAGTCCCTGTTCCTGAAGGGCAGCAGGGGATCTTTAAAGGGTATCCAGTTATTACATTATCACCACTATTTGCAGAAAATGACAATTATGTTTATGTAATAGTTTGACAAAACAGTCGTTTGATCCCAAGTGAACCTCTCATTACTAGGCTGACACTTTGCCTGAATAGACATCCACAGTCTCTGCAGACTTTCAAGATATAAATACAGTTTCAGAGCGAGAAGATCATTGCTGGTGATAATGTCTCAAATTTATGAAATCGGTTCAGTGTTTAAGCAGATCATGCAAGGGCTAGTTGCTCTTTTTGAAGTTTGGAAGATTTATTCCCAATAAATTCTAATTTATTGCATATGCATTTCAACTAAGTTTATGAGAAATTCATTAAAAAACATGAAAATGTCAACATAGAATTTTAATTATTGTTCTTACCACATCCTTGAAATGTCACAAAATATCAGGATTATATGAGGCAAGCACAGGGAAAGCCTCTTTAGAGAACAGCCATTTCCAGCATGAAGTCATCTGGTCCTTATTCCCTTAATGATTCATTGTTCAATAATGCTAATGGATGGTGATACAATAGCATTTTACAAATTTAATAATCCCAGGCTCCCTCCACCCAGGGAATGTGTGAAAAGTATCCTCTAAATGAGCCTTTGTTTCTATTCACCAACTTCCTGTTAAGATGACTTTGGTTTTGAGAGTGATTTCCTAACCGCCTAAGCTCTAGTTCCTTAACCCAGAGCTTTCTAACCAGTGATGAATGATGCACCCAGAATTATTTGGCGGAAGCTTGGGGAGGATTTTCTAACCTCAAGTTTGTGTGTGTGGTCTCACAGACATAATAATTGGGCTAGCATACTCAAGGTACTGGGTTTCATCCCCAGCATGGGAATACATGTATAACTTTTATGGCTCTTTTTCTTAGATGCTTTTTCTGAGATGCTTGCAATTACATTGTTTTTCTAAGAAGGCAATGAAGAAGAAACTCTAACAGTGGGAAGCATCAACTCTGACAGTGAACAAAGTAATAAGAATAGAATAGAGTCAGACTGATATAATTTCTAGAGACTATACCTAATTTAAAAGCTTTCATAGTAAATCATATTTTAATAATTCATTTATTTTAATTTATTATTAATATAGCAATGCTTTCTATTAAAATCTTGTCTTAGAATTAATTGCTTTCAAAAGATTTCCTGGAATATATAAAACAGCTATAATGACATTTTACATACAGATTTGCATCACAATTTAAATTTGTATTTCTGCAGACATTTTCACTTTGTATGATAGAAACGAAACAAAACATTTGGTGAAGAACCAGTGTGAATGAAATATGAGAGTTTATGGCTAGCTATAAGTTTAATTCTGTAAGAAAGCCCAATATAACGCAATATTTTAATTCTTCGACAGGTATAGAGAATTAATATTATCAAGACTTCTGTATGATAACATGCTCACCTATTAAAAAAAATCAACCTTAACTGGACATTTTGGTTCATGTCTGAATCCCGGCACAGGGAAGACTGAAGCAAAGATATCGTGAAATCAAGGCCAGCCTGGGCCTCTAGGGAGACCTTTATCTCAAAATGAAAAGGAAACATAATCAGAACCTAGTACAAACACTGGATTTAAAAACAGCCTTCGTTCCTGTTAGAAATAAATATTGTGCTGCATATGGAGGACTAAAAACAATGTTGATAATTTCTTTACCACTGTGAGGATATAATGTAAGAAAACTAAACAAACATGTTTGTGTCTTGTCTTAGTCAGTGTTCTATTGCTGTGAAGGGACAAAATGACCAAGGCAACAATTATAATGGAAAGCATTTGATAGCAGCCTTGATTACACTTTCAGAGCTGTAGTCCATTGTCTTCATGGCAGAGGGCATGGCATAACGTAGGTGTGGTACTAAGGTAGCAGAGAGTTAAAATATGATCCTCAAACCCAGAGTGAGAGACTGGTTCTGGTGTGGGCTTTTGAAACCTCAAAACCTAGTGAAACCCTTCCTCCAACAAAGCCAAAGCTCTCAATCCTTCCAATCCTATCAAAGAGCTCCACTTCTTGGTGACTACGTATCCAAATTTATGAGTGTATGGGGCCAATCTTATTCAGACCACCAAAGGGTTGTTCTCCAATTTAAGAATTTACTGAAAAAAAAACAATAAACTTAAAAGCTACATTGATTCTATTGGCAATTAGTAAGTAGCCAATTTTTTTTCTGACTTCCCTTGATAGCAAACACGGGGTCTTTTATATCGATCTTAACTACGAATGTTGACTCTCAGAAGAATGGGAATTACACAAGGCACAGTAAATCTATCCATCAGTCCATCCACTATCCATGTCTTTTGGTTACAGAATGCATGTGAAAGCATCAAAGAGGCTGCAAGAAATTTCAAAGATTTAGAAGGAAGCCTCACTTTGAAGGCAGAGACAGGAAGTTTATATAGATAAAAGGAGACTCTGTGGGTGGTAAGACAAGATGGTAACGAACGCAGTTGGAGGCATGGGTCTAAGAGTCAAGCCAAACCACAGAACTATGATGAGCTGCTAGGTTTAGAGGATCTGTCTGGGAGAGGTGTGAGGCCATTGAGGCCATGTGAAATCTCAGATGCTATTAAGGTCACGGGACAGACTAGGTCCAGATGAACAAATGCATAGCCTACCTTAACAGAGGGAAGAAGAAACTTGCCACTCTTGGGCTATCACCAGGATTCAAACATGGGGTTTAGGTTGAAATATACGCAGAATATACAAGAGATATACGCAGCTAAGCAGTGTCAAAGTGTGGTTCAGCTCAACACAAGAGGTCACAATTTTCACATCTTTAGTCTTTCATGTTCTCTGACAAAGTGCAAATCTGCTTCTTCTAAAAGGTAATATCCCAGGGCTTTAAACCCTTTCTTCTGCCATCATGAGATGCCTGGGAAAATTTCTTGGGGTCTACGGTTTTAATTGTCTGATTCTAGACAGGAGTGTTACAATGTAACACTTTCACTATGTTAGGTGTTGTTGTCTTTGTGGGAGTGGCATACTTTCTTGACTCTGGTGTGTACATTAAATTCTTAGGCTTCACTTTCCTGATAGGATTTTAGTGCAGCCATGTGAGCACATGGGGACAATTTACTTTGATAATTTAAAAGGTGGCATCCTTTTTGTTTTTAGGAATATGTTGGTTTTCAGTCTATGTTTCCCGGGTGGTACCAGACAGATGATTCTGTTTACATACATAGCAAGGTGAAGAGTCATCTTGCTTTTGTGTTTATACCCAAAATGGAGTCAAATCCTACTTGTAAAATGGGATCTCTCACGGCAAGGCAATGACTGAATAGCTCTTCCGATATGCAATACAGAGTAATTTAGAGCAAGGCCAATCTTCATCTCAGCACTTGACTGAGATAAAAATAAGCCTGCTGCTGGTCCTGATGCAGCAATAGAAATGGAGGTCCCAGAAAATCATGGAGGTCCCTCTTCTTGCTGAGGCCTGGAGACACAGACTGGATGCTGTGTAGCCTGACGTGTCCAAGATCTGAAGTGCAGATTTCAATAAAGGTGGACGTTCTAGACATTTACGGGGGAAAGTAGCAAATATATGCAGATTCTTCCAGACACTTGAAAACATGAAATATTTGATGAAGCTGACATGAGTTTGACAGTAAAACTTGTCAGGACCGTGAGCGACTCCTGCATGCCACAGTCATGTTATCATGAACAATGATGGACAATTCTAACTAAAGCAGTAACAAATTACATTCAGCAACATACATTGAGAAAGACATTATACAGTGCAAAAGGCTGGCAAGTATATTTTTATGAATGCAGAGTTTGTTCAACATTAAACATTCCCTATGTATTCTTCTAAATATTCTTTTTATTAAAAATTCTGGGACTGGAGAGATGACTCCGTGGTAATAGTTCTTGCTTGACAAGAGTGAATCCATGAGTTTGAGTCCTTAGCATTGACAAAAATCTAGGCATGACTGTGCTTAACTAAAACCCTAGCAATTAGGAGTGGATCCTGCAATTTTCTGGCCAGTTAGCCTAGCCTGAAGAACGAACTTCCAGAACTGTGAGAGACTCTTTGTTAAAGAAGCAATGCATGCATAATATGATAGAGAAGGACTCTCAATATCTTGATTTGGCCTCTATATAATCCATACAGGGACCTGCACACACACATGAACATAGAGCACACACACAGACACACACAGACACCCACAGACACACACACACACACATACACACACTCACACACACACACAGACACACACACACACACACACACTCACACACACAAGTCCTAGAGAACATAATCATAGTTGCTAAAAACACTGCATAAATGCTTTTAATAAAATTAAATTACTATTATGAATGCTATTATAAAATTAAGACTAAAAGGGGATCCAATTAATATGATAAAGGGCATCCAAAGAAACAGACACAATTGTAGCGACACACTTCATAGTTATGAGCACTCAGTGTGGAAATGAAATCAAGATGGTTGCAATTATTCCTAGTCTTCAACAGCAGAACCAAACAGTGAGAACATTGCTTAAATTGAAGGAAGTGCTAACCTTGGAAAAGAAAGCAATGGTTTTACTACAGGCAAGATAAAACCTCCCAGAGCTTATGTAATCTTTGTAACAACTGAATTTCAACTGAAGTAAGAGATTTTTTTTACAACCAACATAATTAAACATTGTTCATACTGTTAAAAGTTATGTAAGGAAAACATTTACTTAGTTCAAAAGTGGGTAGGGAATTTGAAAAGTTTATCATAAATGATTGCACACTTATATCGTAGGAATACAGCAAAAGAAGATAACTACTTTTATTAAATTATTGGGAGATAAAATCTAAAAATTAGTAAATATGAAGTTAAAGACGTGTCTTAGAGTTTCTGTTGCTGTCATGATACACCTTGGCCAAAAGCAACTTGAAGAGGAAGGAGTTTATTTCATCTTATAGTTTGTAGTCCTCCTACAGGGAAGTAGAGCAGGAACCTGATGTCAAGAACAAGTGAAGAGACAATGGAAGAACGCTGCTTACCAGGTTGTTCCTCAGGGCCAGGCCTACTCATTCTGCATTCTTTTTTTTTTAAAAGATTTTTTAAGGTTTATTTTTATTTTATGTATGTGAATACACTGTAGCTGTCTTCAGACACACCATAAGAGGACATCAGATCTCATTACGGATGGTTGTGAGCCACCATGTGGTTGCTGGGAATTGAACTCAGGACCTCTGGAAGAGCAGTCAGTGCTCTTAACCGCTGAGCCATCTCTCCAGCCCCTCATTCTGCATTCTTTTTTATTACTGGTTAAGTTATTCATTTACTTTACATCCCAATTGCTGCTTCCTCTTCTTCCTCTCTTCCCAGTCCTACCCCACATTCACCTCCCATTCCCTTCTCAGGAAAGGGGAGGCCTCCCATGGATACCAACCAACCTTGGCATATCAGGACTTCTTACATTGAGAATAGAGAAGATAGCCCAATTAGAGGAAAAGAGTCCCAAAGCCAGGCAATGTAGTCAGAGACAGCCCTTGCTCCCTCTTTAGGAGTCTCACATGTAGACCTAGCTACACAGTAGTTACATATGTGCAGAAGGCCTAGGTCTGTCCCTTGCATTTTCTCTGATTGGCAGTTCAGTCTCTCTGAGTCCCTATGGGCCTAGTTCAGTTGATTGTATAGGTTTCCCTGTGGTGACCTTGAACTCTCTAGCTCCCTTAATTCTTCCTCTCCTATTTCCACAAGATTCGACAATCTCCACTTAAGTTTTGGCTGTGTGTCTCTGTATCTGCTTTCATCAGTTGCTGGGTGAAACCTCTCTGATGACAGTTATGTTAGGCTCCCATCTGCAAGGATAACAGAATATCATTAATGGAGTCAGGTATGTGTCTCAAGCTGGGCCAGTTATTGGTTGGCCCTTCCCTTAAATTCTGCTCCATCTTTTACTTCTGTGCATCTTGTAGGCAAGACAGAATGTGAACCTAAGGTTTTGTAGCTGGGCTGGTGTCCCAGTCCCTCCATTGGAAGACTTTCCTGGTTATAGAAGAGGCCAGTTCAGGCTCCATACCCTCCACTGTTTGGAGTGTTAGTGAGAGTCACAGTCATAAACTCCTGGGGGGGTCCCATTGTCCTAGGTTTCTAGCTCATCCCAGAGATGCCCTCTTACAATATTGTTGTCTCTCCCAGAACTCTCCCTCCATACTCAACCCACTTCATCTCTCCTGTTCCCACCTCCTCCTCCTCCCATACCTAGGCCCTCCCTCCATCCACCCATGCTGTTTAATTTATTTCTTCTTCTCAGTGAGATTCAAGCAATCCTAACTTGGGCCCTCCTTGTTACTTAATTCCTTTGGGTCTATGCTTTGAAGCATTGTTATCATGTAGTTTATGACTAATATCCATTTATAAGTGAGTGTACATAGCACACATGTCTTTCTATGTCTGGGTTATGTCACTCAGGATGATATTTTCTAGTTCCATTCATTTGTCTACAAATTTCATGGTGTCATTGTTTTTAATGGCTGAGTGATACTCTCCTGGGTAAAAGTACCATATTTTATTTATTTATTCTTCTCTTGAGGAACATGTGGGTTATTTCCAGTTTCTGGCTATTGGTAATAAAGCTATCACGAATATAGTTGAGCAAAGGTTCTTGTGGTATTGTGGAGATTCTTTTGGGTATATGCCCAAGAGTGGTATAACTGGGTCTTGAGGTAGTTCTAGTCCCAATTTTCTAATAAATCACCAAATTCATTTCCAAAGTGGTTGTACAGGTTTGCACTTCAACCAGCAATGGAGAGGTGTCCCTCTTGCTCCATATCTTTGTGAGCATAAACTATCACTTGAGATTTTGATCTTAGCCACTCTTAGTGGTATAAGATGGAATCTTAGAGTTATTTTGATTTACATTTCCCTGATGACTAAGGAGGTTGAACATTTCTTTTTTTTTCTAGTGTCTCCATACTTTTTTTTTTTGTATTGTTTACTAGATATTTTCTTTACCTTTCAAACATTATCCTCTTTCCTGGTTTCTCCCCCACCTCCCCACCTTGGAAATCCCTATCCCATTCCCCTTCTTTTATGAGGGTGCTCCCTGACCCACCCACCCACCCACTCCTGCCTCCCAGCCCTCAAATTCCGGTATGCTGAGGCATCAAGACTTCACAGAACCAAGGGCCTCTCCTCCCATTGATCTCTGACAAGGCCATCCTCTGCTACATATGCACATGGAGCCATGGATACCTCCATGTGTACTCCTTGGTTAGTGGTTTAATCTTTGGGAGCTCTGGGGGTTGGTTGGTTGATATTGCTGTTCTTCCTATGGAGTTGCAAACCCCTTCATCTCCTTCAGTACATTTTCTAACTCTTCGGTTAGGGATCCCCACGCTCAGTCCAATGGTTGGCTGTGAGCATTCACCTCTGAATTTGACAGGCTCTGGTAGAACATGTCAGGAGACAGCTATATCAGTCTCCTGTCATCATGCACTTCTTGGCATCCACAGTAGTGTCTGGGTTTGGTGACTGTATCTAGGATGGATCCCCAGGTGGGACAATCTTTGGATGGCCTTTCCTTCAGTCTCTGTTCCACACTTTGCCTCTGTATTTCCTCCTGTGAGTATTTTGTTCCTCCTACTAAGAAGGACTGAAACATACATTTTGGTCTTTCTTGTTCTTGAGTTTCATATGGTCTGTGAATTGTATCTTGGGTATTCTGAGCTTTTGGGCTAATATACACTTATTAGTGAGTGCATACCATTTATATTCTTTTGTGATTGAGCTATCTCACCAGAGACTATAAAAACCACAGGATCCTGGGCAGATGTCATACACACTGTAATAAAACAAAAATGCCAGCCCAACTACTATTCCTACCAAAACTTTCAATTACCATAGATGGAGAAACCAATATCCATGACAAAACCAAATTTACACAATATCATTCCACAAATCCAGCCCTATAAAGTATAATAGACGAAAAACTCTAACACAAGGAAGGAAACTACACCCTAGAAAAAGCAAGAAAGTAATCTTCTTCAACAAACCCAAAAGAAGATAGCCACACAAACATAATTCCACCTCTAACAACAAAACAGGGAGCAACAATCACTTTTCTTTAATATCACTTAACATCAGTGGGTTCAATTACCCAATAAAAAGACAGACTAACCGACTACAAACGTAACAGGACTCAGCATTTTCCTGCAAACAGGAAACGTACTTAAGTGACAAAGACAGACACTACTTCAGGTAAAAGGCTGGAAAAAAATTTCCAAGCAAATGATCTCAAGAAACAAGGCTGAAGTAGCCATTCTAATATCAAATAAAATCGACTTTCAACCAAAAGTTATCAAAAAAGATAAGGAAGGACACTTTATACTCATCAAAGGAAAAAATATAACAAGATGAACTCTCAGTTCTGACCATCTATGTTACAAATGCAAGGGCATCCACATTCATAAAAGAAACTTTACTAAAACTCAAAGCACACATCGCACCTCACACAATAATATTGGGGGACTTCAACCCCCCACTCTCAGCAATGAACAGATCATGGAAACAGAAACTAAACAAAGACATAGTAAAACTAACAGAAATGATGGATCAAATGGATTTAACAGCTCTCTATAGAAGGTTTCATCCTAAAACAAAAGACTATACCTTCCTGTTGAGGGTAATATTTAAAACGACATTGTCCAATCTGGCTTGTTCTAATGGGGCTTCCATGTTCCTGACTAGACAAGGCCTGAGGCCAAGAGTGGGGATGTGCTCTTGCAGCTGTGTCTCTGACAAAAGCTCAGTGCAGCCAGAAGCATCGGCCCTGGCACCCAAGAGATGCCAGCCTGAGAGATGGCTCTGCCAATCTACCATGCTGTCTCCACAATGCTTGTCTGGTCCCAGACCATCACACCATCCATGTGGTACCCAGTAGAAATGAAACTCTAAATGTTAACTATTATCCAAAGGCTTTATATAATTGGAAATGCTCAATTAACAAGACACCCATACAATTAGAGTTGTAACCCAATATTTAACATTTTTGATAAGTTGCTACCTTAGACTGCAAGAGACACTCTGACATCCGCAGCTATTTTTCCCTTTCTCCTTTAGCTCCTCACTTCCTTCTCCTCTTCCTCTCCCTCTCTATCTTTGCTTCTCCCACATTAGCTCCTCCCAAACTACCAAGCTTTGTTGTAAAATGTTGCAGGAGAAATATCCTGCTACATCTTCTTCTCAGCACCTCATGGTACTTTCTCCAAAATTGACCAGATAATCAGTCACAAAATAGGCCTCAGCAAATACATGAAGACTGAAATAATTCCATGCATCCTATCAGATCATCACGGACTAAGGCTGGTCTTCAATAACACCAAAACCAATGGAAACCCACATACACATGGAAGCTGAACAATGCTCTACTCAATGATAACTTGGTCGAGGATCATTTCTTTAAGTATATCTCAGTCATTTGAGATCCCTCTGTTGGGAATTCTTTTATCTTTGTATTGGTTTTAAATCGGATTATTTGGGTTTTTTTGTTTGTTTTTGTTTTTTTTAAATGTATAGTTTCTTGATTTCTTTATATATTTTGGATGTCAGCCCTCTGTCAGATGTGGAGCTGGTAAAAATCTTTTTCCATTCTGTAGGATGCATTTTGTTCTTTTGATGGTGTCTTTTGCTTTATAGAAGCTTTCCAGTTTCATGATGTCCCATTTATTAATTGTTGATCTTAGTGCTTGATCTGTTGGTCTTCTGTTCGAGAAGTTGTTTTCTCTGCCAATGTGTTCAAGCCTATTTCTTACTTTCCCTTCTTTCAGATTTAGTGTATCCAGTCTTATGTTAAGCTCTTTGGTCCACTTGCCCTTGAGTTTTGTGCAGGGTGATAGATAGTGATCTATTTGCATTCTTGGGTATACTCATATCCTGTTAGACCAGCACCATTTTCTGAAGATGGCTAATTTTATCCATTGTATAGATTTGGTTTCTTTGTCAAAAATTGAGTTTCCATAGGTATGTGAATTAACTTTTGGTTCTTCAATTGATTCCATTGATCAACCTGTCTATTTTTATTTTTGTGTTTCCTATTACTATTGTCATGTATTACAGCGTTCTACATTCTTGTACACTCCAGGATGCCACACAGAACTATTGAGGTGATAGATATGATAATTAGCCTCACTGTGTTAATTATTTCACTCAGCATATGTATGTCAAAACATAATGTTTTTGTCAACCATATGTCAATGAAGTTTAAAGGAAAAAGCAACAACAAAATCTCACCTCATACAATAGCTCATCACATACATTTCTTAATGAGAATAAAGGATTAATAAGATTAGTAAATGCCATCAAACTTAATCAGGGGCTAAGAACTCAAACTGAACTCCTGTTATTTGATGTACCTTGTTTGGGGTGAGAAGGATTAGTCTATACAGGCTTTGACTTAGCCAACTAACATGAAAGAAAAGGCCCATAGGTCCAGTCTATGCTCTAGTTGATACAGATGCCTGAATGCTATGGCTTCCTAATCCTTTGTTTTTTCAAAGTAACTTGCAAGTCTATAAAGTTGATATTTTAAAGAAATGAAAACAGTTAACATTCTTATATTTGGTGCACTTTTTTTATATGTATACTTTTATAGAAAGCTCTTTGAAGTTAATAATTTTTTCCCTCAAAAATACATGCTATCATGAAGATTTAGCTCTTTGAAGAAATATAAATGTTCATGCTTTGTTCTATGTTTTAGATCTCAAAATGGCACATTTTAGACTAGTGGGATTACTTTCCTTTCACAGTCATCTCCTTTTTAATATCTTTAATGTATAGTTTTATTGTTAGTTTGTAATTAAAAATAAGAAAAGCACAGCAAGCTATTTTCACCTAGCTGATGCAAAATCTCCAGCCAGTACTCAGAACAGAGTGAAATGATGGTTTTATCAGTATGATTTAATCAGCTTTTAAGTTCTAATTCAATAAACAGAGAACGTCTCATAGCGAAATATCTAGAAATGCTGGGTGAAATGTCATGTGTAAATATCAAAATGCACATGCGACCAAAAGGAAATTCAGTAAGTACCCAGATGCCCCAGTGCAGAGAAAATGGGAGGGCAAACCAAGCAGCAGACAGGACTCCACATGGGTGTTCCAGGAAGTTTTGCTGCATTCTTTGCTTTAGGAACCCTCAGAACTCAGAAAAACAGATGTGCTAGATGTTTTGGTTTTAACATGGTAGAAGATAAACCCCTGACATGGATCAAGGTCTTTTAAAAGCTATCATGGGCAAAATTAAAACAGATTCCTAAGTATGCACTCAGGGCCTGTTGTGAAGCTACAGCAATTCCGAATGACATTTAAGAGACTTACAATTCAACAAGTGAGAGTTCAGAAATAGCAAGGAAAAAAAAATACTAAATGCAGTGATACTCAATGTGGTGACAGGGATGCCATTAGAAATCAGTGAGGGCCCTTGGCTATCTAGGTAGTTTGGGCGTCTCCGACTCCACTGGCTCTCATCTCTCTCCCCAACTTTATACCCAGTCTGCATGCAGCCCTGCTTTCTGAACTCAGGTCTCTTTTAAATTTTGTTCAGACCATAGTTCTGCTCAACTTGTACCAGAATCCACAGAACACAGCCCAAACTGCAGATGGATCACACTGTCCTGTGAGCGATGTGGAAGTGCAAGAACACTATGATAACTTCTTTGAGGAGGTATTCACAGAACTGCAGGAGAAGTATGGAGAGATCGAAGAGATGAATGTGTGCGACAACCTCGGGGACCACCTCGTGGGCAATGTCTACGTTAAGTTCCGGCGGGAGGAGGATGCAGAACGAGCTGTGGCAGAACTCAATAACCGCTGGTTCAACCTGCAAGCTGTGCATGCTGAGCTGTCTCCTGTCACTGACTTCCGAGAGTCATGCTGCCGGCAGTATGAGATGGGGCCCAAGGTGGCTTCTGCAACTTTATGCACCTACGACCCATATCCCGGAACTTGGGCCGGCAGCTCTATGAGCGAGGACCCAGGCATAGGTCACCTCCGAGGTCCTATACAGGTCACCGTCCCCGAGAAAGGAACCGACGTCCTTCCCCAGACCATCGGTATGGTCGCTTCTGAGACTGGTGCCCTTGCTCTTTGCCCAAGGGCATAACATGTTCCTGTGCGGCATCCCTTCTCCAAGTGCCATTCGCTTTCCAGTCCCGTCATCCCCAGGCTTCAGAGCTTCATAACAGAATCTGTTCGACACAGGAGCCTCCTCCTCCTCTCCCTCCTCCAATAAAGCTTAAGAAGTTTGTCAACCAAAAAGAAAAAAAAATCAGTGAGGAAGAGGAATAGATGTATAAACATAGAAACAACGGGAAAAAACCCAATACCCATGGAAATTAGTTCTTAAAAAATCCTAAATATGATAGGGAAAAAACTCCTCACATGTTCTGTTAAAGAAAAGGCAAAATGCTAGGTTAGGGTTGGAGTGGATTATAACATACGCTAAGTTAAAATAATCATACAACAAAGTATTTATAAATCGTGACACATTTAAAATATGTCATCACAAAAGAAAGAAAAGTCAAGAGAACCAGTTGGGAAATTTGCTTGCAATGGGTCTTTCCCTGAAAGAACTACTATCTATAGTATACAAAGAATCTCTACAATTTTTTAGGAAAAATTCAATTTAAATTTACACATGAAAATGTGTACAGATACACACACACACACACATATATACATATATATAATTAGAAATAAAAAGTGTTTTAAAAAACAACTTTGATATACTGTAGAAGTAAAACAAACAAACCAACAAACCTGAGTTTAATTACTACATAAAAACTCACGCAATTGCCTTAATTTTCAAAAACATATAAGTTACAAATTTAATTGAGATATCACCATCTAATTATAATATTCAAAAATACCAGATACTGGACAATGCTGCCTATAGTTGAAAGCTCACTGCATGCAGTAGCACACTCTTGTTACCCCAGGACTTAGGAGACCAAGAAGAGGATTCAGAGGCCAAGACTAGCCTTGACTTCATGAGACTAAATGTTATGTATTAAATCTAAAGGCATATGTGTTATGAATCAGGAAATCTACTTACAGGTGTAGAAGCATAATTTTGTTGTAATATTCTTGGCTTAGGTTGGCTTGCTCCTTGTTCAAACAAAGAAACAAACCCCAGGAGACTGCAAATACCTATCCTCAGAATGAATCAGTCATTTAGTAGAACTAGCTAATAACAACAATGACAACTATGGTGATGTGACCCAACAGGAATGAAGCTCACAGATAAGATGTTAGGGGAATGTCTTCCCCAGTGAATCACGTAATATCACGCCTAAAGAAATTCTACATGGGCAAAGCTAAGCAATGTTTGAAATGACAGAAATTTATGACACTGGCCATGGTGAGTGTTGTGGAGGACACAGGAAAACTGCTGAAGTTAGGTTGTGGTTTTTTTTTTTAACTCAGGTAGTGCTTACCTTAAATGGGGCCTATTCGTTCTGAGGAACTATGACTGTGGTTTTGTTAAGCTAATATGCTTCTAGCCAGGACAACTGATGGAGTATCACTCATTCCAAGACTAAGACCTCAGGGATGGAGGCAGTGGTGTACATCTGAGCATTAGAGTGACTGACCTCTAATGGGGTAAGCTGGTATCGGCTCTTGGTTATGGGAAGATTCAGTTGTATTTGTTGTCTCTGGTCCTAACTCACTGGAGCCTTGCTGCCCTTGCTGAGATGAGTCTTCACCCACTTAATCTCCACAAACCAACATGCTGCCTTCTGGAAATACCCTTACAGATCTGTCCCAATGAGATTTTTACATGTTTCTAGGTATTCCTTAATCCAGTTAATAAGACCCATCATTTCACAACACTGTTGTGTAAAAATTTTTAGCATTCACAATACATGAAAAAAAGTCAAGGTGTTTGGTAGGGACTAAATATGTAAGCTGATAGCCTCTGGTGTTGCAGAAGAAAATCTAACTAGAATGTACATTTTGTTTGTTTGTTTGTTTGTTTGTAGGATGTCTGCATATTATTTTAATAGAATGACAGAGGTTGCATTTTTTTTTAGTACGTTTATATAATACCTTACCTGTTCATTATAAATATTGCTTTTCAGGGCTGAAGAATTTATGTAGATCTTAAGAATGCTTACTGCTCTCACAGAGGACCCAAGTTTGGTTCCTAGCACCTATATATGGCAGCTGACAACCAACTGTAACTATAGCTGTAAGAGATTTGACACCCTCTTCTGGCCTCCTTGTGGCATCTGCACCTATGTGCAAATACTTTGAATGAATGCACATATGTACACATTTGGAAATAAAAATATTACCTTGTATGGACTTAATATCTGATGTAAAATAATAAAAAGAAAAATAAAGAAATGTCAGCAAACTCCAAAAGAAATTACCCCCCAAAATCATTTAGCATTAAAGATTGAAGTGATTCATTAAGAAACAAAACAAAATAAAACAAAACATAATATATGAGATGATATCCTGTGAATCTTGAGGAAAGTGTTCCAGTGCTTCATTTCTTGTGCAGAAACCTGACTTTTTCACCCCCAGATGATCAGTCCTGAGTAGGAAGGGAAAAGTCAACCAAATACTTTTTTTTTCTCCCTCGAGGTGAGTAATTTGTCTTCAAGTGCCTCTTTTCCCACAATTTCAAATTTAAAATGATGTCAGAACTTTCAAGCTAATGAAACTTAGGGGTTTATGAACTGAACAATGAGAACAAACAGCAAAAACCACACAGGTGAGTTAGGACAGACAGTACCCACTTTACAGAAAGCCATGACTGTGCTTCGTAATTTAATTTTTTTACATTATTGTTGTCTATTGCAACAACACATTGGTGCTTTGAGAGGTGGCATCACTCATTGGTTGATATCAAAGTCTTTGGATTTGCATAATGCAGATTTACAATCCTCCTTGGCGTCAGTGAGATACGGGCCAGAAAAAAACACTGGTTAGTACTGACCTTGAATTTTGTTTTGCATGGACAAACCACAAACACACATGTTTATAGATACAGTGTGATGTTTTGATGTAACATTACCTCACATCCTTATAGTCTTCTATCCTCGTGATGACATATTTAAAAATCTAAGAGAGATACAGGGTTGAACTTCCTTTGCCTGGCTCATTTCACTTATAGGATGTCCCCCGAAATAATTAACATTACTCTTAATTACACAATCCTCTCTTTTTTTAAAAGGTAAATTGCATACAAATATTCCATTTTCTTTAGCAAATCATCCAAGGACACTGTGAATCGCATCTATTTCTTGACTATTACAAATAATACTGAAAAGAACACAGGGTGGGTTCATTCTTCAAATACTAATGTTGTTTTCATTAGATATATATGTATATCTGGGATTGCAGAATCCTATGCTCATTCTACATTTAGTATTGGGGGATCCTCTAAAGTAGTTTTGATAATGGCTACACCAATTTATATCCTCACCAAGATAATGCCAGGAGTCCTGATCCAGTCCATTCATGCTAGCACTTGTCTTCTGTCTGGAAGTAAGGTCCTTAGATCTCTTGTAACTGGAGTCACAGGTATTTATGAGCATTCATGTGGGTCCTGAACATTGAACCTATGTCTTAAGCAAGAGCACTTAAGTGCCTAGCTACTTCTCCAACCCAAGACTCATGGTTTCTAAGTAACCAGATTGCATGTATAAGTGGTGTTATATAAATCAACTTTAATGGTGATAATTGGAAAAATTATAATTCACAGATGGTTTGTTATGTAAGTTGAAAAAGTATTGATAAAGAAGTAAAAGTAACTGAAAAAATTAATCTAGGTGTACACACACAGACACAAATTACAGATGGCTTCATATAACTAGAAATATATAGTGTATAAGTGATTGTTTATAATGATCAAAATATAACTATCTTTTTCTTTTGTTTATTTGAATTTTCTGTCATTCTACAATTCACAAAGTTCACTGAGATTCAAGAAAACTTACAATGCCATTGTAAATAAAGAAATATCAAATAACTTTTAAGATAAATAGCATTCAAAAGGCTGTGGTATTTGACTTTATTGATTATTTATTTGTATTTCTTGATTTAAAATGTACACCAGTTCTGGTGAATAGAAGGTATTCACACACTTCTCCTTCCTAATTGCATCTGTCCAGACAAAGCCTGTTTAGTCTTGTCAATTTTTTTTTCTCCCATCTTGTCTATCACTGGGAATTATTAAGGAATTTAGTTAAGTATACAGCACAGAAAGTAATAAGCAACATTGTTTCCAATTACTAATGAAATTACAATTTTACCAAGATTTCTCCCGAGAACACATTTAGCCTGGCATTTCAATAATTAAATAAATTCAAATGGCACTGTAAATTGTTTTTATGTAAATCATCTAATAAGGAATGGTATTTTTTTTTTCATAAAATGATTACCAGGGAATTGTAACATGTCTAACTTGTCACAAATCTTCAGAATATAGCTGCCAGATTTCTCTCTGGAAAAACCCAACACAGCAATGGTATGCTTATTATGTTACAATTATACATATTATTCACTCTTAATGATATTATTGTTTTTCAAAATATTAAAAATAAGTACATCAAAATATTGTGTCTATTTCATGCAGTTTTGGATTCTTTGTTGTGATACAGTATTTATTGTTTATCAAATTATCATTAACTATTTGGTGCAGTTGGAATTTCAGCATAGAGCTCTGTTCATCCATCAGCAGGGTAAAATTTTTCAGTCAGAAGCAGACCAATGAAGGACACCTAGAATTGCTTAATAATACCAATAATGCTGATGAATTTGTATCCAAGTTGATAGTAGAAAGAATGAGAGAATAAACTTCCATGGAAGTGTTCCTTTGTAAGTCATCTGAGAGGTCCTATCGGCATCACTTCCTGGATGATCATGGACTATCAGGAGCTAACAGATTGATCTATTTTTCCCCTCAAGCACCCAAGGAAAGAAAGGAGATGAAAAGAAGACAGGATCTGAGATTCTTTTAAAGCATTTTGTAAGTCTCTTAACTGTATACTTGCTACGCATTATGGATTTTATTTTTCTTTTCTTAATTCCTTTTCAGCTTAAATATCCTATCTTCTAGACTCTCATTCCTTCTCATATGACATTTATACAAAAACTAAATTCTCTCTCTCTCTCTCTCTCTCTCTCTCTCTCTCT
>NW_021604567.1:14387445-14403665 GCF_004785775.1 Grammomys surdaster | reverse complement strand
CCTCCCTCCCCCTCCCTCTCCCTCTCTCTCTCTCTGTGTAGTATGACTGCGACTGGTAGTGCATTTGCTGCACATCTCCATACATGGAAGCCAGAAGCCAGAGATCTACACTGGGTGCCTTCCTCTATTGCTCTCTACCTTTCTTTCTTTTTTCTTTTTTTAAAATAGGGTCTCTCACTGACCCCAGAGCTCACTGATTCAGCTAGATTGGCTGTTAACTGAATAATTTGAATCCACTTGTCTCAGTGCTGGGGTTACTGCCCAGCAAGCTTGTGCAATTCACTGTTTCTGCTGTGGTTAGAGATGTGCTGCTGATTTTATGCAGGTGCTTAGGATCCAAAATCACATCCTAACACTTTCACATCAAGCACAATGTCCATCCATCCATCTCTCATAATTATTTAAGAAGTATTCCATCACCCTCTTCAGGTGAACACGAGTGCCATGCGTGAAGGCCCTTTCCTGCTTATTTGCTTATCTCTAAGGTAAAGAACAGCTTCAGTCTCACTAGATATTAACAATGATAGCCTTTCCTAACAGTAATTCATTTCCTATAATTGCTGCTCTAGATAGCTTCAGTTAGAATTAAAAAATAAAGTACAGAAATTGTTACAATATTAGTAGCCAGATTGCATCTTAGCTCCTTCAATGATCTCATGGTAATCCTCACTTTGCAAAATACTCACGCTTCTCCCTTCATGAAATGCTGTATGCATATGTGTTCTCTGTACCAACAAGAAGGACTCACAGCTTCAGCAATCTGTAGAGGAATGGAGCGATCAAAGTATATGAATTCTTTCATTGATTAAGCATCCTGTATTGATGATGTACATGTTATTATTTTCTCTCCATCTATACTGGTGGGTTTTATGTCAATTCAATTCAAACTAATGTCATATGAGAGGAGGGAGCCTCAAGTGAGAAAATCCACCTAGCCCATTGTGGATGGGGACACTTGTCCACGGGGAGAATGTTCCTGTGTTCTCTAAGAAAGCAGGCTGATCAAGCCATCGGGAGCAAGATAGTAAGCAGCACTCCTCTGTAGCCTCTGCATCATCAGCTCCTGACATCAGGTTCCTTGCCTGATTGTCTGTGATCGCGAACTGTGGTATAGTCTAAGCAAAATAAACCCACTGTGCCCATGTGGGTTTGGTTATGGTATTTTATCAGAGCAACATAATCCCTAACCAAGGCGTCACCTCAATAAATGAGGTAAACGCATTTGTGTCATGGAGTAATAATCTGAGTGCTGGAGAACTGTGCTAAAATATCACATGCTCCTAGGCTTTAAATTTCATGCCCTTGCATGATACCACCTCAAGGACCTTTCCCTGTCCAGGGAACTCTGTTTCCTTGACATTCCTTCTCTCCAGTATCAGCTCTTTTGAATCCTCCAATTCTATGAACTAAAGGTATTTTCTGCCTTAGGTTAAATTATAGGATATACATGAAACCACCTCTTAAGATGTTTAATGTGTATGTAAGTGTTTGGTAGTTGGCTATAGTACTAATATTTATGTTAATACTAATGCTAATAATGTTTATATATTATACTAAAACATACATATAAATTTATGTTTATCAATAATTTATATAAATATAATAGATTATATAATAATATCTTATATAAAATATAATACATTGAACAATATATTATTCTATAGTATATATTGTATTAAAATATAAATTATTATTATTGGTGTTAATCATATTAGAATATTCGTCTTGTGTGTGTTTTTTTTTTAATTTTTTATAACAGTTTAGGCCCTCTTTTGGCCTTTCTAAGACAGCCATTATTTTTTTTTCAAACCTGTGTGTTAAAGAACTTAAAATGTCTGGTTCAAATATGGAAGTTGATAGGTATATGAATCTTAACTATGTATGATCACATCAAAGCATCATATTTGACACCTTAAACTCCTATGTTAAACATTTATTCCAGAGCCATTAAAATGATTCGGTGGCTGAAGGTGCCTATTTCCCAGCCTCATGATGTGAATTTGATCCCTGGGATCCGCAAAGTGGAAGGAGCAAATCCACTCTCAGAAATTGTCCCCCATCTCCAGAGGGGTTTTGTGTCCCATGCATGCCAGCGCACATGTGCATACACATGCACTCACACTCACACTCACACACATGCATACACACATGTACTCATACACATATGTATACACACACATGCACACACATGCACTCACACACACCTGTGTACACACACACACTCACTCATAAACACATGTATTCACACATGCACACACATACTCACATGCATGCACACATATACTCACACATATACACACACATAGTCATACACACACACACACTTTTTTAACTTCAGAAAACAGACAGAGTAGCCTATATACTAGTTTCTAATTAAGAAGTGGTATAAAAGCCATTGAATACGGTTTTGTAGTTGCTGATAATATGCTGTTCCAAAGCCCAAGTTTGAGAACTACTATAGCAAAAATACATGTTTCCCCAAAGTGCTAGTGTCCAGCCTTCACTTAGTCTCCATGGTTCCCTTCTCTCTCATGTCCATCTCATGAGTTCTCATAAGTTCTCATCAGAACTTCTGACCTTAAGTTAATTTTTCTGTCATGGTAGTTAAACAAGCAGCTGCTATCATAAAATAATCTATTCCGAAATGCTGTTCTCTATCATTGACAAGAATCAAATTTGGCTCCTTCCCATATAGTCTTCTCTTTCGCTCATCCACAATGGTCAAACCTTACTTTCGCTTCACCTGGGAACTCCAGTGCTATTAGTCACAAACTGTTGTAGAGCTGCCAGCAGACTTCTCTCATTAGACCACACTTGACTTTGTTCCACCGTTGATTAAATGGTCAGCTGCCTAGATGTTTTTCCTGCCAGGGTTTTGCACCCTCTTAGGGCCCTTCCTGTCTTCAGTCTTGGATTGCTCCATGGTAACCCTTCTGCTGGAAGACACAGAGAGCTTCTGAAGAAGGTTGTGTGGCTCAGCACAGCTGACTCCCTGGTAGAACATGGCTGGCTTCTCCTGGGTTCACTCCTCCCTCACTGACACACAGCACTCTGGACACAGAGACTTTTCACTCTTTGATTAACGTCTCCAGGCCCCTAATCCTACCGGGTTTCTCCCCTTTAATCAATCTATCTGTTTTTACTTCTGCATTCATTCGTGTCTCAGAGGCAGATATGTCTTGGCAACAGTCAAGTTAGTTGATGCCTTTGCAAACAAAGAACTGAAACACTGCAACTCCATATTTTCTCACTTGGACAGGGACACACTTTGGCACTTACATACACTGCCTACCTCCTCAGCTCATACTCCTGTTCCCACTTTGGTCTTGTTTCTATCTACTTCAGTTTTCTCTATGAAAGTGATTTTAAAAATGTATCTTCTTGTTTCTTCCAAATGCCATTGTCTTCTGTATCAATCAGTCTTTGTATGCATGACACTGTTCCATTTAATTAATGAATTTCCACAATAACGTCTTTTCTTCTAGACTCCATAGACTTGGATGGAGGCCCAGTCACCCTGTGAAAGCATTCCCCTTGAAGCTGCTAATGGAGGCACTACGTCTCCCTGTTTTCAGCTTGGATTTGTTTTGTTTTGCTGATACAGTTTTTACTTACTTATGTCAATTTACCTCTACTTTTGGAGACAAGGTGAAACATTTTGTACTATGAAATTGGTGTGACTTTCTGGAGGTTAACAGTGGAATGTGACATTCTTAGATTTGTATGTTAATGTCAGTTGACCAAAGGTAGATTTAGGATGATTACCAAATTGACCGACATGGGGAAGGCAGGGAGAATGAGTGAAAAATTCCTCAGGATAGATCTCTGTATTTCTATATAGGATTTGTTAAGTTGACAAGATTAATTTGAAATCCTGAACTGTAGCAACACAACTGTTGTGTGAGCTTTCTTGAGAAGATTAGGAACAGATCTATCTCTATTTGCCAGAGATAGGATTCTAACAACAGACCAGAAAAATGATTCCATCTAAGTCTCATTTAGAAAATGTGTGAGTTCGTAGGGGTTTCCTAGGGGAATGTAGTCAAATACTTGAGGAACACAGATGACACAAAGACAGTTGCATTGCTGAAAATCTCCCCAACTCTTCCTGGAGTTCCCGGAATGATTTGCAGACTGCTCAGCTGGTAGGAGAGCCCTCTTGCCCAGCAAGTGTAAAACCTTTGAGAGTAATGTCATGAGTTCCAGTGTTCGAGACTGTAAGAGTTGCTTATTATGTGTTTCTGACCAAGAAAACAACTAAGAGCTCAAATTCTTCATCTACAGGCCACTTTAAGATAAATGTAATAAAAATACTTCCTCATCTTCTATGATTCATAAAATAAATAATCTCTCATTAGAAAAAAGTAGAGATTATCATACTTAGTTTTATTTTAGCTTTACATTTGCTAATAATATCATATATTCAATATAATTTCAAAGATTATAACCTAAAAAATCTGTTTTAGCCATTTAGACGCATACATTAGCTATACGATGCTTTAATGTTCTGTTTCTACCAATCAGTGTTCTGAGCCTGCTTCTCTCTGCAGGAGGGAATGTTTCAATTCAGGGGAAATCACTACACAACATGGTTCAGTAAGCTGGGCAGATGATTTAGAAATAGAAATGTAGTCTGCACAGGCATTGCTTCTGCTTAGCGACCACTGTAATGCACTCTTCTCTGCTGTGTCTTCTCAACAATGCATTGAAACCACAAGCAAAGAAAATCCTGTCTCCTGCACATTGTGATGCTCAGCATAAGCACTTGGTCCCAGTGGCAGAAAAGTAATAAACACAGCTCTCCGTTTCTATCTTTTCATATAGTACTGGGGGTTGAACTCAGGACTTCCCTCATACCAGCCAAGCACTCTGTGGCTGAGATGCATCCTTCATCTTCTCCACTGTTTTTAAAAGTATTGTATCCCTGTTAGTTTTTAATCTATATTTTCCCTTCTCCAGTTTTGTGTTATTTTTAGCACTCCAGTCTTTTCCTAACTTCACTCAATACTTTCCTTATGTTCTCTTAGGCTCGTAAGTCATCATTACCTTATCTACGCTTTGGAATGAAATTGTTACATTTGACCTTAATCCTTAACACTTAAATTCCTCTGTAGGAATTTCCCTATGCATTTGTTTGTCTTAGTCAGTGTTGTATTGCTGTGAAGAGACACCATGAACATGGCAACTCTTATAAAAGTTAGCATTTAATTGGGTTTTACTTACAGTTTCAAAGGTTTAGTCCATTATCGTCATGGCAGGAAATATGGTGGCCCACAGACAGACATAGTGTTGATAAAGTAGCTGAAATTCTACATCTGACTCTGGAGGTAGCAGGAAAAGGGAGCCAATGGGCCTGACTTAGGCTTTTGAGAACATCAAAGCCCATCCTCAGTTGTACATTTCCTCCAGTAAGACCATAACTCCTCATCCTTTCAAATAGTGTCATACCCTGGTGATTAGGAGGTTTGGCCAGCAACTGACCAATGCAGATGTGAATGCTTGGAGCCAGCCATCAGACTGAGCCGAGAGACCTTGATACAGGATCTAGCAGAAGAACTGGAAGCTTCGGAGGGGGATTGCAACCCCATAGGAAGAACAACGTCAGCTGACCAGACCACTCAGTGCTCCCAGGGACTAGACCACCAACTAAGGAGTGCACGGTGAGGGATCCATGTCTCCAGATACATATGTAGCAGAGGATGACCTTAACTGACATCAATGGGCAGGAAGGCCCTTGGTCCTGTGAAGATTTGATGCCTCAGTGTAGGGGTATGCTGGAGTGGTGGGGAGGGAGAGAGTAGGTGGATGGGGGAGCACCTTCATAGAGGCAAAGGGGAGAGGGAAGAGGGTATATGTGGGATGGGGGGTTGTGGAGGAGTAACTCGGAAGTGAGATATCATTTAAGATGTAAATGAATGGAATGATTAGTAAAAAAAAAAAAGGTAAAAAGATATCTTGACAGTTTAGGATACCAACCTTTTTCTTTGCCAGAAAAAAGAAAGAAAGAAAGAAAGAAAGAAAGAAAGAAAGAAAGAAAGAAAAGATTTCAAATCTATGAGGCAATGGGGACAACTCTTATTAAAACCACCATGCCAATGAACCTTTCATTCACCAGATGTAATTGTCATTTCAGAGGATTACTGATGAACAAGCCCAACCTTACTAACTCTTTCTGAACTCTGACTAGGTGATTCAACTTTAAGGGCTCAAACTCCTCTCCAAGTTGACTGATTCAAACTGACTTCTCTCTGCTCTGACTGAATTTCTCTGCTTGGCCTCAAACTAAATCTGGTAATCTGATGTAATATGGCTCTCTCTTATTCTTTGTTTTTAACTTGTCTCTGTAAAAGTGTCCAAGTCAAACTGCCTCCTTTCTCTCTGCACTGCCCTCTTCTTATAAGACTTGGGTATATGCATTCCTCACTCATTCTGTCAAATCTTTCTCTGATTTGTCACTTTGTCTGTCCCTCAGTTAGACATCATTTTCAAACATGACTTCTTCCTTCTACAAACTAACCTTATCTTCATTGTTTGGAGTTAAAGGTGCATACTAAATGGGTGTCTCTATTCTAGCAAGATCATACTATAAACCAGAGTATGTCTGCCTTGCAGCTACATCACATAGATCTTGAAAATCTTTGGATGTGATCCCTTGTCAGAGCAGCCACACTGCTGAATTAAGGTTTCTCTACACAACCACAAGGCCAAAGTTTAATTTCTTCTTAAACAACAAGTTCTCCTTCTGAATATCTTCCCTATTTCCTTTCTGAAGCAATACCATCTAGTGGAAACCATGTATGGTTTTGTGGCTTTTGATTGACTTGTACCTTCCAGAGGCTGCTGGTATCAAGATTCATTTACTGCCCAGGAATTCCCTGTCTTCTGTTGCAATACCTCCTTCTATCTTTTTATCTTCTGGTTTTTCCTCTGCTCTTCTCTAATAGCCACTCATTGTAACTCAATGTGTCTTTCTTTGTTATAAATCATTAAACTCTAAAAAAATCTATAGTAACTCATGTTCAGGTCTTTGTGTCTATGAGTCTGTGTGGCCAAACCATGCACGAGCTAGCCACACTCAGTCATTTGCCTTTTGTCTTGTTCTACCAAACAACCATCTCTGTGGTCAGCAGGTTGCCTGGCTGTTATCACATTTGTATTTTAACTTTGTTTTTTGCCTAGAATTAAACAGTGTTGTCTCTCCTTTTCCTCACACTTCCCTCCATAGTTAAAGCTTGTGCTATTTCTAAAGGCCAGCTCTTCTTTCTGAAGTCTTTGCCTGTAACTGGGTTCTGTGGCCATTTCCCTGTCTTTTATCCCTCATGCAGGCTCTCACATTAAATATATACTCAGCTGAGCCCTTCCTTAGACATCATAAACATCAGTTCTCCAATGAAACACCAAGGATCATAGTCCTGAATTCTATTCACTTACTCAAATATGTGTTATGCAGTTTTCTAATAATTCATGGCACTATTTTGGGACTTTATAATAAAAGGGGCTTAAAATAGGTTGTCTTGCATTGTACAGAGAGATTTAATTTAATTTGGATTTTTATGACTATTTTCTTAAATTACATGATATTAGGTAACCATTATTCATAGTAAGTTCTTAGTTTAACACTATATATTGTACGACATTGCTGTTATCACAAATCTAGACTAAAGACACTAGTAACATGCGAGTCACAAAAACTTCGAAAATACACTTTATGTACCGATTCTTATTCCATCCACCTCTGTCCTTTGCTCTCCACTTCATGCATCTTTTAGGATAGAGTCAGAGTTTAAAAGAAATCGAACTTCAGCCCTATTACTCCACCACATTCTGATGAAATACATATTTTTAAAATAGACTAAAATCAAAATAATCTAGAAAGAACATGTTGAGTTTGTGGAAAACATATACTTGATAGTAATATTTAAATAAATACTTTACAGAGAAGATTCATGGGAACAAATTACTATAAGATTGTTTAATCCTTTTTGCTTACTTTTGATCTGTTAAGACAACTTTTGTATGCTGCATATATTTGAAGGAAAATATTTACCATTGCATTACCTAATATGGTACAAAATTAAGCTAAATATAATAAACTCTGATTTTTTTCTCCATGAAAACCAATTTAATTTATTAGTCTCAAAAGACTGATAGTTTGCTACACTTTTGATTAAATGACCAATAGATAAAGAATACAGTCTTTCCCTATTTTTCTGTTCAGCACTACATAGCACAGGTGCTTCTGGAAAAGATCTTAATTCCTGCCACTGACCTGTCATGGCCACTGGATGTCACTAAGACCAATAACATGGTCACAGAGTGTCAGATGTTCATAAGGGATACATATTAGTATATTTTCAATATACTTTATTCAGTAAAATGGAAGATTAAAATTTATAAGCAATAATTGATTTATATAAAATAAAAGACTGCGTGATGATGAAAATAAACAAAAAATGGTAAAGGAAGAACTTCTGCTGTGGATTGAAACAAATCTCAAAATGAGGTGGATAGATGAAACTCTAATAGAGCCCTGACTAGCCTTAATGACACAGACAAAACATTGATTCAGTATCTGCCTCATTCTGCTATGAAACATGCAGACATTTTTACCTGCCTTTCTAAGTCCTTGTGGTCATGAACATAGTTAAAGCTTCTTTATTACTGATATTCAAACTTTTATCTTCAAATTTGATTTTTCTTGGAGACAGGGGCTTTATACAGCTTTTGAAGTTAACATGAGGTTATTAGTGGGGGACATAATATCACCAATGTTCTCATAAAAATGAGAGTTTGTACAAAATTATTCATACGCCAGTAATTGGAAGAGAGTTTGGGAAACCAGAACATTTAAAAACAAACAAAGCAAGCCCGGAGTGGGTCCTTGTCTCACAATCCTCAGAAGAATGCTGATTCCATCACACTCCTGTACAGATAGTATGATGCTATTTATCCTGTTAAAATTTAGAGAGCAGACAATTGTAAAATGAGGATTGTCAAAATCCAAACATAGACTGCTTCATGATGTTGATTACGGTTTCTTTGCTGTTATGTGCTAAAAGAAAACAGACAGGTACATTCTTGTGAATGCTGCCACTGAATTTTCTCATGGAAATGTTGCCACAGACATTTTTTCTCATATTTCTAATTTTAGTAAGAATAAACTAAAAATATTGTGAGCCATAATCCAAACAAAAATATGATCATTTCAGTGACAATTTCAACATATTACACTGGTGGAAGGAAAGTCCACAAGTGTTTATAACAATGATCATCAACATCAATCTTATTTTAGGAGATGGGATGCTTCTGCAGGAATGCAAGCATTTTAAAACAGGAAACACAGAACAGAGGCAAGTCTAGGTGGTGATAGAGGTTCTTAATATAGTCCTGTGTGTGTGTGTGTGGTCCTGGGGATTAAACCTAGGGCTTTGTACATGGTAGGCAATCACTTTAATAACTCCAGTGCCTCCACCCCCCATTTGAAATGTTGAGATTGAATCTTGCTAAGGTAATCTTCCAGGTTTTCAGTTCACTGTAGCCCAGGGAGATGTTAAATTGTTACCTTCATAGCCCAGCGTTTAATGTTAGCTAAGGTTATAAGATTGAACTACTCGAATGGGCTTATTATAATATGCCCCAATCTCTGAAAATGTCAGATTGACTCTAAGAATGGGGGAATAAGGAAAATGTTGCCTATGAAGGAATTCATGTACCGTCAAAGGATATGCGGTACGGCCACCACAATTTCTGATACCTTAGATTAAAAACCTATACGTTGTGAATCAGTACGAATTAAAAAACGTCTTGATGCTTGAGGGAATCTGTTTCGAAAATCAACAACAAAACATCCTTATAATCATGGGAATTATATCTACTCATAAAAGACCAAGATAACACAGGAAATGCAAACGGCTCTGCCTTTGTGGTTTGACTGCACACTGTGCCACCTGTTACCAACTCTGATGCCAGACAGCTAAGTTTACGCCAATGCCCAATCCACATCTCAGGTGCTCCTTGCAACCAGAGCTAATATAACAGCATCTGTCAGCCCTTCCTCTTAACATTTTGGTCTAAAAAAAAAAATAGACCTAGCCATGAGTTCAAGTATAAGCCTTAACATAATGTGATTATAGGTTGACTCATTTATAGAGTTTTCAATAATTCTTAAAAATCTCAAACTGAGCGAGGCTGATTTTGATTGGAAGATCTCAGAGTGTCTTTATTGATGAAGAGAAAATCCCAGTGACTTGAGGCTTATCTCTGGATTATGGTTTTTCTCCTGGTGGCTTTGTTTTTTAACGTTTGCATCTAGATTGCTGTAATTGCTATTATCAGAAGATGCCAGCACATCCTTTACCAGTATTCTCTTTCTCACTGAACCTGTTGCAACGTACTGATAGACCTGGTGATTCAGTCTCTTTGTTTATGATAATAGTGAATATTATATTTGTCAGTTAAAATTCACCTATACACCCTTGTAATTTTTAGTCACTAAAAATATTTAATAATTAATAAAAATATATTACATTATTTCCTTAGTTTAGAACAGTTTTACTTTATGACATCAGGCCATACTAACTTAAGTGCATAAAAGTATATCCACTTCTGTCAAGTATATTTTGAAATTATGCTAGACACTTGAGGAAAATGTATTGTTTATTTAAAAAAATGTCTCTGAAGATAGATAAATTGTAATAATGACTAGTAACTTGATCCCATGATCTACCAGAAACTTTGAGTGGAGGTCATAGTATCTTTTTATTTTAAAAATCTTTATATTCTCATCCTACATTCTCAGGCAAAAGTTAATTGAAAATATCTATATACAGAATAGTACATAGTACCTGCTTTATGATACTGTTCCCACTGCTGTGTGTTAATGTCAAAGCACATTATGTTATGAAATTTTGTGATGGAAACATATATGTTATTTATACTATATATCATTGGTCTCTAAGTTCTGAAAATGGATAGTTTACTGAGTAGGGCCCTGGATATGAATATCTAGATGAAGAGAAATCAAGAGGTGTTGTTATGTAAATACCAATTAATGATGTATATATTTTAATGAAACCCATTAGATGTTTGAGAGTTGCTAAAGATAAACACGGGCCCTCATATATGGAAACATTCCACTCCTGTTCTGAAATATTGGGTTAGAGAACTGTGGAAAGTTTCATTGGAATTCTATTGGGGATGACTACCCATAGAATAGTTATTTTCATGAAAACATTTGTTAAATTAAGGCTGGGAAGGGTTACCACTGGTATTAGCAGACCTGACATACTAAACCTTCATGTTTTCTTTTTATAGTGAAAGATAAAAAAGACAGCCTAGGTATTTCCTCACCTTCCTGACCTAAGACAAAAGACCACAGCTTAAAACATAAACGAAATACCTCTGAAAGAAAAATGGTCATCCTGGGAGACAAGGATGACCAGAGAAGAGTAAAGAAGGCAAAGCTTATAGAAGTGGTATCAGAGTCATATCAAGTTTGAAGGTTATAGTCATACTAGCCTTGCAAATAGTGATACAATCTTGATTTTTTTTTTATTTGGAAGAGGGCAAGGAATTAGAGTCATTTGAAAACATGAATAGTGTGATATCTGGCATTGATCAGATTGATTCTAGCTCTTTAAATAGGAAAAGACAGACGAGTTATGATGATAATCAATGTAGACATAGGTTCACTAACAAGTAAACTATTGGGATTTTTTAGGTGAGGTTATTATGCCAGAGTTCAATGTAATTGGTAAAAAGTTGATAGTTTCTGAGTATTTAAAAAGTAGAAGAGTGCTTTCTTAAAAACTAGATGGAATTATAAAAAGAGGTAGACAGAGGATTTAACTAAGAATTTAAAAATAAGCAATTCTCTGTCCCTAGCTGATGGCCATCATTCAGCCTATTATAAATGTGTCATTGTTCAAAAGTTGAGCAAATTACTTCTCAAAATTATACTGAGGACTACTAAATTCCATCAAATATACCTATGTCTTAAAGATTCATTTATTTTTATTTATATGAGTACACGGTAGCTGTCTTCAGACACACACCAGAGGAGTACATTGGATCCCATTACAGATGGTTGTGAGCCGCCGTGTGGTTGCTGGGAATTGAACTTAGGACTTCTTGAAGAGCAGTCAGTACACTTAACCACTGAGTAGTCTCTCTAGCTCCAAATATACCTATTATGCAGAATCTTCTCAATAATATACTTGACAAAAGAAGAAACAATAGGATCTTAGAAGATGAAAATTATGTCACTAATATTTTTTGCTATTTTAATTTTGACACACAAAAGAGATCATGTGTCTTTCCTTTGCTGTTCATGTTAAATTTTTCATTTTAAAATTGAATCAGTACCAACAACTTTAATTCTCAGAACACTACATTAATCTTCAGAATCAAGAGTGCTACACATTTTAATAAGAAAATAATAGTTATTTTCTTTTCCACTTAAAAAACAAAAACAAAAACAAACAAAAAAATACCCAAAACCCTGCAAGGATTTTGCTCCTGCTAGTAGGACTCCCACTGCCTTTTGACCAGTTTGACAAGTTCAAGGCCAGATCTGAAGCTGTGGACCTATCAGCTCTGCTGTTGTCTTTGTTCAAACTGACCAACCCTAAATTGGAGGACCAAAACTTAAACCATCTCTTTAAGCACTTTAAAACCCCCAGACCTAAGGAAAGACTGGGCTTACCTATTATGCAGACCTAAGACCTAAGGAAAGCTGGCCCCCTCTGCCTTGCAGAGTTTTTTTTCTTTCTGTGTGGATTTTTTCTCCTATAATAAGTGCCAGTTTTTACTAGTTGGGAAAAAGGCAGCCTACACATATGCATCATTATTTTAACCAGAGTTAAAGCCAGACTTTGCATCAGGCTTGGGGATTCAGCTCAAACGGTGTTTTGACAGGTAAACAGCTACTTGCTAGGTTACTATAAACTTTATTAATCACAGGCTTATGCTCACAACATGGACACTAAAATAAAAAGTCTCGTGCTATTGCTGAAATATGCTCTCACTGATGCATCTCAGTTTCTGGAAGTGAACCTTTTTCTAGAACCATCTGAATGTTGATAAAATCCTCATGACAAATGACAGCTACTGCTCATCCAGACTTTAGCGCGTATCTGGATGTTTGGCATTGTGTACAAAAATTCCAGATGGTCGACTAGATTTCTCACTTTTCATTTCGATGTGTTCCCCAAGAGTTTCATTCAGCTCTAATGTTCATTCACAGAGGCAGCTTGTGACAGACCCATGACTTTCTGGGATCTCCTTATCTTTTATTAACAGAGCATGAGGTACTTTTACATATGCCGTGTTTTTGCAGGTTTAAATAACATTAGTGCACAATTAAATTATTTGTAGGCTTGCAAACTATGGTCTGTGAAAAAAATGTAGATTTTCTCTATTCTCATACACAAAGCAGAAAAACCTCGGGCAGGGTGTGTGTGGTGTTTCTCCAAATATCGCGAAATACATTCTCAGTTGACAATCCTTGGCTATGAAACAATTTGATGCTGGTTTGAGTCTGATCCCAGTGGCTCAGAGCGCATCCTCGCAAGGCCAGACCTCTCAGACACCGATTGTAAGTTCAAGGTTCTGATCTGTCCTACCATTTTCAAAATAAATTTACTTAATTTTATTTTATGCATGTGGCTGTTTACATGTGTTCCTGGTACCCACCCAAGCCAAAAGAGGGCGCTAGATCCCCTGGAACTGGAGTTACAGAAGGTTTAAACCTAATGCTGTTAAAAAACCAAACCTGGGTCCTGTGCAAGCGTGGCCAGTGCTGTTAGCCACAGAGCCATCTCTCCAGTCGCAAATTATGATATGACGATATAATAGAAACGAATACATTTCAACTGGACAAACAAACAAACAAACACACTAAAAATTCTCCCCCCCCCCCAAAAAAAAAGAAGGAAAAGATCTCAAGAAGAAGGCGTAAGAAACAGAGGCTCACTTGTTCAGACACTCAGCAATCTCATAAAAAATAAGCTGGAAGCTATAACACACATACAAAGGACTGGGTGCAGACGTTTGAAGACCCTATGCATGCTGCCACAGTCTCTCTGAGTGCCCGTGTGCTTTGATCATGTTGATTTAGAGGACCTTGGTCAGGAACTACTGAGAAAATCATCTACTTCTTTTAGATTTTCCTATTTGGTGGAGTACTGGTTTTTAAAGTATGTCCTTATGATTCTTTGGATTTCCTCAGTGTCTGTTGTTATGTCTCCTTTTCACATCTGATTTTGTTAATGTGGATATTCCTTCTGCCTTTTAGTGAATAAGGGCTTTTCTATCTTGTTCATTTATCTCAAAGAAACAACTGCTTCTTTCATTGATTCTTTGAATATTTTGTTTTTATTTTATTTAGTTTAGCCTTGAGTTTGATTATTTCTTGATGTATACTTATTTTGGGTGTGAATTCTTTTTTTTTCTAGAGCTTTCAGGTGTGCTATTATTTTACTAGTATGAGATCTCTCCCCTTCCTTCCTTCCTTCCTTCCTTCCTTCCTTCCTTCCTTCCTTCCTTCCTTCTTTTCTTTTATTATGTAGGCACTTAATATTATGAAATTCCACCTTGATAGTGTTCCATATGTTTGGGTATTATACATTCATTTGCATTCAATTCCAGAAAGTTTTAAATTTCTTTTACATTATTTTGGTAAAATAAAAACACTGAATTAAAAAATATTAAATGTAAAGAAATATTTTACCCCATTTCTATTTCAGTAGTAAGTTGTAACTTTTCTATAGATTTATTAGCTTTGTATTGTTTCTGTTGTTGATGATATGCAACTTTAATCTGTGGTGGTCTGATAGGATGCAGGGTGTTATTTCAAGTTTCTTGTATCTGTTGCTACTTGGTTTGTGTTCTGGTATGTGACCAATTTTGCAGAAAGTTCCATGAAGTACTGAGAAGAAGGTATATTCTTTTGTGTTTGGGTGAAATGTTCTGTAAGTGTCTGTCAGATCCATTTTGTTTATAACATATGTTACATGTAGTATTTCTCTGTTCAGGTTTTGTTTGGATGTCCTGATCTTTGGTGAAACTGGGATTGAAATTTCTCACTATCAATGTGTGAGGGTCAGTATCTGATTTAAACTGTATTAGTTAGTATAAAAGTGGATACCCTTATGTTTGGGCCATAGTTGTTAAGAATTGAAATGTAACTTTGGTGGATTTTTCCTTAGACAAATATAAAGTGTTCTTCTCATCTCTTTTGATTAGTTTTGGTGTGAAGTGTATTTTGTCAGATATTAAAATGACTACACCAGCTCCTTTCTTCTAAGGAAGCTCTGTCTACTTAGAATATCTTTTCCATTCCTTTTTCCTAAAGTAATGTTTATCCTTGATTGTGAGATGTGTTTCTTGGATGCATCAGCTAGACGAATCCTGTTTGCCTATCCATTCTGTTAGTCTGTGTCTTTTTATTGGAGAATTTAGACAATTGATGTTGTGCAATACTGAGTGATGATACTTGTTGATGCCTGTTATTTTGTTGTTTATATTGTGGTGGTGGTGGTAGGGGTAGTGGTGTGTGTGAATGTGTGTGTCCTTGTGCATGTATATGTGCATGCATGTGCTTGTGTTTGTAGTTTCACATGTTTTGATTTACTGGTCTGAGGTTATTTATTCTTTGTGTTTTCTTGGGTATACTTAACTTCTTTAGGATGGCATATTTCTTCTAGTAACTTCTGTATGGCTTATTTTGTAGACAAATATTGCTCAAATTTGATTTTATTATGGAATGTCTTATTTTCTCCATCCATTGTGATTGAAAGTTTTACAGAGTATAATAGTCTGGGCTGCCATCTTTGGTCTATTAAAGTCTGTAGAATATCTCTCCAGACCCTGTGGGCTTTTAAAGTCTCCATTGAGAAATCAGATATTATTCTAACAGGTTTGCCTTTGTATGTTTCTTGGTCTTTTCCCCTCGTAGCTTTTAATATTTTTTTCTTTCTTTTGAATATTTAATGTTTTGATCATTATGGGCTAAGGAGATTTTATTTTCTGGTCCAATATGTTTGTTGTTATGTAAGCTTCTTGTACCTTTATGGGCTTCTACCACTTTAGGCTAGAAAATTTTCATTGAAAATATTTCATTGAAAATATTTTTCTGTGCTTTTGAGCTGTTATTCTTCTCCTTCCTCTATTGCCTTCTCTCTCTCTCTCTCTCTCTCTCTCTCTCTCTCTCTCTCTCTCTC
>NW_021604567.1:14378013-14387435 GCF_004785775.1 Grammomys surdaster | reverse complement strand
TCTCTCTCTCTCTCTCTCTCTCTCTCTCTCTCTCTCTCTCTCTCTCCTTCCTTTTTTTCCTGTCTTTTCTTGATTGCATTCTAGATTTTTCTGGATGTTTAATGTCAGGATTCTTTTTTTTAAAGATGCTTTTTCTTTGACCAATGTATCCATTTCTTCTATCATGTCTTTAATGGGGAAGAGTCTCTCTTCCATCTCTGTATTCTGTTAATGAAGCTTGCTTTTATGATTCCTGTTCAATTTTCTAAAAATTTTATCTCTTGTTTTCCCTCAGTGTGGGTTTTCTTATTTGACTCTAGTTTTAATTTTAGATCTAATTTTCTTTATTCATTTCATTCTACTGTTTGCGTTTTTATAGATTTATTTAAGGGTTTTATTCACCTCCCTTTTAAGGATGTTGATTGTATTCATAAATGGTATTTTAAAGTCTTTGTCTTATGATTCAACTATGGTGTAATATTCAGGATTCTGCTGTGGTAGGTTACCTGATCTCTAGTGGTAATATATTGTCCTGACTGTTATTGATTTGTTTTTGCATGGGTATCTAGGCATCTGGTTTGAGAAGATTGTAGTTCAATGTTCTAATATCTGATCCTGTCTAGAAAGGGTTTGTGTTTTGTTCCTTTGTTTCTGTTGCCCTCTCTGGTGCTTAGGAGAGTGTATTGTCAATGTGTTGCTTAGTGGAAATTTTTCTGGAACACTGATAGGTGTGAATATAGAAGGCTTCAGATAAAATGCTTTTCTATATACTGGGAGCTGATGGGTAGGAATGAGAGTTGTATAACAGGTGGATGAGGAATAAACAGAAACATAGACAGTATAACAAAGAAAAGATTCACAACATTAAGGATTGCTCAGGCACCATATTTTGTCTGACATGTTGTTTACAAGTGCTGTGAAGTAGTTAGGCATGACATGAAGTCAAACATATGAGGGTATTCTATTTGGCTTTTGATGTCCTGGCTGATAGCAAGTTCAGTAGATTATACATTTCAGAAATATATGTTCACACATAAAGAATAATATTAACAATTGGTTAATTGGACTTTTGTGGGAGTAGGAGTGAGAGAGAAGCAGATCTCCTTTATGTCAAGAACTATTGAACTGTGCAACAAGCATACTGAAAAAAATTTGCAGCCTACTCTCCTAGAAAGACTGATTTGGGCTAGTGAATAGGTACTGAAATTAAAAAAAATATATTCTAGGAAGGATGTTAGGTATTTATAAAGAATGGTTTCGTTGACAGCTCTAACATGTGTTCTCTTTACACATCTTTACTAAAATCCATAAAATTGCCCATTAAATGCAATTGAAAGTTATTTAAGTTCTGTTACAGTTTACATCTTGAACTTAATGCTTTCCAGAGGCTCACTTGTGAAGGCTTCAGCTGTGGCTAGTTTTGCTGTTGAGATGTGATAGACATATTGGGATGTGGGTTCTCACTGGAGGAACTGAATCACAAGGGTAGGACATTGAAGAAAATATGGAGAACCTGACCTCATTCTATCCTCCTCTCCTCCCCTTCTCCTCTCTTTTCCCCTCTCCCCTCTCCCCCTTCTCCTCTCCCCTCTACTTTTTCTTCTCCTTTCCTTCTCTTTCTCCTCCTCTCCTCTCTTCCTTCCCCCTCGTCTCTTCTCCCCTCCCCTCTCTTCCCCCTCCTGTCTTCTTCTTTCTTTCCCATTCTTCCCTTCTCTCCCACTCCTTATCTCCATCATCTTTTTCTTTCCTATTCTTTTTAACTTTCATGAGAGTAGCAGCCTCCTGAAACACAAGCTTCCGTTATAATGATTTCCTGCTTTGCCACAGGCAATAAAGCAATGCAAGTCAGCAGCTAAGCAACTGAGACAACTTAAATCATAAGGCAAAAATAATTCTTTCTCCTGTTAGTTGATTATGTCCAGTGTTTTGTTATAGCAACAGAATGGTCCCTCCCCTCCCCTGTGTTTGCTATCTGCTGTTAAAGTAGAAGACTGTATAAGGCTGTATCAGGAGCTTCTCTTATTTTTTCTCTGTATTAATTGTGAAATGAAAATTGGAAGAATCTCACCCTTCACTGGCCCCTACTACTTCTGTTTAAATAGCTCATACATATTGATGTGCAAGTATCAACTTTCCTGCAGAATACCAGCCAATGGCAGGCAGCTGACTGGCAGTAGTTTCCAGCCAAAGGCAACATTGTACAACTCATCATGATAACTGGCTTTTACTAGATGCTAAGTTACCCAGCTCCCAGTTCTGTTAATGCATGATTGACACCTCTTGTTAGCTTCCAAGCTTTGGTATTGCTCTTTTGGCAGCCAAGCATTATGCACATTTCAATTATTTTGGCTGTTAACTTATCACATGAGTAGTTGGCATTGGTAACCGAGGACAGGAATAAGTAAGTAGGTTGGGTTCCAGTTAAATCCACACTGCAGAGAGGGGCAGTGTATTACCTGTTATTGAGACCAATAAAATTTCTGATATTCTTGTCTGTGTTTGGAATAGCAAAAGTGAGCAGTCATATGAAAACATTTAATCAATATTTGTCTTAAAATTCATAGTTTAAGTTGCAGGTGGAAGATGAATGTATTTAATTTCAAAACAAATAATGTTGACTATAGTAATCCAGTTCTTGGGGACACAAAGATGAATGTAGAAAAAAAATCATATACCTCTAGAATTGCTGGCAAGGAAGAAAGTTTGTGGAATAGTATAACAGATAAATATTAAATAAGCACATTTTGTAAAATAAATGGTGGTTTGGGTGTTGTAGTTAAATAAATTGCATGCTGATATAAGATCACTGATACTAGCAATTCTTGACCACAGACAAACCATGAAAGCAGTAAATAAAGCCTTCAATTTCCAGAACACAGGTTGAATTATCTTTGCAACATCTAATGAATCACGTTAGCCAGTAGAGAGGGAAAGGAGGCAGCTTTTCTCTTCTTTCCTCCAACCATACACAATAGGCACTAAGTTTCTTCATGTTTGGCTCCCCTTGTTATTCCAGAGGATACTCTAACAAAATACAAAAATAGCCAGCTTACAAACAGCAGAAATAAATTTTCCATACTTCTGAAGTTTAGGAAACCCAGAAAGAAGGTGCAAGCATATTGCAAGTCTGTTAAAAAAAATTGCTTTCTGGCTTATAGATGGCTTCCCCTGGTTGTGACCTCACATGGGGGAAAGACAAGACAGCTCTTTTGATCAACCTGAGTCCTGAAGGGTCTGCTCTCATGAACTAATTACCTTCCTAAGGCAAAGCCCAATCTCTCAATATTATTGCACAATTATAGTTCAACAAAACCACAGGAAGCACACAAAACATTCAGCCAATGGCACTTATGTATTTTTGTATTAACCATTTCTTCTTTAAGTTGTGTTTATTATTTGAAAACTTCATCCATGCATACTGTGTCTCAGTTGGGTCCGTCCCATTCTGCTTCAATGCCCACTGTAATCTCCCCAAAACATCTTGCTCTCCACTCTAAATTCTCCTTTTAAAATTTTATTAACAAATGAGTCCAATTACTGTGGGCCATATGAAAATGGATGTGGGGTCATTCCCTGAGTTAGGAGGTACCTACCAGTGGCCACACTCTAAAGAGAAGTGACTCTCCTCCCAGCAACTGCTGATCGCTCCTCAGCTAAAGGTGGCCATAGGAGTGCCTCTCCTGCCCCTTCTGCCCAATTCATGCCTGCCTTCTTGTGGAACTGCAGCCATAATCTGCAATGCTATCCCTCATTTCCTACATTGCCCTTTATATTTACCTTTCCTCTGGAAATATTTCCATTCATTTTATTCCGTTGTCTTAGCAATGAATAACTTACATATAGATCCTCTGTTTTTTTTTTAACCATGACTATTTTTTCCAACTTCATAATTTGCTTTCCCTTCTCAAACCCTTCCCTGTAGTGTGTAGTTTTTAAAAACGAATCATGCTAAATCCAGCTAATCACCAGCATCAGCGGTTTTGTCCACCCGGATGGCCAACCTCATGCTGCAGACTTGTCCTGGTTCCTGTGGCCAGCCTGTTGTTAAGCCACTTTGATCTTCCCAGGCCATTCACTCTCTGTGGCTAGCCTGGAGAAAGACAGCTACCACTCGCTCAGATCCCTTTAGGCTCATAAAATGATAACACTAGAGGCTTGTAATATATCAGCCAGATTTATAACGATAATTCTTTAGCCCCAAAATGCCCTCCCAAAGAACACAAAACTCAATTGATATAAATACAAACTGCACTCCTACATTGGACAAATGTATCCTACATTACTCTATTGTTCATCTATGAAATTCCTAGTTACTTATGGCTCCTAGAGGCCACGTGGTTCTGGTTCATCTTCTTTCTCCATCTTCTTCTGTCCTCTGTCTCGTCTATCTTTCTTCCTCCTCTTTTCCCTCTCTAAAACGTTCAACTCTGCCTTTTCATTCCACTGCCCAATCACATATTCTAGCCTTAATTGACCAATTAAGATTTCACCTGACCTTACCTGAGTATGTGATCTACTCTTCGTTGTGACATCCCTCTTGAGGGAGCAGAAAATACAAACAGCAATCCACAATAATTCCCTTTCGACTTCATCCCTCCTTGGTGCTTCTTGCCACCTTTTATATGTGCCAATTAAACATACCATCCATTTTACTGAGCATGGCATAGTTTTTATTATCTATATTGAGACTAAGTTTTTCAGAATAAGGTTATTGTATTATCCTGTTTTCTGGTCACCCCTTTTATACATGTCTTCCACGTCACCTGCTCTTTTGTATGATACAACTAAATTACTCTCCATTCTACTTTGACATCATTTCCCACACTTTTCATAATTCTTCCTCAGGCATTGATTAAACACAAATAGATACGGATGTTGGCTACGTTAAATGCATTCCATACCCATGCTTGCATCTCTGGCATTAAACACTTTCCCTAGTATCTGGTGCATGCAGGCAGAAAATAACAAGCAAATTGAGAAAAAATTGGTGACAGTACTTCATTAGTCACAAGAGAGAGTAGGATATGTCATGTAGAGGGAAAGAGAATGCTAGAGACTTAGAAAGCAGTTACATCATAGAAAATGTTTTGGGTTTTTGCTTGTTTTCTCTTCTATGAATCAAAACCATGGCCTTGCATATGTCAGCATGGAGCAATATCTCCAAGCTCCTCCCTTCTTTAACATTTCTATTGAGTCTAGATCTTACTAAGTTACTCAGGTTGGCTTTGAACTTACTCTGTAGCTAAACACTGACTTTAGATGTGTGATCCTTAAGGTTCACTCATCTGAGTATAGAGCCTTTTGGAACCATCCCTATGGTGAGTTTATTTGAAGTGAATATGATTGGGGTTGGATAGCAAGTTGATGCCAATTTTTAAGGGAAGAGAAGTGGCTGATCCATTAGGAGTCTAGTGCAGTGAGGAATGTTATATGTGAGTGATGGGTATGCTGTAGGTAGGGCAATGGTAATTGAAATGGAAAAGAAGGAGTTTAAAAGAGATGCTGCAGTGGCCAGAAAGGCATACCCAAGTGTGTGCTTTGTTATGGTAAGTGAAAAGTACAGAGACTTGGAATAATTCCCAGATTTCTCATTTAGACCACTGAGAGAAGGGAAACCTTTATGTAAGGTTGTTCAAAAGGGATGGTAGCTTCAGGAAAAGAGATACAAGGCCTGTGGGGAGTCTGGCACATGGAGGCTAGTGGGCCACTAGTTTGATGTACCTAGGGGACAATGCAGTATGATTATTCTGAAATAATGACAAAGATCTGAGGTACAGGATAAAAATTGTTGTGATACTTTTTGTCCACTTTCTGTTCTCTATGCTGGAATTTTGTTTGCTTTGAACTTGTGTTGGTCTTGTGTATGATGCCACAGTCTCTGTGAGTTCATATGAGCATTACAGTGTCTCTGTGAGTTCATATGGGCATGCTGCCACAGCCTCAGTGAGTTCATATGCACATCTCTTCTGTTGTGTCTGTAAGATGTTATTTTCTTGGATTCATCTATCCCCTCTGGCTCTTACAATGTAGCTCTCTTCTCTTTTGCGTACATCCCAAGCAGGGACTTGATGAAAACATCCCGATTAGGGCAGAATGCTCCAAAGCATTTCCCTTTGTGTATCATCTAGATGAGGGTCTGTATGTTAGCTCCCATCTACTGCAGAAAGAAGCTTCTCTGATGAGTGCTGAGTAACACACTGCTCCTCTACCAGATGTATAGTTGGTAAAGATGAGTTACGTTTTAGCAACTAGGCTCTCTGAGATTAAAAAATAAAATATCCCAGGGATTCTCTGTTTTCTGTCCATCATGATGGTGGGGTGGCAAAGACACAGGCTACCTGGAATTTTTATAAGTCCTGGATATTTAAGCTCAAGCCCTCATATTTATATAGCATGTATTCCTACCCACCCGCTGAGCCATCTCCCCAGCAGTTTACATCTTGACAGTACTAATTTAGCTGTTATGAAATGAAGCTCAGGATTTCCTCCCAAGATGCTGAGTCCGCCACCTGTCTCACTTTCTTGGTTTTGGAATAGTGACTCTGTGTGCTCATGCCAAGGCAGAAGGTTCTATTTGTGCTTTGCTGTGCCTGCTCCATCTGTCCTTACTTTCCCTTTCCATCTTCATATCTCATTAAGTTTCTTATCTTCCTTACTGTGATACTATAATTATATCCTGGACAACAATCTGAAAAGAATTATCTTAAGTGTATTTTGATTTCTGAGGCCTAGCTTGGTTATATGCATTCTCTTTCAGAAAATAGTAAATGACTGACTACTGATAATACTGTATATGTTAAGGTTGACCTTTGAGAAACTTCTGTAAATCTAATGATGCCTAAACAGCTTTGTAAATAAGTCTCAAAATCAACAAAGAATCATAACTTTTCATAAAGATTTAGAAAATTGGACAAAACAGTGTAATAATCTTAGGTTATAATTAACTGTATTTATGAGGAAAGAAATCATTCTTAGATAGCATGGCCATTTACCTGCAATGTATAGTGAATGGTGAAGAGGGAAGACTTGCCTTTTATTGCCATTACAGGTTTCTCATTTAATTTGTTCACTCTATACTATGAGATGCCTTTCACTGCAAGATGAATGCTGTGGGCTATGAACCTTAGAGTATCTGGCTCTTCACTCTTCTGCACTGCAAGTTCTTACTCAGGGTTCCTCAGACACAGTCCTCTGATAGCTGCTGTCACAAAGTCTACCTGGCTGCTAGCATTTTGTTTCCCACTTTCCCACTACTACCACTTGTACTTAACTGTGACTTTGGCTCCTTCCTGAATCTCACTGTTAATAGAGTTTAGATTTGGTCAGCAGCATCGTCCCTTCTTTGAAACTTTATTGTATAAATTTGGGATTTTAAAACACATGACTTTCTAAGTGAGATTCAAATATCCTCTCTGTGCCTTCTTTCTTTTTTAGTTTCTTTGGGTCTGTGGAATCTAATATGAATATCCTGTATTTTATACCTAATATCCACTTACAAGTGAGTGCATACCATGCATGTCCTTTGGAATTGGGTTTCCTCACTGAAGATGATAGTCACACTTAGAAGCAGGAATGAAATACTAATAAGAGGCAGATGGTGGGAGGAAACTGGATGGGAGAGAGATGTGGAGGGGCCTCAGGATCAGGTGCAGGGAGAGACAGGAGGAATAGCCATATGGCCATGAGAATGAATGAAAATCTGCAACTGACATGGATGGAGAGGTGGGTGGTTGCCCTCGGAAGAGAGAGAGAGAGAGAGAGACCTAGGATAAGGGAGGTACCCAAGAATCAATAGGAGTGTTCTTAGCTGTGACTCACAGCATTGGAGATATGGAACCAGAAGAGGCTACCAACTGGAGCCAGGCAGGACACTCAATGGAGCAATATAGACACCAATCCACCCACAAAAGTTTTGACCCAAAATTTATCGTGTCTTCAAAAATGCAGGCATGAAGGATAGAATAGAGACTGAGGAAATAGACCACTGGTAACTGGCCCAACTTGATAGGCATCCCATGGTCAAGCACCAATACCTGACAATATTAATGATACTCTATTATGCTTGCAGATAGGAGTCTAGCATAGCTGTCCTCTGAGAAGTTCCACTCAGCAGCTGACTCAGACAGATCCAGATACCTGCAGCCAAACAGTGGACTGAGTTTGGGAACTCTTATGAAGAATAGGAGGAAGGATTGTGGTCTCCAAGGGGATAGGAAGTCCATAGGAAGACCAACAGAGTCAACTAAGCAGAACCCTTGGGGCTCTCAGAGAAGAAACCACCAACCAAAGAACACACATGAGCTGGACCTAGGACTCCTGGAATACATATAGCAGATGTATAACTTGATTTTCTTTCTTGTGGGTTCCAAGCAACTGGAGTGGAGGCTATCCCAAGAGCTGTTGGCCATATGTGGGATATGTTCTACTAGCTGGACTGCCTTGTCTGGCCTCAGTGAGAGAGGATACACTTCAACCTGCCAGAGTTGGGTGAACTCAGGCGGGATCCCACTGGCTCAGAAGATAAGGGGTTGGAGGAGGAAGGATTGTGGGAGAAGGGAACCAGGAGTGGGGCTGTACACAGGATGACAAGTGAATAACTAAAACAAAAGCAAAAACATGATCAGACCTTGAATCTATCTCAATTTGCATGCACATCCCTTTAGTTTTTTTCCCCCTCTGAGCACACTGTGTAGTGCATATTCTGGGTCCAGAATATTATCTAGAGGGACAGTGAACTGATTGGTTTTAAGCTTCAGGAACTGACTCATTTAGGGACTCTAATGACTCTATGCCTAGCCATGAAAAGGCACTGCTAATTCCCTGCACGGTGTGCCTGTCACCTCTACACACCCATAATCAAACACTGGTAAGTGGCTAACTTCTGGGCAACAATGTCAACTGATACATCAAACATTTCTGCAAAACAAATGAGGAGTAGTTGGTCTGCTTGGTCCTGATGTGAATTCATGATGGAGATCACAGACATGAAACCTAGAGTGTCATCTGGCTGCATTACCACATAACTGAACACACTGAATTCCCAGCTTCATAAGGCATCTACGGTTACTTTCCCAACCTTCCCCCCTACATCCTGAATTTGTAGAGGGCTCTTGATTAACACACTAAGCATGAGATGTCTCTACCAAGTCATGCTATATACAGATAAAAGCATGTACACAGTTCAATTACAAACTTTCCATTTGGTACAGTCACCTCCAGATCAAACACATAGGATACACGTTCTCTGAACTGAATTTCCCACAAGTGACTAATTGACTCTGGCTTTTCTAAACCATTTTACTTAGTACATCTGAAGCTCCTCCATCCCAGAAGCACAAATGTGAAGATGTTTATTTCAGGAAAATTCTTGGATAACTATACTTTCAGAAACAACACTTTCAGGCTAGCCTATATATCCTCTCATCTTCTGTTTTTCTTGTTTT
>NW_021604567.1:14343082-14377913 GCF_004785775.1 Grammomys surdaster | reverse complement strand
ATCAAAATTCCCACCCCCTGGGGCATCCAGCCTTCATGAGGTCAAGGTTCTCTTCTTCCACCTATGCCCAGCAGGGCCCTCCACTTTTACATATTCAGCTGAAGCCCTGGATTCCCCCCTAAGTGCTCCCAGGCTGGTGGTTTAGACCCTGGGAGCTGTGGTTGGTTGGTATTGTTGCTCTCCTCATGGTGCCACAAACCCTTTCAGCTCCTTCAGTCTTCACTCTAACTCCTCCATTGAGAACCCCATGATCAGTTCAATGGCTAGTTGTGAGCATCTGCCTCTGAATATGTCTGACTCTTGAAGGCCTCTGAGGAGATATCCATATCAGGCTCTTATCAGCATGCACTTCCTGTCTTCCACATCAGCATCTACCTTTGGTGATTGCACATGGGATAGATACTCAGGTGGGGTGGTCTTGAGACGGCCCCTCCTTCAGTTTCTGTCCCTCACTTTGTCTCCATATTTGCTCCCTTGAGTATTTTGTTGCTCCTTCTAAGAAGGACCGAATCACCCTCACTTGGTCTTCCTTCTTTATGGGCTTCATGTGGCCTGTGAGTTGCATCTTGGGCATTTCAAGGTTCTAGGCTAATATCCAATAATCAGTGAGTGAATACCATGTGTCTTCTTTTGTGATTGGCTTACCTCACTCAGGATGATAATTTCTAGTTCCATCCATTTACCTAGGAACCTCTCGAATTCATTGTTTTTAATAGCTGAGTAATACTCCATTGTGTAAATATACCACATTTTTTTAATCCATTCCTCAGTTGAAGGACATCTGGGTTCTTTCCAGCTCCTGGCTATTATAAATAAGGCTGCTATGAACATAGTTGAGCATATGTCCTTGTTATATGTTCGAGCATCTTCTGGGTATATGCCTAGGAGTGGTATAGCTGGATCCTCGGGTAATGCTATGTCCAATTTTCTGAGGAACCGCCAGACTGATTTCCAAAGTGGTTGCACCATCTTGCAGTCCCACCAACAATGGAGGAGTGTTCCTCTTTCTCCACACCCTCGCCAGCATCTACTATCACCTGAGTTTTTAATCTTAGCCATTCTGACTGGTGTGAGATGGAATCTCAGGGTTGTTTTGATTTGCATTTCCCTGACGACTAAGGATGCTGAACATTTCTTTAGATGCTTCTCGGCCATTCGAGTTTCTTCCGTTGAAAATTCTTTGTTAAGCTCTATACCCCATTTTTTAATAGGGTAATTTGGTTGTCTGGAGTCTAATTTCTTGAGTTCTTTGTATATATTGGATATTAGCCCTCTATCAGATGAAGGATTGGTAAAGATCTTTTCCCAATTTGTTGGTTGTCGTTTTGTCCTATTGACAGTGTCCTTTGCCTTACAGAAACTTTGCAATTTTATGAAGTCCCATTTGTCAATTCTCGATCTTAGAGCATATGCCATTGGAGTTCTGTTCAGGAACTTTTCCCCTGTGCCCAAGTATTCGAGGCTTTTCCCCACCTTCTCTTCTATTAGTTTCAGTGTATCTGGTTTTATGTGGAGGTCCTTTATCCACATAGACTTGAGCTTTGTACAAGGAGATAAGAATGGATCAATTTTCATTCTTCTACATGTTGTCTTCCAGTTGAACCAGCACCATTTGTTGAAAATGCTGTCCTTTTTCCACTGGACAGTTTTAGCTCCTTTGTCAAAGATCAAGTGACCATAGGAGTGTGGGTTCATTTCTGGGTCTTCAATTCTATTCCATTGATCTTCCTGCCTGTCTCTGTACCAATACCAGGTAGTTTTTATCACTATTGCTCTGTAGTACAGCTTGAGGTCAGGGATGGTAATTCCTCCAGAAGTTCTTTTATTGTTGAGAATAGTTTTCGCTATCCTGGGTTTTTTGTTATTCCATATGAATTTGAGAATTTCCTTTTCTAACTCTGTGAAGAATTGAGTTGGGATTTTAATGGGGATTGCATTGAATCTGTAGATTGCTTTTGGCAAGATGGCCATTTTTATTATATTAATCCTGCCAATCCATGAGCATGGGAGATCTTTCCATCTTCTGAGATCTTCTTCAATTTCTTTCTTCAGAGACTTGAAGTTCTTGTCATACAGGTCTTTCACTTGCTTGGTTAGATTCACACCAAGGTATTTTATATTATTTGCAACTATTGTGAAGGGTGTCATTTCCCTAATTTCTTTTTCAGTCTGTTTATCTTTCATGTAGAGGAAGGCTACTGATTTGTTTGAGTTGATTTTATAACCAGCCACTTTGCTGAAGTTGTTTATCAGGTTTAGGAGTTCTCTGGTTGAAGTTTGGGGGTCACTTAAGTATACTATCATATCATCTGCAAATAGCGATATTTTGACTTCTTCCTTTCCTATTTGTATCCCTTTGACTTCTTTTTGCTGTCTAATTGCTCTGGCTAAGACTTCCAGTACTATATTGAATAGGTAGGGGGAGAGTGGGCAACCTTGTCTAGTCCCTGATCTTAGTGGGATTGCTTCAAGTTTCTCTCCATTTAGCTTGATGTTGGCTACTGGTTTGCTGTAAATTGCTTTTACTATGTTTAGGTAGGGGCCTTGAATTCCTGATCTTTCCAAGACTTTTATCATGAAGGGATGTTGAATTTTGTCAAATGCTTTCTCAGCATCTAGTGAGATGATCATGTGGTTTTTTTCTTTAAGTTTGTTTATATAGTGGATTACATTGATGGATTTCCGAATATTGAACCATCCCTGCATTCCTGGGATAAAACCTACTTGATCATGATGGATGATTGTTTTGATGTGGTCTTGGATTCGGTTTGCTAGAATTTTATTGAGTATTTTTGCATCGATGTTCATAAGGGAGATTGGTCTGAAGTTCTCTTTCTTTGTCGGGTCCTTGTGGGGTTTGGGTATGAGTGTAATTGTAGCTTCATAGAACGAATTGGGTAGTGTTCCTTCTGTCTCTATTTTGTGGAATAGTTTGAAGAGAATTGGTATTAGGTCTTCCTTGAAGGTCTGATAGAATTCAGCACTAAAACCATCTGGTCCTGGGCTTTTTTTAGTGGGGAGGCTTTTGATGACTGCTGCTATTTCCTGAGGGGTTATGGGACTATTTAGATGGTTTATCTGCTCCTGGTTTAACTTCGGTACCTGGTATCTGTCTAGGAAATTGTCCATTTCATCCAGGTTTTCCAGTTTTGTTGAGTATAGGCCTTTGTAGTAGGATCTGATGATTTTTTGAATTTCTTCAGTTTCTGTTGTTATGTCTCCCTTTTCAGTTCTGATTTTATTAATTTGGATACTGTCTCTGTGCCCTCTGGTTAATCTGGCTAAGGGTTTATCTATCTTGTTGATTTTCTCAAAGAACCAACTCCTGGTTTTATTGATATTTTGTATTGTTCTTTCTGTTTCTACTTGGTTGATTTCAGCCCTGAGTTTGATTATTTCCTGCCTTCTACTCCTCCTGGGTGTATTTGCTTCTTTTTGTTCTAGAGCTTTTAGTTGTGCAGTCAACTTGTTAGTGTGTGCTCTTTCCAGTTTCTTTTTGTAGGCACTTAGAGCTATGAGCTTTCCTCTTAGCACTGCCTTCATGGAGTCCCACAAGTTTTGGTATGATGTGTCCTCATTTTCATTGAATTCTAAAAAGTCTTTTATTTCTTTCTTTATTTCTTCCTTGACCAAGTCATCATTGAGTAGAGAGTTGTTCAGTTTCCATGTGTACGTGGGTTTTCCATTGTTTTTGTCATTATTAAAGACCAGTCTTAGTCCGTGGTGATCTGATAAGATGCAAGGGATTATTTCAATCTTTTTGTATCTGTAGAGGCTTGTTTTGTGACCAATTATATGGTCTATTTTGGAGAAGGTACCATGAGGTGCTGAGAAAAAGGTATATTCTTTTGTTTTAGGATGAAATGTTCTATAGATGTCTGTTAAGTCCATTTGGTTCATAACTTCTGTTAATTTCAAAGTGTCTCTGTTTAGTTTCTGTTTCCATGATCTGTCCATTGCTGACAGTGGGGTGTTGAAATCCCCCACTATTATTGTGTGAGGTGTAATGTGTGTTTTGAGCTTTAGTAAAGTTTCTTTTATGTATGTAGGTGCCCTTGCATTTGGAGCATAGATGTTCAGAATTGAGAGTTCACCTTGGTAGATTTTTCCTTTGATGAGTATGAAGTGTCCTTCCTTATCTTTTTTGATTAATTTTGGATGAAAGTCGATTTTATTTGATATTAGAATGGCTACTCCAGCTTGTTTCTTGGGACCATTGGCTTGAAAAATTGTTTTCCACCCTTTTATTCTGAGGTAGTGTCTGTCTTTGTCACTGAGGTGCGTTTCTTGTATGCAGCAAAATTCTGGGTCTTGTTTGTGTATCCAGTCTGATAGTCTGCGTCTTTTTATTGGGGAATTGAGACCATTGATGTTAAGAGATATTAAGGAAAAATGATTGTTGCTTCCTGTTATTTTTTTTATTAGAGGTAAAGTTATGTTTGTATCTTTTTTGGGGGTTGTTGGAAGATTACTTACTTGCTTTTCCTAGGTTGTAGTTTCCCTCCTTGTGTTGGCATTTTCCATCAATTATCCTTTGAAGTGCTGGGTTTGTGGGAAGATATTGTGCAAATTTGGTTTTGTCATGGAATATCTTGGTTTCACCATCTATAGTGATTGAGAGTTTTGCTGGGTATAGTAATCTGGGCTGGCAATTGTGTTCTCTTAGTGTCTGTATGATGTCCGTCCAGGCTCTTCTGGCTTTTATAGTCTCTGGTGAGAAGTCTGGTGTAATTCTTATAGGTCTGCCTTTATATGTTACTTGACCTTTTTCCCTTACTGCTTTTAGTATTTTTTCTTTGTTTTGTGCATCTGATGTTTTGATTATTATGTGACGGGAGGTATTTCTTTTCTGGTCTAGTCTATTTGGTGTTCTGTAGGCTTCTTGTATGTTTATGGGCATCTTGTTCTTTAGGTTAGGGAAGTTTTCCTCAATAATTTTGTTGAAGATATTTACTGGCCCTTTAAGTTGGGAATCTTCATTCTCATCTATACCTATTATCCTTAGGTTTGGTCTTCTCATTGTGTCCTGGATTTCCTGGATGTTTTGAGTTAGGAGTTTTTTGCGTTTTGCATTTTCTTTGACAACTGTGTCAATATTTTCCACCGTATCTTCTGCATTTGAGATTCTCTCTTCTATCTCTTGTATTCGGTTGGTGATGCTTGCGTCTGTGACTCCTGATCTCTTTCTTAGGTTTTCTATCTCCATGGTTGTCTCCCTTTGAACTTTCTTTATTGTTTCTATTTCTAGTTTCAGGTCCTGAATGTTTTTGTTTAACTCCTTCTTTGTGTTTTCTTCCATTTCTTTAAGGGATTTCTGTGATTCCTCTTTAAGGGCTTCTATCTGTTTACTTGTACTCTCCTGTATTTCTTTAAGGGAGTTACTTAATTCCTTCTTATAATCCTCTATCATCATCATGAGAAGTGATTTTAATTCTGAATCTTGCTTTTCAGGTGTGATGGGGTGTTCAGGGCTTGCTATATTGGGAGAATTGGGCACTGATGATGCCAAGAAACTTTGGTTTCCGTTGCTTATGTTCTTGCGCTTGCCTTTCGCCATCTGGTTAACTCTAGTGGTACCTGCTCTCACTGTGTAAAACTGGAGTCTGTATTTCCAGTTATCTTGCTTATTGCAGAGCTCCTCAGAGACCAGAGGTCTCTGTGGTCTTATGCTCCTAATCTCCTGGGTGGAATAACTCCTGGGACTCAGGCCACCTCTTGGATCTGGAAATCCTTCTGCTCTGAGTGCAGTGGGTCCTCGATGACTCAGGATTCAGTTTCAGCTGCTCTGAGTGCAGTGGCTCCAGCTGCTCTGAGTGCAGTGGCTCCTGGATGACTCAGGATTCAGTTTCTCAACAGGACAGGAGCAGACCGACTCTGTGTCACCTGCTCTGAGTGCAGTGGCTCCTGGATGACTCAGGATTCAGTTTCTCCACAGGACGGGAGCAGACCTACTCTGTGTCTGCTCCAGCCGGGAGGAGCAGGCAGGGGCAGAAGGGACGTGGAATTCCGGAGGGGCGGGGTTTGGGTAGCTGCTGTGCCCTGGATGTCCCTGGCTCCCCGATCTATCTCTGGGGTTTAGGGAGTGAGATGGAGTTCTTACCAGCTGCTCTGAGTGCAGTGGCTCCTGGATGACTCAGGATTCAGTTTCTCCACAGGACAGGAGCAGACTGACTCTGTGTCTGCTCCAGCCCGGAGGACCAGGCAGGGGCAGAAGGGCGATGCCCTTCTTAAGAACCCATGCATAAGCCTCCTTTTAATATAAGCTGTTGCTTTTGCCAAACCATGTATAGACATATATATATTTATGTAAACTGTGACCTAAAGGATGTATATCATCCTTCAATTTTATCATACATCTTTTAGGTCACAGTCTACTTTGACTGAGACACATTGTCTTGTCCTGATTTGATGAACATTTCCTCTCAGATTTATCTTTGTTAAGAAAAAAAATCTCAATTTTGTTCAAAATATGCATCTACCTATTAGTCTCTCTCCCTCCCCCCCTCCCCCCCCTCTCTCTCTCTCTCTGGAAATGGCAGTTCTTTTATAGAAACAGTTACTGAAAGTAAGGATCCTTGAAGACCTGTTTGTTTACTAAATGAAGGAAGGTGCATCAAAAAATACTGAAGGCTTATCTCACCAGCCTTTGGTTGATTATCACAAAAGGAAACTTCTGCAGTTTCAGAGTCTAAAGAATTAAAGAAAGGGGAGTTTCCCTGTCCTTGTTGATCTTTCTCTATTGCAACTCCTTGGTGAGAGGTACATCAAGTTACCTCATTTGACCTTCACAACAAATATAAGAGGTGAATACTACTGTCTGTGTATAGGCAAGGAAAATCAAGCTCAGGAGAGCCAAAGAGTTGTGTGGTCTCCTTTCTTCTAGCAGCAGACTTCTGAAATGCAGGCTTTGCTACTTTGTCTCTAAAGTCTGGTCACACCTATCTAAGTCCTTAGTAGTGTCCTTTGTCCCCACAGCCTTCGTCACACTCTATTTTCTGTCATCTACCTTTCTTGCATGCTTCATCTTCTCCACACTCCATTAGCCCATTAGTAAAACCCTTTGGTAGACTAGCTTAGCTCTGGTGCCGAGTATCCACCATTCATACTTCTGACATGATGGGGCAGATATTTCATTTTTATGGGGTTTGCCCATGCAGTGTGTGGCAATCAACAGTGTTGAACCCCACAGACAAAAATATGAGTTTGTCCCTGTTTGTGACAGTAAAAGTACTTCCAGCATGGGGTCTTTTTCCTTTGGAATATGAGGTCATCCCTACTTGAGAGTGTTTTATCCACTGTCTCCTTCTCTACAGGAGTAATTATATTTAAAACTTGTACATGGTCCCACATATTTATGTCAGAGGACATCCTATTTTAATATGTGTAGGCATTATATAATATTCAGATGAGGGAAATTGTAATATTCATCACTTTCATCATTTTTTAAATATTGGAAATATTCAAAATGGTCTTTTCCAGATGCCTTGAAATATAGAATTCTTGCCATCCAATTATAAAGTTATTACACAGGAAGAGAGATTCATTCTCTCATGGTCAATGCTGTGGTCATTAGCCCTCTTTATAATGTCTCTGCTATTCCCAACCTCTGGTAAGCTATTCATTTTTCCTAACCTCTCAGAGTCCTGCCTGAGAAAACAGGTTTTCTTGTCAGTCCATTTACTTGCAGTGAAAAATGGAAGTAAACATGCATGTCCCTCTTGCTTAATTTTCCTTAGTTCTATGCAGATACTTAGCTTTTCATATATGCAACTATTTCTCTAACTTAAAATTTTTCTCAAAATGAGAATCAAAGTCTTTACTCAATGTTATTATACTCTTCTGGTGTCCAGTCTGACAGTCAAGGACTTGCTGATTTCATTGTGTTGTGGCATGAGAGTTTGGATGATCTGATGTTGTAGACTCATTTGAGAGATTCTATAAGTCTCAGTGACTATGGTCACAGGTTTTAGGTCATACTGGGGACAGCAACAAGTGCCATGTCCTCTAAACCCTTGTAATATCTCCTAAAATGACCAAAGCTGGAATTTTCACGATTTCTCTGTGACATTGGAGAAGGTAAGAGATGAAAAAACTGAAATGAACTCCTAAATCATGAAATGCTCAGTATTCTCATCATAGTGCAAGCAAAGCCCAGTGCCTGAGGCATGCTTAGAAAAGCATTTCCCCTGAACTTAACAACTTCCTTACCTAAGTGGAGCATGCATTAACCTTTCAGCATTTCACAGGTGTGAAAAACACACAGATGTTAACATTTGTTCATGAGCCTGAGCTATCTTTGGTGGAGTTTAAGAACGTGGTTTAAGTAGTAATGGCTTTCAATGTTTCAAACAATAACTTTAAGTATTTGGTAAAAAATATATCTTCAGGTGTGAAGCAAAAGAACACTATTAAGTTTATTTTATTACAAAAATAATTGTGGTGCCAAAGAGAATACTGAGTGGGTGAGAGACCTTGCCACCAAGCTGAGACTCTGAATTTGATATCTGGAAAGAAAGATAGACTCTTGGAAGTTGTCCTCTGACCTCCACACACAGCATAGCATGCATGCACGCATGCACACACACACACACACACACACACACACACATACACACATACGTACACACAAACATGTATCACACACTACTAAATAAATAGATAACTGTAAAATGATTGTGGTGGATTATGTAATATTTATTCTCTGGTTTATCTTACATATGTCGCCTAGTTATGCTCGGTGTATTAGTCAGGGTTCTCTAGAGTCACGGAACTTATGGGTAGTCTCTATAGAGTAAGAAAATTTGTTATGATTACTTACAGTCTGTAGTCCAACTGCCAAACAATGATCAGCTATGAATGGAAGTCCAAATATCCAGGAGTTGCTCAGTTCCACAAGGCAAGCAGGCAAAGAAGAGCAAACCTTCCTTCTTCCAATGTCCCTATATAGATCTCCAGCAGAAGGTATGCCATAGATTAAAGATTGTACTAACATGCCTGCACCTGGGATTTGCTTTGTCTTAGATGACCTTAAACTCAGAGATCTCCTTGCCTTAGTCTCCTGGTATTTCTAGCCACTATGCTTCAAGATCTTCATGCCAAGATCCAGGTCAGAAACTTGTATCTTCCAGCCTCAAGATCAGGATCACAGGTGAGCCCTCCGATTCTGGATTGTAGTTCATTCCAGATGCGGTCAAGTTCACAACCAGGAATGGCCATTACATCTGGAATTACTGATTCTCCATATCTCTCTGTGCTACATCTTTGGATTCAACCCTTTATGAGTCGAAAATGAATCAGAATACAGGTTGAATCTACATCAAAGTACGCAGATTGTTCCCTTGTCATCATTCCTCAAATAATACAATGAGGATTCGGAAGGCAATTAGATTGTATTGGGAGTCAGAAGTAACTTAGAACAGATCCGAGGTTTCCGGTAGATATGCACAGGTTAGATGTAAATGCTGTCCCATTATGTGTAATACCTATGCATTCTGCTACCTGCCGAAGGATGAGTTACCCATCCCCTGCCAACACACGATGAGCTTATTGAAGAAACAGACTACAGAACTCTTGCACTATTATAAGATTTGCTCTCTGGCTATTAAACAGCCCTCTGCTCTCTTCGATCAGGACTTATTGGTCCTCACCACTCTATTCTCTATCTCAATGAATAGAAACTCTTTGACGGGCTTCATAGTTTACTTTTAAGATGGTTATACTCCTAGTCTGGATTAATTTTTATGTACCACAATGTGTTCAGAGGTCAGCCATATTGTATCATGTATTTGCTGTTCGTTTTTAAGGTGGACTGATAAGGTTCCGTTTTAAGGTAGATCATACACATTTGTTACATTTTGCTTATTTATTCAATGATCAATGGATACTTGGGTTGTTTCTATCTTTTGGGCTATAATACTGCTCTGAAAGTATGTGTAAAATAATTATTTTAAATTCTGCTTTGAATCTTATGGTATTTTTACTTTCGCTTTCTGAGAAACCCCTATACTGTACCATTTTTTTTTTTTAAGGATTCACATATTGTCATTGACAACACTACTCATCATAATTTACAGGCTTATTTATTTTTTATTTTATATGTATGACTGTTTTGTCTATAAATATGAAAAAATAGAGAGCAGCAGATCCATAGTAACGGTAATTACAAAAGGATGTGAGCTACTAGGAGGGTGCTGGGAACTGAATTCAGTCCTCTGTATGAGTAGCAGCCATTTCTAACCACTTTCCAATTCCCCAGTCATTATTATTATGCTTTTATTTGTGTGAATTTTTGAGTCACGTTGTACCAAATATTAATGCTATTGAGCACGAGAGCCTCCTGCTGCAGTCATTCATTGATTTTATGCAGAGAGATATTTATCCCCATTCTTTGCCCACTTGTTAACTGGGTCACGTTGTGTCATTGAGTTGTATATGTTCTTTTCATATTGGAGGATGAATAGAGTATCACTTCAGATACTTCCTCCCATTTCTATTCACTCTGGCCATTGAATACATACTTCGATGGGAAAAAAATTCAGTTAGCCCAGTGTATCTATTTTCCCTTTCGTTATGTTTTGTTATCTGACCAATGATGTAAGTGTTGAATCTGGTGTCAGAAAGGACACCATGACATTTATATTCTTTGCAAGAAGTGAATAGCTTCCTTATAGAGTGACAGGAATTTTTAAGTGTAGCCACCAGATCAGTCTTTGTAAAGTTTACCCTATGACCATCCCACAATCTTCATAAGTATAATTCATTGTAAATACTGAAGTTGTTTATCTCTTTCCATCCCTTCTCTAGTTATACCTTCCAGAGCTATTGCTGCCCTAGTTCTCCTTGTCTTTGTACACTATACACTTCAATTCTCTTCTAATTTTTCAAGGGCAAGTATGGCTATTTTCATCAGAGCTATGCCTTTTTTTTTCCTTTACAAAAAAGCATGTACTATATGATGCTGTAGAGTGGTTAAAACCACAGTGCAATTTAAATCCAGTATCTGTCACTATGTCAGGGCTCTTTATCTGTGGTGTTCACTCTTTGGCACACACAAAGAGCCAAGTAATTGCCTAGTGAATTAATGCTGACACAAAGTGGGTATGCTCACTAATTCATAGAAATGTTATTAATATGGAGACAAACATCCTCAATCTCATGCATAAAATTAGAATTATTTGTTATCATCTAGGTTCTTGAGAGGTTTAAAGAAGAATTAGAGGATGTTTAGTCCCAACAATCCTTAGCAATAACAGGTCTCCTTTAGTGATACCTACCAGCTATTTGTTATGAAATATCAGTTACTTCCAGGTCCCAGGAACTCTTTTTTTTTTGAAATTCCTTTTTTAATTGGACATTTTATTTACATTTCAGATGTTATCCCCTTTCCTCATTCCCCCACCCAGAAAACCCCTATCCTATCCCCCTCATCCTGCTCTAATGATGATGTGCCCCCACCCACCCATCCACCCACTCCCATATCCCCACCCATGAATCCCCACACATTGAGGCATCCAGCCTTCAAGGGACCAAGGCACCTTTACCACCAAGGCTCCTCTACCACCTTTGCTCAACAAGGCTGTCCTCTGCTACATATACAGCTGGAGTCATGGGTCCCTCCCTATGTGCTCCCAGGCTGGTGGTTTAGACCCTGGGAGCTCTGGTTGGTTGTTACTGTTGCTCTCCTCCTCATGGGGCTGCAAAACCTTTTAGCTCCTTCAGTCTTCTCTCTAACTCCTCCATTGGGAACCCCATGATCAGCTCAATGGCTAGCTGTGAGCATCAGCCTCTGTATATGTCAGGCTCTGGCAGACCTCTAAGGAGACAGCTGTATTAGACTCCTATCAGCATGTACTTCCTGGCATCTACATCAGCTTCTGCCTTTGGTGACTGCACATGGGATAGATACCCAGGTGGAGCAGTTTGCTTATGGCCCCTCCTTCAGAGTCTGTCCCACACATTGTCTCCATATTTTCTCCCATGAGTGTTTTGTTACTCCTTCTATAAAGGACTGAAGCACCCACACTTTGGTCTTCCTTTTTCATGAGCTTCATGTGATCTGTGAGTTGTATCTTGGGTATTGCAAGCTTTTGGGCTAATTTCCACTAATCAGTGAGTGCATATCATGTGTGTTCTTTTGTGATTGGGTTACCTCACTCAGGATGATATTTTCTAGATCCATCCATTTGCCTAAGAATTTCATGAATTCATTGTTTTTAATAGCTGAGTAATAATACTCCATTGTGTAAATGTACCACATTTTTTGTATACATTCCTCTGGGTTCTTTACAGCTTCTGGCTATTATATATAAGGCTGCCATCGACATAATGGAGCATGTGTCCCTGGTATATGTTGGAGCATCTTCTGAGTATATGCCCAGGAATGTTATAGCTGGGTCCTCAGGTAATGCTATGTCTAGTTTTCTGAGGAACCACCAGACTGATTTCCAGAGTGGTTGTATCAGCTTGCAATCCCACCAACAATGGAGGAGTGTTCCTCTTTCTTCACATCCTCACCAGCATCTGCTGTCATCTGAGTTTTTGATCTTAGCCATTCTGACTGGTGTGAAGTGGAATCTCAGGATTGTTTTGATTTGCATTTCCCTGATGACTAAGGATGCTGAACGTTTTTTTTAGGGGCTTCTCTGACATTCGAGTATCCTTAGTTGAGAATTCTTTGTTTTTCTCTGTACCCTATTTTTAACAGGGTTATTTGGTTGTCTGGAGTCTAATTTCTTGATTTCTTTGTATATATTGGATATTAGCCCTATATTGGATGTAGGATTGGTAAAGATCTTTTCCCAATCTGTTGGTTGCCATTTTGTCCTATTGACAGTGTCCTTTGCTTTACAGAAACTTTGTAGTTTTATGGGGTCCCATTTGTCAATTCTTGATCTTAGAGCATAAGCCATTGGTGTCCTGTTCAGGAAATTTTTCCCTGTGCCCAAGTATTAGAGGCTCTTCCTCACCTTCTCTTCTACTAATTTCAATGTATCTGGTTTTATGTGAAGGTCCTTTATCCACTTGGACTTGAGCTTTGTACAGGAGATAAGAATGGGTTGATTTTCATTTGTCTACAGGCTGACCTCCAGTTGAACCAGAACAATTTGTTGTAAATGCTGTCCTTTTTCCACTAGACAGTTTTAGCTCTTTGTCAAAGATCAAGTGACCATAGGTGTGTAGGTTCATTTCTGGGACTTCAATTCTATTCCATTGATTTTCCTGCCTGCCTCTGTACCAAACCCTGAAGGTTTTGTTTTTTTTTTTTTTTTTTTTTTTTTTATCACTGTTGCTCTGTAGTACAGCTTTAGGTCAGGAATGGTGACCTTCCCCCAGAAGGTCTTCTGTTGTTGAGAATAGTTTTCACTGTCCTGGGTTTTTTTGTTATTCCAAATGAATTTACAAATTACTCTTTCTATCTCTATGGAGAATTGATTTGAAATTTTGATGGGAATTGCACTGAATCTGTAGATTGTTTTCGGCAAGCTGGCCATTTTTACTATATTAATCCTGCCAATCCACGAGCATGGAAAATCTTCCCATCTTCTGAGATTTTCTTCGATTTCCTTCTTCAGAGAACTGCAGTTCTTGTCATACAGATCTTTCACTTGCTTGGTTAGATTCACACCAAGGTATTTTATATTATCTGTGACTATTGTGAAGGGTGTCATTTCCCTAATTTCTTTCCCAGCCTGTTTATCCTTTGAGAAACGCTACTGTTTTGTTTGATTTAATTTTATATCCAGCCACTTAGCTGAAGTTGTTTATCAGGTTTAAGAGTTCTCTGGTGGATGCTTTGGGGTCACTTAAGTATACTACAATATCATCTGCAAGTAGTGATATTTTGACTTCTTCCTTTCCTATTTGTATCCCTTTGACTTCTTTTTGTTGTCTAATTGCTCTGGCTAGGACTTCCAGTACTATATTGAATAGGTAGGAAGAGAGTGGGTAGCATTGTCTAGTCCCTGATTTTAGTGGAACTGCTTCAAGTTGCTCTCCATTTAGTTTGATGTTGGCTACTGGCTTGCTGTATATCGCTTTTACTATGTTTAGATATGAGCCTTGAATTCCTGACTTTTCTAGGACTTTTATCATGAAGGGATTTTTGAATTTTGTCAAATGCTTTCTCAGCATCTAGTGAGATGATCATGTGTTGGTTTTTTGCTTTTTTTTTAGTTTGTTTATATAGTGGATTACATTGATGGAATTCCTTATATGGACCTGGGATAAAGCCTACTTGATCATGATGGATGATTGTTTTGATGTGTTCTTGGATTCAGTTTGTAAGAATTTTATTAATTATTTTTGCATCGATATTCATAAGAGAGATTCATTTGAAGTTCTCTTTCTTTTTTGTGTCTTTGTGTGGTTTAGGTATGAGCATAATTGTGGCTTCATAGAATGAATTGGGTAGTGTTCCTTCTGTTTCTATACTGTGGAATAGTTTGAAGTGAATTGGTATTAGGTCTTCCTTGAAGATCTGATAGAATTTTGCACTAAAACCATCTGGTCCTGGGGGTGTTTTGGTGGGAAGACTTTTAATGACTGCTGCTATTTCCTTAGGGGTTATGGAACTGTTTAGATGGCTTATTTGCTCCTGCTTTGACTTTGGTACCTGGTATCTGTCTAGAAAATTGTCCATTTCAGCCAGATTTTCCAGTTTTGTTTAGTATAGGCCTTTGTAATAATATCTGATTTTTTTAATTTCCTCAGTTTCTGTTGTTATGTCTTCCTTTTCAGTTCTGATTTTATTATTTTGGATACTGTCTCTGTGCCCTCTGGTTCATCTGGTTAAGGGTTTATCTATCTTGTTGATTTTCTCAAAGAACCAGCTCCCGGTTTTGTTGATACTTTGTATAGTTCTTTTTGTTTCTACTTGGTTGATTTCAGCCCTGAGTTTGATTATTTCCTGCCACCTACTCTTCTTGGATATATTTGCTTCTTTTTGTTCTAGAGCTTTCAGGTGTGCTGTCAAGTTACTAGTACATGTTCTCTTCAGTTTCGTTTTGTAGGCACTTATAGCCATGAGTTTCCCTCTTAGCTCTGCTTTCATTGTGTCCCATAAGTTTTGCTATGAAGAGCCTTCATTTTCATTAAATCCTAAAAAGGGTTTAATTTCTTTCTTTATTTCAATCTTGACCAAGTTATCATCAAGTAGCGTGTAGTTCAGTTTCCACGTGTGTGTGTGGGCTTTCCATTGTTTGTTATTATTAGTCCGTGGTGATGGCATAGGATGCAAGGGATTACTTCAATTTTTTTGTATCTTGACTAACAGTTCTTTTATCTGTGTGACTTTGTTAGAAGAAAAATCTGTGAGAGTCTTACCTACACTCATGTCAAGGAGACAGAGGCGGATAAAAACAGAAGCACAGAAGGAAACACGGATATGCTTGAGTGAAGCAAACACAGATGCATGCCAGTGTTCCCAAGAAGGAATTCCTGGGAGACTGAATCGACAGATGGAGTTGTGTACAAGGGTGAGCTTGAGGCACTTGATGGACAGCTGAGTGTAGATGACAGAGGCAGAAAGAACATTGTGCCGGGGTAAAGGACATCACAAGTATGCTTAGTCTCTCAATTTGCTTTCATAATGCACAAGCCCTTGAATATCTTGCAATGGATTTTGTACTCTGTCTCCCAGGCCAGTGCCTGGCAAACAAGCTATCTTGTTGTATAAATGTCTGGTTAGTAAATATTTTAGGTTCTGTGGCCACAAGTGCTCTCTGTCATATATTTCAATGTTTTCCCCCCTCCATTTTATAGTCCTTAAGAATTTTTTTTTTAAATTAAGCTTTTAGGCTATATAAAAACTGGCCACAGGCTGGATTTAGCTTAATTTACTGACCACAGGAGCCTATCAAAAACTGAGTGGTTACTTGACATGAGGTGCATTCTAGGATAATGGCCCTGAGAATGAAATCACCGTACACTTGTACTCTATTCCGTGTACCTTTCCATGTATTCTATCTTATTGGAGAAAACACATTTCAGTAAATGAGATAGAGGGATGAAACTTAAACTTCATGTTTGCTGGCTATGTTAAAGACAGAGCATGCTTCATAACAAGATCATAGTATATAGGATATTTAAGGTTATATTTCACTGTGGGCCATCCTCTGCTTGCTAGCTCGAGTTGGTATCATAATTGCTATTAATAACATTACAAATGTGCACATTGTAGGCACTTAATGGCTACTCTAAGAGTTGAATTTAGGAGGTTCAAATACTTTATGGAGTCTATAATAAAGAAGTTTTATGGTGAATAGTTAAGAAACAAATGTTAGGAGAAGTGCAGATTCTCCCAGTATGTGCCGTAAAGGATGACACTTTATGCTTGCGGCTTAATTCTACAAGCCTCCTGTGTTTATGTTTAAAGAGCTTTCCATCAAATCAAGATACAGAACCAAGGACATGTAGTGTTCCTCTACTCATCTCCCGATTGATGATTAACAAGGGAAACTGGGCCAGCCTTACAAGAAGGCTGATCATTTTGTTGTATGAACCAAATTCCATTTTTTTTTTTTTTGTATATTGAAGAAAAAAAAGAAAAACTTGAATGCATGGGTGTAGAGTTGTTTCAGGGCTCACATTATTAGCTAAACATTATTCTAAATGCTTCTCTGAAGATTATTTTAAGGGATTAGCAATTTAAATGAGTAGAATCAAATAAAAGCTGATCATTGTCTATAATGTGAGTGGGCCATATGAATCCAATGAAAGGCGTTATTTGAAACACTAACCTCTCAAGAAGATATCAGACAGCAGATGGACATTGGATCCACTGCCCCTACTCTCTGAGACTGCACTCTGTGGAAAGTGCATTCATTTCAACTGTGACACTGGTCATTTTCTCGAATCAATCAATCAATCAATCAATCAATCAATCAACCAATCAACTAGCCAGTCAACTCCCTCTCTCCCCTCTCATCCTTTCTTCTTTTCCTTCGTCCCTCCTCTCTCCCCATAAATAGACCTGTACACATCTCTTAGTCCCCAGCCCTACCTTGGAACTGCACATGCAACCAGAGGATAGCATAAAACGAAGTATCACTTTAAATATCCTGCAGGCTATAATCTTCTCCATGAAGTACTTCCTGCTTTCTACACAACCAACACATGTGAAAAATATAATCTATATTTGTATATTTGCATGCTTGCATGCGTGTAAGATTCTAAGTGTCCCTCAACTATCAACCATAGACATCCATGTAATCTCCTGCCATGAACGGGGAGGAGCTGGTCTCAGCTGGTTCCCGTACACACTTTCACTGTGATCATAAAGCGCTATACTTGCTTCTGTTTCATGGAACTCACTATTTTTTTAAAAATAAGATGATTTTTAAAATAATTTTATTTATGTGTCTGTGTCTGGTGTTTGTGTGAGTGCATGCCAGCCATGTGTATATGCCCAAAGAGGCTCTACAAGGAAGTTTCACCCAGAACTGGAATTCCAGGGAGCTGAGAGCCACCTGGAGTGCTTTCTTGCATCTGAACCTTTGGAAGAGCAGAAAGCATTCTTGACTGAGGAGCCCTGCCTCCGCTCAACAGGAGATTTAGTTTTTATTGAGGGTGAGTTTAGCTGATAGAGTCTAGTACTTAGGTGGTTTGCAGCTGTAGAACTATCCTTTGCAGAATCCACTTCTAAGGAGCCACAGTGTTCTAGAATTTCACATTTACAAAAAAAAAAAAAAAAGCAGCAATTTTATTTGTAGAACATAGAGGCAGATGGGAATTATTGGTTGTCCTCACAGCTTTGATATAACCTGCCTTGCCATTTGAACCATGGGCATAATGACCCATTTTCTACCTCCATGCGGCAAAAACCTAGTTGTGAAGAAAGAACAGTGAGTGTCAAAATGAATTTCCTCTTGAAGGCATGGTCTGAAATATAATTAATGAGGATCTGCAAATAACCGCAATTTTGTACTGTTCAACATTTGTAAATAACCTCTGATCAAATCCAAGGAGCAATTCTCTTGTATTGTATTGTGTTTATGAAGTGTGCATGTTATGGCAACATCAAAGTGGGCATGGTCCAACTGAAGGTAGGAATCTGATGAGTGCAACATTTTGAGCCACTGATATCAGCAGATCACTTAGGGGTATAGCAGCATTCCAGGTAGGCTTGCTTTCCTTATGCTGCAAACAAAGGCTGTTCTTTTGCCTGCGTTAGAAATATACTCTGGCATACAGGATGTGTTCCACTAGGCTGCTGGCTGATTTAAGTTCACGAGTCATTTACTTCTATCAGTATTGCATGGTTTTTGTATACATTTGTATTTGAACGTTTGTTGCTCCTCTTCAAATTTGTTTGTTGACATCTAATATGCAATAGTTAATACAAAGAGATCATTTCTTTGGGGGAAGTAGATCATGAGAGTAGAGAGCTTTCCTATATAAGATTAGCATCTTTGTCAAAGGCTCAAAAGAGCTTCTAGACTCTTTGTATCTGTGAAGTTGAAGGAGAAGGAAATATCTCAGAGAGAAAGCACAGACCATACTACATGCTGCATTTGAGAAGCCTCTGGTCTTGAAGTTTCCTGTCTCTAAGACCATCACTTAACCTGTGATGTCCTGTGAGGACAGCCCTCTCTGCTAAACACAGTGTGAGCACAGACATATATTTAATCCTCTTTGTTATTTCTGAAATGTCTCACATGTAACAGCTCTTATTTGGGTATGTTCAGAAATCAGTTTGGTGGGCTGTGGAGAGTGGGTCTCCTCTCATCCATCAGACAATGACGAGGCCTCTGCTCAGTTACATGATGTTGTATGACATCTGTTCCTTAACATCGTTATGTCTGACTTTAATATTTCCAGCTTCAAACTGGGAAAATCTAGCTGATCTGAGTTAAGTCCCCCATTACTAGTAGCCTCAGACACAGCAGTTTAAAATCCCTGCAGTTATATACAATCCAAACAGTGTAAACATTATTTCAGTAGGATTCTTACTATTACCCAAATTTGAGCTTCAGTAAAATCTTAGGTCCTGAACTGCAATTCCTTGGGTTGGACTTCCTTCTGTAAGTAAGTTTCTACTTATGATTTCATTTTCCTGTGTTTTAACTTTTGTTCATTGTTTCTAGCCTTTTCTTCTGCTCAGAAGGCATGAAGCCATTGCTTGAGGCACAGGCTACCTATCATGGAATAACATAATTATAGATTTTGTAGCTGCAGTGTCATTTGAGTCTCTCAGTGTAAAGTCTCATGGGTTTGCTATAATTCTGTGTGCTATAGAAGAATCACAGCTTGGCCTTAGATTACTGAGAGTATTGCTTTACTTTTCAGTATTGTTAATATTTGAACTTAGGTTTAGATGACTAAGTATCAGGAAGATTCTATTTATAAACATTTTAAAGAAGTAAACATCTCAGGTGCCGCAGAGTTTGCTACCATGTAATTGTTTAGATAATTATACAACACTAAAGGTGTTAATGAAGAATAAGGCATGGTGATAATGAAAGGTATGTCATTTGAATCAATATATATATACATACATATATATATCTCCAGAAAGTTCTTGATAAGTTTTAATAAAAATCTTAACATGCTCTTCTGATTTAGCTTGGATTTAGTGGCATGAATGGCTTTGATTTTTTCTACGTTTCTCTAATTATTTAATTAGTATGACTATGTAAAATTTTTTAGGCATTATAAAATTCTTTTTTGTTTTTTATCTTTAGGGATAACTTTGGTATCATTCAAACTTTGTAGATATTTCCCACTCAGTTTCTACATAGGAAACCATTGGAAGATCTAAACACGTATGTAGACAAATATAGACATCTATTTAAGAAGTAGAAATTGGTGACCATTAAGAGAAGAGTAATTGCAATATTGTGTCCGTAATTTATGTCAATTGTAATGTGGGTGACCTAATGTCAAGTAAATCCCAACAACCCTGCCTAAGTGTCCCATGATGGCAGCTCAGCTAAGGGGACTAGTTAGAATTAATGGCTGCAATAAAATTATATCTAGTTACTGGAGCACCATCATTTCTGCTGCGACATAAATGAAGTTTCGTGTGGTGTGGAGCCAGGGACAATTTCATATCCAATCTAGCACACAACCTATGAGCACAACAAACATAAACTTAAGGCACAGTATTCCAGAAGAGCCAGGACTTCAGTATCTCTGTAACAGTTTGCATTGTTTCATGAAAGATAATTTCCAATGATCCATTACACTACATCTCTGTGGAGAAAAATGTTAAAGAGGTATATGCTGCCCCTTAGTAGATTTTTTTTAATGTCTCTTTATCAGTTCACTGTTTCTGACAAACTTGGAGACGCGTGCTCCACTGTGCATGCCTGTGATGTGAACCTTGTCTGCTACCTGTCTATTAATAATGACATCAGGGATAACAGATCGTCTGAAAGGGTTCTAAAAACGGCATGGATAGGAATCTCGTGATATTCTTAACTTTCAGAAAGTAATGCTATAGTTTGGTCTACTTATACAGACCAGTGAATTCAAAATGCTTTAAGATCTAAGAAACCCTTTGACTCAGACTTCCTGATGGGTTGCTAATTCTCTGCTTAGAAGAAAAAGCATCGAATAATCTAGAATTTATTAGCCTGAGTGAATATTGTCAGGCTGGTCTCGGAGCTGATTTTAACAGCTAAGTTACACTTTTAGGCTTGTGATGTAGAAAGCTGGCTGGAGGAAATTGAAAGAGCATGATTTGAAAGAGCTTGTGTGAGACCGGTTCAAAGAAAATCACGGAGCATTGACTGAGAATATCTGAAGAGAGAATGAACGGCATGCATTCCAACTGCAAAAGACCCTGAAGTGGAGAGCTACCACATCCTTTAACAATTTGACGCTGAAATCTAAAAGACTTTAAGATTTAGGAACCTGTGTTAGCAGTATCCATCCAAAATAATTTAAGGAAAATCGAATGGGTAAAATTTGTAAAAATCTTTTTTTTAAAAAAAAACTTTTTGACATCGGTACAGGAAGTTTGGCCAGGTTAAGCAATACAGGGGTCACTTCATTTTTGCTGTTAAGCATGACAAAATAGCAGGTGAACATATTAGAATAAATACTGAGGTTTTTTTCCTGTGAAGTTTCTGTTTACGATCTTAATATGGTACAAGCATGTCCTTGTCAGTTCTTTAGCAGGCCCATGCCTACAACATCTGGGTGCTGAGTCTTGATCTAGAGCCCTTTTATCCCAGTGGTTACTTTGTCTTTCAGGGCTTTGTCAAGGTTCAGAGAGCTGTCTGGCAGGGTGTGGACTCCTGGTGGAATGTATCCTTTCCATGTCAGTGTGTGTGTGTGTGTCATGCTTGCACACATGTATGCTTGCAAAACTCTGCCCTAGGGCCATAGGCATTGTCTCTGAGATCACTCAACCTGATATACAAATAATTTTCCCACTTTCATTGACTTCCTGTTTTTAATCTCTTGCTGAAGCAAATTAAGAAAGCTTTCTTACAGCCTTCCAATCTTTCAGGACCAATTATTTTGCAGTGTGATTATTCTCAGTTCTACATTTGTAACTAAATAGGACAGTTCAGAAAAAAAAAAGTTGACTCCTGAGTCTCAGGCCCAGATAGCCTTAATAAATCATCATAGAGAGTGACGAGTCAGGGGAAGTGTCTCTGAAGGATTCCATACCATATCAGGATGGCTCAGCTCTCACCCAGGGGTCTATGAGCCTCATAGTTAAATCTGTCATGATAAATTGGTAGAAATTAAAAAAAGAAAAAAGAAAAGCATGAAAATGTCTTTCTCTGACTCTTGTGGTAGCCAGAATTAAGGTGAAGATCAGGGAGGGCAGGTAGGTGATCTGAAGTACCATTGGTTTGTTTTAGGTGTTCACAACTTATTTCAGCACCAAATATGTGATGAAGTGCAGGTGGTATGAGGGATCATAACAGTACTTTAGCAATTTTAGTCTCAGGCTGGTGAGATGGTTCAGGCATTTAGGGGTGCTTGCTGTAAAAGCATGGTAACCTGAGTTTGATCCCTGGAGCCCACAGGGAAGGTGGAAAGAGAGAGTTGACTTCACAGTATATCTTCTGATCTTGTATATGTGCTATGGGTCACATGTTCCCAATCTACAACGATAAATAAGAAAAGAAATTAATATCAAGAAAAGAAATTAGTATCAATAATCAACATAAAAATTACAGACATTTTATTTTCACCATTTTGACTCTTGCTTTACTTTGTTTATTTATTTACTTATCTCTTTTGCTCTGTTTGTCCATGTGCACTCCTGTGCATTCATGACACAGAAGTGGAGGCCAGTGGACAATTCTCAGGACTTCGTTCTCTCCTTCTATCCTGTGGCCTCTAGGTATTAAGCCAAGTCCTCAGACTAAGTTTCAAGTGTCTCTACTCATGAGTCATCTCATTGGTCCCTAAATTTCATTTTTTTTCTGAAGTATTTAACTTAGACATAAATACTGACTCATGGCTGCTCTTTGTAAAGTGTTTGCCAATATGGTATAAACTTTCCTTTCTTGGTCACCTCATTAGTCTTCAAATTGGGTTCTGGTCACAGCTACTGCAGCTATCTGAGAATAATGTATCATCATAATTTGTTCATTCTTGAAATGTACATGTATTCTAATTTTAGTTTTAGTGAAAATTCTCCTACTTCTGGCTCTTACTGAAAAATCTGTATTTTTAAAACTTAACCAGCATGAGCTCCTTTCTTTAGAGGCCATTTTTCAGTCTACCTTATCCCATTTCCATTTCCTTTTAGTTTTTAAATCAAGATTCAAACCAAGTCTTTTTCATTGATGAACTAAATAGGCTGTTCTCTAGCAAAGAGGCTGCTTTCTAATTAGCTGCAGGGCATAATTAGCACATTCTCTGGGCCAGTAAGAATTGGATTTACCAGATGCCAACAGCTGACAATCTGAACAATATTTGCTGCAGTTAGGCAGGCAGAAGAAGGCAGAAGTGTAGGTGGAGGAGTGTGGGTAAGGGAAGAGGGTCTTTACTTTAGGGGTACTAGGCTGTCAAGGTTTTCAGTGTGAATTTCAGAAAAGCTAGTCACTTGTCCTATTAAATATGGTATAGCTTCAGCTTTCAATATGCAAGAGAATTTCTTAAACCAAAAGGCATCCTGGAGAATTCTGTATTGATGATCAAGTATCACAGCAATTAGTCCTCTAAGTACATAAAAGCTGCTACAAATATAAAGCATCTCAGTTGAGAGCCAGAATTCTGAACCTGTGTCAAAGGTCAGGTTTTGCTAACAGGGTGCTCTTGAATGCAACCTTCATTTGGTGTCTGGGTACATGGACCTGTAATATAATTATATTATTTCCTAATAAAAAACACACACAATAACTTAAATCTATCTCAATTTTAACAATGTTTGAATTTATTTAATCTAATCTCAGGCACATGCATGAAGATGCAAATGGAAATCTTGGCGCCTTTAGAGGTATTTTTAAGATTTAGTAAGAAACTGTGAAGAGACACCATGACTATGGCAACTGTTATAAAGAAAAACATTTAATTGGGGCAACTTACATTTTCAAAGGTTTTGTCCATTATCCACATGGCTGAATCAAGATTGCATATAGGCAGACATGGTACTGGAGAGGTAGCTGAGAGTTCTACATCTTGATTCCCAGGCAGCAGGAAGTGAACTAGCTTGAGCTTTTGAGACTTGAAAGCCACCCTCTGTTGACACACTTCCTCCAACAAAGCCACATCTATTCCAAGAAGGCTGCACCCTTTAATAGTACCATGCATTCAAACTCTTGAGTCTTTGGTGATATCCTGTTGAAACCACCACAAAAGCCAATAGATCAGATGCTGTTGTGAAATACCAATTTACAAATAGATACCAATACCGTTTATGAATAGAGGAAACATCTCATGCTTTTCAAAATCTCTTGTCCACAGACATGTTATTTTGAAATGAGGTCTTGCAATCTTATCATAGGTGAATAAAATCTCCAAAGCTGTTCGAACACTTTACTGACCTCTGATATTTAGTCACAAATGGGCTGGCCATAGTTCTGAACATTTCCAGGATAGAGTTGCCTAGCAATGAAGTAGAAGGATGCGATCAACATATGCTATGATGCTGAAGTAACAGAAGCTCTGCCAGTAGAGGATCTACAAAAATAAACATAATCCAGCCACTTTATAAAATTGTGATTTCCAGCAATAGGCCTGTCATACATGTATACTAACACCAAGTCTTGGGTCTCTGTGGAAAAACATTGAAACAAAGGGCTATAAGCTATTATAAACAGGCAGCTTTTGTGGAAATTTACCAGCCTGAGTAGTCATAGACCTTGTAAATGGGTAGCCTTGGCGGGTAATACCAATTTAGATAAAGACAAGTGAATCATAGACAGAGTCATAGTGACCTGTTCCCTGAACCTTCACCCAGACGATACCATGTTCTGAAAGATATCTGTACACCCCCCTGAGCACCCACACTCTGGTTTCATCCCCTTCCCCACGTCCTGCCTTTCTGTGTTTATGACCCCTGTGTTAATAAGTAAAAATTATGATTTGATTTAAAAAAAAAGAAAGTTAGTGTTAAAAAATTGTGATTTCCAAATGAATAAGATTTCTTTCGTCCGTGTACTTACAAATTTCAGTTAGGAACGAGGCAAAATGAAAAATCTCCTTTCCAGTATTCTACACAATCAATTTAAGATCATTCAAACTCAAAAATTCTAAAAGTCCCAACATAAAATAATTGTTAAAGAAAATGATAAGGTTATCTTGAAAATGAAGAGACTTCAATGACCTATCACATCCACAGTCAACCACTGGATGGTCTTTCATAGACCAAGAGTAGAAAAATAGAACAGTATGAAAGCTAGAAGTGAGACTTTCAGAATCAAAGATGTTTTCAATCTGATTCTTCCAATGCTTCTTTTCTCATTGAGTGTGGCATGGAAAGTCTTCTTTAATTCCCTATGCTACAGATAACATAGTTTCAGTTCAATTCAGGGCTGAGAGTATTAACTAGTTGAATCTTTGAGGAGATTTAGAGATTTTTTTTCAGCTTTTTTTTCTTTTGGTCAGAATGTGAATGTTGCACAGGCTCAGCCATTAGTAGGTATTACCATCTTTTATTATAATACAAGTTAATTCAGTTCCATTATAAATTAGCAAACCCCATTTCAAAGAATTAAAGAGTTAATCAGTCTTTACTTCCCATTTTCTGCTATGTTTAGCATCTCGTTATCTTGTGTCAGGGGCTTGGATCATTACCAAACACTAAACTATGGTTCAAAGACCATGAGCTCATGAGTCAGAGGATCACAGTTCACACCCACTTTTAACTAATTTTGTATGTATTCACATATTTCCACTTACAGAACAATGATGGGCTCATGGTAAAATTCAGTATTTTTGAGTTAATATTATTGTCTATAATTGTCTATAACCTAAGGGAGGTTTCATCTGTCCATTTGCTTTTTATCCACTTTTTAAAATTATTCATTTATTTATTTGTTTATTTATTTATTTGAAAACTTTCGTTTGTTCTTTTTGAGACAGCATGTCTCTATATAACCTTGGCTGTCCTGGAACTACGTAGACCAGGCTGGCCTTGACCTTGCCTCTGCCTTCCACATGCTAGAATTGTGTGCACCACAATGCCTAGCACTTTACCTGCTCTTTAACACTGCATTGTATAGAACTGGTATATGTGTAGAAAAGCCACTGATGTGAACACACTTAGAAGTCATTTGCTATTTTCCTCCCAGTAATATGAAATTTTCTCTTTTATTTTTTTATTCAAAATAGTTTACAATATAGTGGGAGTCTTTAGCTGGTCATAATGGTTAAAATAAAAAAACTCCCCTCTTGAAACTTTTCATTAAGTTTTGAAGCATATATTTTAGTTCCTATATCTTAAAAATATTACACTGATCATTTTAATGAATCATGAGGGTTATTATTTCTTGCAACATGCTGTTTCATTGTAGAAATAATTCCTTATCTGGTTATTACCCATTGTTAATGATTGCTAATGATCCTTTCAGGTTTTGCATGTCACATGGAACCGCTTTGTACACAGGTCCTTTAATTGCAATCGGATTGTTTCCTCAAGACATGTTCTTGGAAGTCTAATCATGGGTCAATGACTCACAAGAAAGCTCCTAAATTCAAATGCTATATTTTTTTCTACAAAGGGTTACAAGTCTTTACCTACCTTAGTTTGCAATGGTTATTATTTAAAATTAAATGAATTCAAAGGGATAATATGTACCTCCAAATGTTTCAGGTCACAGTATGACATGCCACCAGTCGCATACAACAATTTTCTATGTAGAATATTCTCATTATATCCTTGTCTTTTGCTTTCTTGACAGTTTTCCTGTTGTACCTATAAAAATGATCAACTTGTACGCAATATTTAGATAATGCAGACTTTCAGTCAAAGGATAGCTTTTGGAGATATTTTGTGAGTTGAGAATTTTAAGTTTATATATTTCAAGTCATAATATCAGTTACTGTCCAGTAGAACTATCTGTTCATGTGATCCTCCTGTACAACACAATGCTTAGGAAGGCTGTGGGCTGTGGGTACAGAAACTGTAACTTTCTCAGCCTCCAGGGGATGATCTCAGTGGTCAGGCTGCTTCCCCTTCCCAAAATAGGCTGCAGGTGTCAGAAACCCCATGCACATTACCAATGACTGTTTCAAGAATTTCCATCCAGGTCATCAACAAAGACACTGATCTTATAATGGAAACTGGTTTTGGAGAAAAAAAAATCCCATGAGAATTAATTTGAGCACATGAGTTATAAATGGGTATTACCTGTAAGGAAGACTGATAGCTTACTCTCAGTAATGTTTCTTTTAATGACACACAGTTGTATATATTTATGGAGTGCAATGTAGTTGGTGGTTTAACTACACAATGCTGCACAATGATGCAACCAGCATCATTAGCATTTGTGTGTCCTTACCATTTGCTTCTTCATGGGTTAAGCCTTCCAACTCTTCTCTTTCACCTCTTCACAGATGATGTAATGATTTAAAACTTGTAGTCCTCTCACTGTGCTGTGGAGCACTGGAGCCTGTTCTTTGCATCTTGAGAGTCATGAAGATAGATACCACTTTCTTTCCTTGGGCACTGTCATGCCAGTAGATGGTTACTTGTTAGACTGCAGATAGTGCTGCACAGAGGTGGGCAGAACCACGGGAAGAGCAAGGGCATTGAATGTAGCCTGGAATGTGTCATTCTGAAGACTGTAATACATCCAGACTCCAGTTACATAGATAGTCTAATCCTTAGAGTTTTACCTTGGATTGGCCTGGATTTTCTGCTACAGAATCGCCTAAATCGCATCTTGTCAATTGTTGTCTATGACCATATATGTGATGGCACAGCTCCAGGTGGGATTGAAAGGAATTGGGCAGCAGTAACAGTTTTTGGAAAGTGCACCAATAGACACTTTAATAAAAATGAAAGGTAATCAATCTGAGGGGTCTCTTGTAGCTGTGGACCATGCTGTATTATGTGACTTCACCACTGCCTTCGTTCTGAACACATGGCACACACTCTTTGCAGCAGCATGCTAGCATGCCACCTAATTCCAGTGAGAGTTGCTTGATTTAAATATTGGTGACTGAATTGCAACCACGATTCAGCACCACCAAGATCCAGCAAGACAATTTGTGTGTGTGTGTGTGTATGACTGTAGATTTACAGCTAAATGTTTAAGCCTGGCAGGCTTAACAAGAGGATATACACCTACAGAAAGTGATCCCCTCTCTCCTAGAATCTGTCCATAGTTACTAGTTCTAGTCAGAGTACTTATAATAGCATTGAGTAATGCTCAGACATTATTTCTAAAGATTAGCCAGTAACTAGAAATGAGTTTATTAAAATGTTCCCTTAATTTCTTTGAAGTGAGAATTTTAGAAATTTGTATATATTTAGAATTTAAGACCTACACTTACTTTTAGGATATTGTTGTCCACTAAACTGTTTTATTAAGACCAGGAGGAATGTTCCCTGGTTGTGCTGGCTTCGGTAGTCACTGATAAAGAAAGGAGAAATGTTTGGATATTAATATTACTGACCAATAGCAAAGATCAGCTATACTACGTATCCTTTCCTGTATGAGTCATTGGTTTGTGGACCTGGGAGGTCACATGGTCTGAGGCTTTGGGCATAAGGCTCTGACCTTGGTTTCTGATTTGAATTGAGCCCCTGCAGCTTGATGTGGACCTATAGAAATTATTTAACTTTTTTTTGCTTCCATTAATTTATCTAGAGAGCCCAAAAGTATCACAAATGAAAGACCATGCAGAGAAAAAACTGATCTGTACATGTTTACAAATTCCCCTCATTCGACTTTTAAAAAAAATGAAAATCTTTAATGGTTGTGTCAAAACATAACAAATGAAATAGGCAGTCTCAGACATAGACTCACATAGACGTATACTCACATAGACGTATACTCACATTGAGTAAAAAAGCTTAGAGAAAAATATCCTTCTTGTTCACATTCCCCTTTGCTAATGAAAGACTCTCTTCCCATCCCAAATTATCAGAATGAGTAAGTTGTGCGTCCTAAGTGAGTGTTCTCTGAGACAGTCTTTGAAGGAGAGCACAACGCTTTGTCAGTTAGATTGTTAGTCCCTCTTCCCTCTTAGAAAGATCAACTGGGGACAATTAGAAAGCCAGAGAAGAGGAACCTTAACAAAAAGGTCCAGACATCAAAACCACTTTTGTGGAGAGTCAAATGGAAACCATTAGAATGCACTATTGATTGTCTGGGGAAATATGGCAATTACAGTGTGCATATGAGAAAATATGGGTTGGATGCTTGCCTGCATTCCCTGAGGAGCTGTGATCTTGCTGGCTTCTCTAGGGGTGATAAAGATGAGAAAGATATTGCTAGTGATGTCTGCTGCCTTCAGATCTATGGTGCTTCAATCACAGTGGTCTTTAGAACACAGCACACAAATCCTCCACCTCAGCTGTGCCACCTCCGGGCTCAACATAGATACATTAGTTCATCTACTGCTAAATTGAGCCTTGTGATTATGTGAATCATGTTTGTGAGTACCACAAACTCAAGTTATGGTTTCATTGACATACTAATTGAATAAATATTTCTGTGACTATCAGCAAAGTACCCATTAAAAGTTTTCCACCAAAATTTCTTCCAACTAGTTCCAAAGACAAATCTATCCACTATTATAACAACAATGTTTCCTTATGAAGGAGTAAAACAAGCTTGTTGGAAATGAATCCATATTGAAAACACCAGGGAGTCTGTCTTATTGGATAACAAAGCATTTCTTATATATCATAAAAAGAGATTACGAAGTCCTTTTGTTTCTAGAGCTATCTCAAAAAATATCAGATTTTAGAGAAAGATGAGTTTGAAAACAAGGTAAGAACAGAAGATGAGGAAGCAATAAATGAGTCCTTTGTCTTGGTAGGACTGCTGGCTGATCTGGAAAATTCTCCTGAGCTTCAGGGCTTTCCATCTGACAGCCCTGATATGTCACCCTTTCCGAGTATACACATCCTAATTGGAAATGTGGCATTTTATGCATACACACGCATGCAGCCAGCATAAAAGGGCAATCCATGTCTCAGGGAAGATTCATCTTATGGAGATAATACGCACGGGGAAGAAATGGAGCAGGATCGTGTCACAAATCACATGTTTTGTAATACTATGAGTGAGAAAGAAAACTTCCAAATGTCATCTACCGAGGTGGAGGAATTTCAACTCCAACCCCAATTATTTAGTTTGCAGCACACATCAGTTCATTTATTAAATGAGTCAAACACCTATGAGGAAAATCTGAAGCTGGTTTTGTTCCTTATAAAATGGTACTTGTGTGCTAACATATTGCATCACATCCTTTTTGCAAGGCACAAAATAACTTCTCATTTGCAGCCTACTAATCCAGCATGGATGGCTTTTCTCAGGTTTCTTTCCCCTCCTTATACTGTATTTTTGTAGGAGGAAGGATACAGTGTATTGTGAAGGTACAAGGTTAATACTGCCCAGGTGACTTTGTTTACTGTCAGATATGGCCTTCTGGCTCACATAGGAGACAGAAAGAGGGCTTTGTGTCCATTGTAAAACAACTGCAGAGCACAGCAGATGGCCAAACCAAAACTCAGGGTTATGGCCAAGGGTGGCACAAATATAGTCTGCCAAGCCTACCACTTATACATGAAGTACCCTGCAGCAAAACGTGGGAGCAGGTTTGATAGGAAGTGTCATAGCTAGCTATAACTTCCAGTTTGTTACAAAGCTAGAGTCTCCTGGGATGAGGCAACCTCAACTGAAGACTTGTCTAGATCAGACTGTCATGTACTCAAGACCGTGATGCATTGTCTTAATTTCTAATTGAGGCCGGAGAGCCTGGCTCACTGTTTTTGGTGTCATCCATAGGCAGGTGTGTCTGGACTGTATAAAAAAGGTAGCTGAGAAAGCTAGAATAAGCCATCTAATACAGAGCAGTTCTCCAGGGTTTCTGTTGTAAATATCAACCTTGTGTTCATGTGTAGGCTTCCTTCTGCTGTGGACTGTAATCTGTATGTCATTTAAACCCCTCTCTTCTCTAAGTTGCTTTTGGTCACAGTGTTTGTTACAGCAACAGGAGCCAAACTAGAATAGGGAGAGCAGCTTACGTAATTCTGATTTTTCCTTCTCCTCTCAGTAGTATGCTGCCACTTTATAATTTACATAATTCGAAAATCAATCCATTCCATAAGACTTATTATTAGCTTAAATGAAGAGAATTCATTTAAAAAATAGGGGTTTGTTCTTAAAGCATGAATTTTGGTCACAAACCTTGCTTTATGAAAAAAGGAAACAACAAAACAAAACGAAACCAAGTCAGGCTACCAAAGGAGAAATGTAATGACTAATCTAGCTACAGACTCTTCGGTCTACAATTATTTCCCCCTGCCTGTAAGACATGCTAATTCAATGGTGAAGCAAACCTTGCAGGAGTAACCAAATGATATCTGGTTTGACTTAAGGCTCACTGAAGTACATGAAACTCATACCCGTCACTGCTTTGGTGAGACTAGATAGCTCTGGAATCTAAGGTTAAAAACAAAATAAGTGTTCTAGTGAAAGGACATACCAATAAGATACCTCCTAATGGCATCTGTTACACTCACAAATCCGTGCCTTGTTCAGCCATTGCCAGAGAAGTTTCCTCCTGTAGCAGACGGAAACTAAACCAGACATACATAGAGTGAGAGACCATAGAACACTTGGCCATAAATGGGTTGTCTCTATAAAATCCCTCCCTTCAGGTGCCACAGAACTCTTTCCTCTTCTTGGCCTCTTTTCCTTCTGTATGTATGTTTGTTTTGTCCTATTCTGATGTGTTTGGTTTTACTTTATTATTATACCTTAGGTGACTGTTTATTTTCTATGGAGAGACAGGAGGAGAGTAGGTCCAGATAACAGATAAGGTGTGGAGAAGCTGGAGAAGTTGGGGGCAGTGTAATCAGGATATATTGTACAAAATAATATATTCAGTAAAAGGAAAAAAAAGAACGGTTGGACATGTGATGGCACATGTCTATAATCTCAGCCCTGGGAGGTTGAAACAGGAGAATTGTCATGAATTCACGGCCATCCTGGGGTACACAATGAGTTTTTGTGGAGTGTATGTTATAGACTAAATCCTTACATAAAAAACATAATAGAAGAAGAAGTAACAGGAAGAAAAGAAATGGACAGTTGGGCTTCATTGTCTGTATCAAAGCAAAACCAACAATAAAACCCATACACAAATAAACAGAAAAATCAATAATTATTCTAAAAACAAAATTACAAACACTGGAGAGTGTTTAATTACATAGCCAAAAGCAATTATCACAGTAAAGCAGAAAAATGTGCTTCTAATTGGTATTGTTACTTTTATCTGAGTATCTGGATAATTGTGTCATACTCTAGACAGAATTCATCACTTAGAAGGACAGGCATCCTACATTCTTCACAAATATTCTCAGATTGATCATTGCTTGTCAAATGTCAAAACCGATCTCTCTTGAATGCTCACTAGATGCTTTTATATGTGACCTTCTTCTTCTTCTTTTTTTTTTTTGGTGTTGCTGTTATGTTAATTTTTTGGCATGCTCATTTGGGTCCACAAATAACTTAATTCATTACAAAATCATACTCCTGAGAGATTCTTTTCTCTGAGCCCCTTAAAAGGTCCCCTTTCTGCTAATTCAATCTCCACAAAGCATTTTCACCATCCGCAAATATGAATCATGCTGTAACATTTTGCTAAATTGAATCATCTGCATTTTCTCAGTCCTCGATATCACTCACCTGCAATTACCCCACTGAAATGGGCTTTTGTAATTCGTACAGAGCAAGATAACAAGATTATGCGAATTAGGGTTGGAAGGCAGAGGCCATGTGCTGTGAGATACACATGTGGCTTTCCAGCAGATAACATGGCAGGGCTTGATTACACTAAAGTTCATTGCAGCCTTTATGGAACGAGGAAATTGTGAATTACATGACAAAATTGAAAAAAATTTCTTGCTGTCAGTATTTTGCATGTACATTTCCTTCCTACTAGGAATAATACATAGTTATCTATGTATCATAGGCTTCCTCAGATGGCATTTTAAAAAATAATTTACAGAGTAGGTTCTTGTTTTTAGGTCATATTACTTCTTAGAAGATAATGAACATAATTTTCTATGTCAAAACAGCAAATTCACTTATTAAAATGCTATGCTTTTCTATAATATTGTGTTAATCAAATGTAGAGAAAAATCTAGTCAGGAGCCCTAAACATTTAATAGTTATATATTTACTGATAAAGAAAATGACTCACTGTCTTTCTCATTAATAAAGATGATGACACAGTAATTTCCTAAATACCTCCCTCCAAATCATCACCCAAGTCTGGATTTAGAGTTACATCTCATGAAGGATGAGCAGTGACCTCTTAAGCAGAGCTTCTCCTTTCCAGACTTGAGCTCTATGTCTGGAGATTTCATTGAAGCTGAAGTTCTCTGTGTTGACAAAGGCTGATCAGAGCTTTGTAGTGAAAAGCTTGAAATGCAGAAGCATAACAATTCATAGGTAACAATTCATGAGAGTCCAGTAAATGCACAAGCATAACAATTCAAAGATAGCAATTCGTGAGAGTCCAGTTAAAGCAAATTTGGTAGGCATTTTGCCAGTAACAAACAAAAAATGAAGGCAGAGGGTATTTTTAGAATTGTGGGGGTTTACTTGTCCACTGATTGTTAGACATTTCCCCTTTCCTGAATGGTCTGTAGGCATTGGGGCTAAAGAGAAATAAAGCACTGCCATAGAGAGCTCAGATGCAACGCAGGATTCGTAAGTGATTGAGTCTTTGCCTTGACCTTACCTGGGATGATTAAAAAACAAAAAACAAAAAACAAACAAACAAACAAACAAACAAAAAACACTGCAGGTTTCTTGTACTTGATTTTATTTGAATTTCTAATATTTAAACCTGAAATATTCATATTTAATAAATTTTAACAAATTCTGTTGCCAGTTTATTTGTGTCTCAATTCAAACAGTTCTGGAACTTCGCTGGGATAGCAGCCAGAGGTGTATTCCACAGGCTCTGCTGGCTGAGGGGTTCTTGGAAGCAGCTCTCTCTTCTCTCATCACCTAATTTTGATTTATAAAATGAAACTGGAGTCACTTGTGGAGGTAATACGTCAAGTTTCTTCTGCCATCAAAAGCATTTTGGTATGGACTGTCAGTGTTATAAGCTATGCTTCTGGTTTCTCTACTTCTTGGCACTATCTTCCTCCTGTTTGGCATTACCTCTGGGGAAGGGTGATAAGAACAAAATGCATAGAATGAAGATAATCAAACACCTGACACAGGAGTTTCAAAAGCTTATTTCCTGACAAAAGACAATAGACATACAATGACATGAAATGAATAAGCCACCTTTGTTTTCTTGAACTTTCTACACTAGCTCATTTCGTGCGCTCAGAGAAGACAACTTCCTCAGGTGCAATGGCAACACCAGTATCAAATGCAAAACAGATGGTTATGCAGATATGCTCTACATACCTTACCTATGCCGCTAACAAGCTGTTACAAACACTTGTTCCCAACTGTCTACTTATTCAGAAATCATATATAAAAATGTGTACATAAAAATTATTGATAGCTGATAGTTGTACCATGTGTAGGCTGCAATATGATCAGTGGTTATATTTGCATAGCTTAAGGATCAAGCTGAGTGCATTGTGAATTTCTTTTCCCTGAATGCCTATTACTTCTTGGTGCTAGCAACATTTTTACTTCTATTTAAAAAAAATGTGTGTAAATGTGTGTATGTGCATGTGTATGTGTGTGTACATGTGTATTTGTGTGCATGTGTGTGTGCATGTGTTTGTGTGTTGATGAGTGTGTACATGTGTATGTGTTTATGAGAGTGTATGTATACATGTGTGTGCCTATGTGTGTACAGGTGTGTGTGTGTGTGTGTGTGTATGCACAATTATGGTGATAGTTCTCTTTTTCACCTTCATATGATTCCAAGATTGCACTCAGACAATCCAGCTTATACACCATGTACCCTTACCCACTGAGTCATTTTGCTGGGCCAAGGACCTATGAATTTCTATAAATTTTTTCATAATACATTGTTGTAATATATAGACTCCACACATATGTGAGGACCTGTGATGTTTCACTTTTTTGCATGTGGATTATTTAAATTAACACAATTATTTCCAAGACCTCCCAGACTATAAATAATACTTTCTATGTATGAATAATAATAAGTGATTTAATACTTTCTATTAATAAATAATTTTTTTCTTTTTCCTTCCTTCCTTCCTTCCTTCCTTCCTTCCTTCCTTCCTTCCTTCCTT
>NW_021604567.1:14276392-14343072 GCF_004785775.1 Grammomys surdaster | reverse complement strand
CTTCCTTCCTTCCTTCCTTCCTTCCTTCCTTCCTTCCTTCCTTCCTTTCTTCCTTTTTTTATCATTTTTTCCCCATTGGTAGACATGTGTAGACTGAATGTTTTGGCTCTTGGTTTGTCATGATGCATTATACATTGGCAAGCAGACAGCTCTTCAAAATACTGATTTCATTTGCTTCAAATATGTATATTAAGAAGTGGGATAGCTGGTTTTAATAGTCATAACATTCTTTTTTAACAGGCTACTTATCAATTTTTCTTGACTATTCATACTGGACTTGTATCTGTTTCTAATAGATGTTGATGTCTTAGGATGGATGAGCATATATTAAACATTCAGCAAACATGCCTAGCATTTATTATGATAAGTAACATAATGTGTATTTGCAATACTGATAGACTACTGATAGTATAAAATTTGGTAATGTGAAAGCAAGGGCAGAATGGCAAATGTTAGGAGACGACTTAATGAAGCATCAGAATAATTAATACTTCCTTGGCAGCTGAGGTGAATGCAATGGTGCTGGACTGACTAATTATCATTTGATAGATAATTCCCAATAGCTAGAAACTGCCAATGTGCCCAAACTCAGAAGAATTCATCCCATGAGTCTTCAGGGGGTAGAGAAGTAATAGACTTTCAAAAAATTAAACTATTTTTTTTTTATGGTCTAGAGTTGATGAAAAGATGAAATGAGAGCATCTCAGGAAACTGTGAGTATGTCCCCATCTTACTACAATATGGTTGTCTCCAGGGGGATTCCTGACATGATGGGAATCTGTCCAGTGTAGAGGGTCTATGTTGACTGAAAGGCAGTTCACTAGCTTTAGAATTTGGGTATGCATGCTGGTGACTGACACTCTAAAATAATTAAAGTTGGACTAGTTGCTCTTATTTGCCCTGGAGGTTTGGCATACTGACACACTTACCCATGGCCAAGATTTTTCTCAAAGAGCACCCCTTGTTATATGAATACACATGCACTAATACAGTATAAAGTGAATCCTACCTTAAAAATAAGGTGATTGACTGACATTGTGCAGGTGGCCCATAGTGTAGTGAGAGTGCTTTGAAAAGCCACCATCCCACACTATCCCTAGCAAGGCACTGGCGAGCCTTGTTCTCATCTCCTGGAGATTCAGAGCTCTGAAATCTCTCCATCTAGCTTGCTAAGTTCCCATGGGCGGTGACTGGATGCAAACTCCACACTTCCAATTTTCTGAAGCTGGCTGGGGTGCCCCACCATACCGTTGCAGCATACCTGTACCTTTTCTCTCGAACTCAGTCAAGTTGCCACGTGAAGGAAAACACCACACAGTCTTAGTTTAGAATCAAAATGCAACACAATTGCTACACGTAATAACTACCATTCTAATAGTGAGTCATTCTAAATACTCCCATCATGGGTCCCATGGATCTTCTACCTGAACCGGGGATCTCCACTACCTAGAGTTTTGCTCCATCATCCTTCCCAAAAACCCACTCTCTTTCTCTCCTGCCTCTGCCATCCCTGCATCTGATCTGGAAGTCCCACCTACTCGTGCAGTGATTGGTTTCTTTATTTATTAGAAGGGTCACATGAAGTCCTGAGTAGTGATTCACTCCTCTTCCCAGGCAGCCCTTCTTGGGGAAGTGGAATTAGCACCAAAATACAAACAGCACCAGAGCTATCCACAATGTCATAGCTATCGGCTTTGGCATGACTGTGACCATCCCACGGTTTCCCATCTCATTCATGAGTATACAATCAACATTCTTAGTGAGAAGTTCAGCACATATTAAATTTGTATGTAGCCATATTTTTACATAAAAGTCATTGTGAGTTTACTCAAGTAGGTTTTCATCAGTATTTTACAACATATGATAGATTATTGACCTCATCAAATTGATAGAGTATCAATATTGTTACAGTGCCAGAGAATAGTGAGAGTGTTTAATCTTTCATTCATTCACTTTGGAAGAAGTCAATAACTTAAATAGGACAAAGATCATATTCAGAAGTTAAGACAGCTATTTTTGTTTATGATTTAGCAAAAAATGTTATGAATATGTTGAATACACAAGAGGATTTAAATAGGTATTTGGAAGAATGGATTGATGCTTTTTATCCTATTCAAATTATTGAAAGGAGGTTCAAAATTTAAGGGTAAGAGTCATTTCAAGTGTCATGCCAAATACCATTGAATTCATGTTAGTTCTAAAATTTACAGTGGTAGTCATAATAATTAGGAAGAAGTTGAACAGCACTTGGAGTGTATTTAGCATAATTTAAAACCACTCTGGATGTTTTAACATTACATAGTGAGCTTATGAATTTAAAGAATACTACTCCGCTGAGCGCTGATGTGGTAGATACTACAGATAAAATTACCCATGGCCTGAGGTCAGTATTTCTATTTCAGTCAAGCTTCAAGAATGGCATATATAGCTTGATCATGCTAGGCTTTTTTGTCCTGGGAATACTTTTATTCCTTGCCATCATGTTAAAGCTTGTCTTTAACAACATCAACATGTTGACAGCCAAAGTACATGGCTTGAACCTGAAAATGGACCCCCAGACAGTTATTAAATTAACAGGCTGGCAAGCTAAGGACAGGTAAGATTCTTCACAGAGCCTTACCAACCTAAGACAAAAGTGCATTGCTTTTGATAATGCATATTCCATGATGGGTAAGGAAGGCATTCTTGTCAGAACCACCTAAAACAGACTCAGACTTGTTAACGAAAAGAGAAAAAAAAACGGGGAGAGGCGGAGAGTCTTTGGGGCTGCTTGGCAAGAATCAGACATGAGCTAAGGACAAAGAAATGAGCTGCTTGGCAGGAATATGACATTGGCCAAGGATAAGTAAGTAAGCTTCATGCAGGAATTTGACACTAGGCTGAACAGAAGTAATTTCAGGTAGGAATCTAGATCTTAAGCTAGAACAAAGAAGTAATTTCAGGCAGGAATCTAAATATTAGGTTAGAACAAAGAAATAATTTCAGATAGGAATCTAAATTTTAGGCTAGAACAAGGAAATAGGCTTCAAACATGAAAATGACTTTGGACTAGGACAGAGAAGCTAGCTCAGATATTTTGGTCATCCTGATAAGCCCTTAGAAACAGTGATCATGGATATGTTCATGGAATTGTGTTTAATGCCTTGCTTGTTCTTTAACTATTTGTCTTTATTGTCTTGCTTGTTCCTTGACTATTTGCACCTATTGTATTGCTAGAACTTCAACCTAGAACTGACCTTAATTCATGCATGTAATTAAAATGGTATAAAAGCATAAAGGAGGAGGGGACATGGGATAGGGGGTTCTAAGGAGGTGAAATGGGGAAAGGGGATGACATCTGAAAAGTAAATAAATAAAATATCCTATAAAAAAGACAAAGATAAACTTTTATTTAAAAAAATTTAATAATTAAAATTTATAGAAGTATTTTATTTATTTTTTAATTATTACTTTTTTTTAACAGTCTAGTCATTATCCCAGTCCTGATCTGCACACTCATATTTCCTCATTCCATTCCTCCTCCCCTCTGTCTCCAAGAGGATTATTCTCTCTCTTCCCCCTACCACTTGCTAGGCCTCCCCACTACCTGGGACCTCAAGTCTCCTGAGGGTCAGATACATCTTCTCTCACTGAGACAAGAACATGCAATTCTCTGCTGTATATGTGTCAAGAACCTCAGACAAGCTAGTGTATGCTGGCAAGTTGGTGGCTCAGTGTCTGAGATACTTCAGCAGTATTTTAAATATCATTAAAGAGCGCTATTGGAAACCCTTCAATGGTTAAGTGAAAAATACTTTAAAATAATTAATGAAAACATACATCACATTTTATCAAATTGAAATTTTGGGAGAAAAGGTTAAAAAAATATAGCTTGTTTCATGAGATTTTGTGTGGTATTTTACTAAAATCAAACAAGTGGCATTTAGTGATGTCTGCTAGTTTTGAAGAATAGCTCTCATCCTTAAGCTTCCAACTGTTTTAATCACAGAATCCTTTTCTCTTTCAAGTAAATTTTATTAAGGGTTCGTTTTGTGTTCATAACAAATGAAACAGAAAGGTTTCCCATATAGCCCTTGCTACATACACCCATAGCCTTCCTCATCCTCAATGTCCTGCATGATATATCTGTATTTGATAAAGAACATATGAGTACCCCAAAGGCCATAGTACACTCCAAGGTTCACACTTGGTATTGTATGATATATGGACTTTGAAATGTATGATGTATACCACCATCATAGTGTATCTCACAGAGTGTTTCTAATTTCCTCTCAAATTTTCCATTCTTCATCTATTCAGTCAACTCTGAATGTCTGATATTTCTATTACCTTCCAGCTTACTCTCCAGTAGACCTCCATACAATTGCAAGTATTCAGCATACAGCCTTAATATTGCATTATCTCACATAGGAATCTGCATGTGTCTTTCCTCCAAACTTATTTGTAAGCTCATAGCTCATTACCATTTCAGTATTGGTCCATATACCATTGGGTGAATGTACCATGTTCTGATCTTTTTATGGCCATCAATTGTTTGAAAGGCTTGAAATTTATGTCTAAATCTGTTGTTAGCACTAGTGTTCAGATTTTTGTGTAGACACAATTTTCAACCATTGAGTACAAGTTCTAAGAAGCCAGACTTCTAGACAATAAGATAATGGGAACTTTAGCTCTATAAGGAACAAATAAGCTATTTTCAGAAGTGACCAAGAGTTTCCATTGTTCCATCTCTGAGGCAGCATGTGGCATTGTTGATGTTCTGGAGCTGGCCATTGTAATTGGTATGCAGCAGGATCCTATTGGTTTTAATTTACATTTACATGAGGACAGAAGATATACAGAATATTTTCCTATGCTTATTTTCTATCTGCCTATTTCCTTTGGTAAGGTGTATGCTCTTGCTTTTTGTCTATTGCAAAATTAGGGTATTCATTTTGTATTGTTGGGGTTCAGATGTTCTTTGTCAATTTTTAAAATAATAATCCTTTGTCAGACGTCTTTAGCAAATCCATTTCTCAATGTATGGCTGATCTTATTCTCTTGATTATCCTTACTAGGCTAGCACATTTAAGTTAATTACCCTCATATTATCAATTATTTGACAAATCAGTCAGTAAGGATGATGTTGTATCTAAACAATCATTGTCATGTATCCAAAATGTTCTTAATTTCCTCTGCGTTATATCCTACTTTTGTGATTTAAATTTTGGCCTAGAGTCCACTTTGGATTAATCTTGTTAAGGATGCAAGGTCTTCCTCTACATTCATTTTTTTTTTTTTTTTGGTATGTAGATATCCAGGTAGTCTAGAATTGCCTGTTAAAATTAACATCTACTGTTTATCTTCAGTTTTGTTTCTGTTTCTTTGTCACAGATCAGCCAACTGTATTTCCAGGGTATCTCTATGGTCTCTGTTTTGTATTTTATTGCTGTATTAACTGTATTGTTGCCTACACTTTCTTGATTAATGTAAGATCATTTTAAGTAGAGAGATATAAATGACAATATGATAAAGCTGAGGTTAATCTTGGGTCACATCTTTTCAAGGTTCAACATATGGTTGAAATTACAAGTAAATGTAAATGTCACAATCATTAATATTAAAAATAAAATCAATGATTTCTCTTTCCTTTGCTATCTTAAGTATTTCTTTTGCCACATTGAAGCTGCATGAGAGTCAATTCTGTGTATGCTTTCATTTGAAAACCAACCCTTCTACTCTTTCTTTTACTCCCAAAAATTTATTTCAAAAATCTTAAGGAAATAAAACTATAAAGAATGAGAAGGATTTCCAAATTTTACATTTCTTCCACAATTTCTACTACCTTGACAAAGTTTAGTGCAGGAAAAACGGCCAAGTTTCTCACAAGGACTACAAAGTCCCTTACTAATTTCACGGTGAAACTTTATGGTAAGAGATGTAAGGTACCTTGGTAAAAGACCTCATTAAGATGTCTACAAAGGCAGGCAAGCAGGAGACTCTGGTTTTAATAGCCCAATATTCATTTCAAATCACCCTTTGACCTAGAAGGAAAAGCTAAAAACTCAACTTAGAGGGCTAATAGCCAAAATACACAAAGAACTCAGGAAGTTAGATACCAACAACACAAATAACCCAATTAAAAATAGGTTATAGTGCTCAACAGAGAATTCTCAACAGAGAAATCCCAAATAGCAGAGAAATATTTAAAGAAATGTTCAATGTCTTTTAGTCATCAGAGAATTACAAATCAGAAGGACTCTGAAACTCTACCTTATATCCATCTGAATGGCTAAGATCAAAATCTCAAGGGACAGCACATGTTGACAAGGATGCGGAACAAGAGAAACACTCCTCCCTTGCTGTTGGGTGTGTAAACTTGTACAAGCACTCTGGAAATTAGTCTGGAGGTTTCTCAGAAAAATGGGAACAGTTCTACCTCAGGACCAGCTATGCCACTCCTGGGACTATACCCAATAGACGCTCCAACATATCACAAAGAAACATGCTCAACTATGTTTATAGGAGCTTTATTTGTAGCCAGAAACTGGAAACAACCTTGATGCCCCTGGCCTGAAGAATGGATAAAGAAAATGTGGTTCACTTATACAATGAAATACTATTCATCTATGAAAAACAAGGATATCATGAATTTTGCTGGCAAATGTATGGAAGTAGGAAATATCATACCTGATAGAGGATCCATACCTAAAAGGACATGAATAATATGTACTTACTTGTAAGTGTATGTTAGCCATAAAATACAGAATAATTATAGTCCCCAAGAAGCCAAATGACAAGGACAGTCCAAGGTAGGCTGGTTGAATCTTTCTCACAACGGGAAATAAAGTAGATATCAGAGATTTATGGTGGGAGGAAACCGGATGGGAGAGGGTAGGGATAGGGGAATGAATCAGAAGGATTAGGTGTAGGGATAACACTGGAGAGAGAGCAGAAAGGGGAGCAGGGGGCATCTCTAGGAAGTCTGAAAGACCTGAGACAGAGGTTGAGGGAGCAGGAAACTTCTGGGTGTCTATAGGGGCTACTCTAGCTGAGATTCTTAACAGTGGGGAATATGGATTCTGAAGTGGCAACCTCCTGTAGCCAGGCAGGATTCTCAATAGGGGAATAAGGACAGAAGCACACCCATGAGCAAGAACCAGTCTCTGACACTATTAATGCAGACAGAAGCCTAGCATAACGATCCTCTGGGAGGCTCTATCTAGCAATCAACTGAAACAGATGCAGAGACCCATAGTCAAACATTAGATGGAGTTTGGCAAGTTTGAGGAAGAGTTGGGTGAAGGAGTGTGGGACTTGAAGAGGACATGGACTCTACAGGAAGACAAACAGAATCAATTAGCCTGGACACTTGGGGGCTCCTAGAGAGTGAACCATCAACCAAAGAGAGAACATGGGCCACCTCCTACACATATGTAGCAGAAGTCCAGCTTGATCTTCATGTGGATTCCCCAGCAACTGGAGCAGGGGATGTCTCTGAATATATTGACTGTGGACCCAGTTTTCCTAACTGGGCTGCCATGTCAGGCCTCAGTAAGATAGGATGTGCCTAGTCCTGCAGTGACTTGATGAGCCAAGACTGAGTCCTGGATACCTGGATACCTGGAGGACTCCGTCTTCTCAGAGGAGAAGAGGAGGGTGAAATGGGGGGAACATCTGTGTGAAGGGGTACTGGGAGGAGAGGGCAGGGCTGATATTGGGATGTCAAGGGAATAATTAAGTAAATGGAAAAAAAAGACTCAAACTATAGGTGTACATAGCAAGAAAGTCATTCATGGTTCCCTCACCCCTCAGCTTTCTGGGCACAAGTATTTTAAAGTAAATAGATATAAAGAACCTTGGTGGTCAGACATAGAACTTCAAGGATGCAGATTCTTCAGTCTTGGACTTTTATTTTTCTGTAATAGTATCTATCAGAATCAATTGACTCCAATTTTAAAATTATAGGACATATAATATTGATTTGGCTTATCATTTATTCTTATCTTTTAGGTGATCAAACACACAGTGTGAAGGAATCCCTACCAAGTACAAAAAGAATGAAGGAGAGAGAGAGAGAGAGAGAGAGAGAGAAAAGAAAGAAGTTAAGAAAGAAAAAGAAAGAAAAAGGAACAAAAGAAAGGCAGTTTTCAAGAGAGGGAATTATTCTCCAGTGACTAAGACTCGGGAGAAGAGGGGCCTACAAAGAAATGAGCCCTAGGCACAGAGAGATACATATGTATTCCTTTCTGACAGAGGCTTGTAGACTGAGCTCCCTACCAGCAACATTTATCTAAACTAAACTATCAGCTCACTTCTAGACATACATAATATTTCTGAAAATTGGTATTTGAAGAATATAATAATATGGAAGCTTTTAAAAGAACTTTCATCTCAAAAACTCCACTGTTCAGTTTTGATTTGTATTCCTTAATTGTTTCCATTTCTTGAAGATATATACACATAATTTGACAAGGATGTAAACACAGGGCAGATGCTGGGCTGAAGTCTGATTTTATCTTAACTTCATATTGTAAACATTTCCCAGGATGCACATTCTTCAGACTTGGATGTTTCTTCTTCTGTACCAGTGTGGGTCTATCAGACTCAATTGATTCCACTTTATTTTGTTTGGGGTACAGATGCATAAACACACACACACGCACACACATGCACACATGCACACACACACATGCACACACATGCACACACACACATGCACATACAATGACATAGACACACATATACACACACTATTTGTTATAAGGAGGGATATTTCTAAAGGTATTTTCAACAATACACTATTCATTTGGCTTATCATTTATTCTTATCTTTTAGCAATTAGAATAAATTCTTTCCAAAACCATTATTTAATCAAAGTATGTAAGCTTGCTCCTGAATTTGCATGCCTACTGTTCTGGTTCTTTACTTATGACTCACTCTGCTCTATTAACTGTGATTGAACTGGCATCCATAGTTTATTTCACTGAGAACGTCAGTAGCATATCCTATTACTTTTAGTATTTGTGTGTTAGGTTAAAATCTTAATGGTATGAAGAAATCAAGAGAGTAAAATCAAGAGAACATGGGAGAATGCTGTGTAATTGAAGATGAGAGAGCGATTAGTGCATAACATTTTCAAGTATGGAGAATATGAAGACAAGACAGGGCAAAATGAATTCAAAAGCACAGACTTGTCTTTCTGAATGGTGGCCCAGAAGGTTCACTGTGATGACTTTGGTTGATTTTTGGAAACAAATGCTAGTTTTTAACCTCAAATATCATTTGGCTTCTGAGTTTGTGACAATAGAAGTATATTCCAGCTAGTTGTTCTATTTTAGGCAGAAAGTTTTATTTGTTATAATACTTCTCAACAGAAATGTACTAGAATACAAGCAAAATAAAGCACCTTTTTTTTCCTCTCTAAATTTCTCATTGTAAAATTGACAGAAGATGCTTAAAAGTTTAAAAATTAGTCCTTGAATTCATATTGACTATGTTTCATATCATAAATGTTTTTTTACTTGATGTGATATCCAGCCACATCATGACACCTACAGATCTATTGTTTACGTCTTTCTGCTGGAAGATACAAGACCGTCAAATTCATGGACCTTATCAGTCTAAATGGTTCTTAAATGAATTAGTGATTGAAAGGAAATTTTACAGGAAGCAATCAATATAGCTGTTGATCACTGCTTGGTTTTTGCTGATAAACTAGAAAGGACACTTTTATAAATGTGGAGGCTTCTAAGACATCATGTATGGTAAATTGTCTGTGGTGTCCTCAGCATTTTGAAAGACAATGGCTTGAGATTAGAATTTTTAAACTTTTTTGGGGGGAGAAGTCTTTCAAATGTTTCAGTTTTCTAATTGTGGTTTATGTCTGTGGAAACATAGTGGGAAGCAAACCACCTGCCATGTGGTGAGTGAAGTTTTACAGGATCTCAGAAAATCAAGCAGAGTGGTGTGCCAGGGTCATACTCCTCAAGGAATCAGCCAGCGAATGTGATCATAAAAGTAAAAGTGTGTTTGGAAAGTCATAAATAACATGTGGTCCATCTTTCAGCCTCTGAACATGCACATCAATCCTTATTGCCCGAATCCAGCTGAATCCCAAGCATACTATAAAGACTGCGTCTTCCTCCTATGGGGAGGGATCTATGTCTTCTTTGAACTCCTGGCCCCTGGTATTAAAGAAAACCTGGAGGAGGCTCAAGAAGCCCTGTACCTCACTGCTGTTCTGTTACTGACAATGGTAGAGCCTTTGCTTTCAGCTGAGAGCCCACTGGTAACTCACCAGATTCCAATGGATAGTTTTATATCCAATGATCACACAGATGGCTCTGGTAAAGCTCATTGGATCACGAGTCACAGCATAAGGCCTTAAACCTGGGAAAGACGCATAGGAGAGGGAGGGACTTAGTTGGAGACTTTAGAGAGTTTAGGAGACTGAGTAATCAGATTATCTATGTAAAATGTCAAACTACAAAACGAATCAATAAAAAAACTACTCCTACATAAAGGATAAAACAAAATGTTAGTGAAGCTACTGTAGCACAGAACTCCTGTAGCCCTTACCTTAGCCTTGTGTTATGTATGTGAAGAAGATCAAGGTATAGCTTGGAGAGTTTACCCATTTCACGGAACACTGGTTCTAGGAGCATACCTTTTAAGATAAGTTAAAGACCATCAACCCAACCTCCCTCCAGCTATTCAATTTGACACTGATAATAACATTAAAAACAAGAAATGTTGACTGTTGAATTTTATAGGGTATGTTCTTAGCTAGATGTGTACTGTCCTATAAATCATGACTATTTGACTTGCTTACCAGCACCAAAAACATTCTATAATTGTTGTTTCTTGGGAAATAATAAAACAGGAAGGCAATTTGCATTAATGATTTGATTTATATCAACAACATTTATTAAGGTTCTTTATTCTACCATTAATTTATAGCAGTCATGGAAAAGGACATTTTGATTTGTTTTCATGCATAGCAAACCATCTCAGACATGACACAGTTTCATGATCTACTGCAATGCTCTGATCTGGACACCTTGGACCAAAGCTGGATGACATATGCTCAAACAACCCACACTGGTATAGCAGGGATGACTCCCTTTTTTGGAATCTAAGCCATTTTCCATGGTGATAAAAGGATTCTAGCAAAGTAAGACAAAGCCTCAAGGCGGCAGCACTATTCATAATCTGCTCGCGTCTGGTTTATCGTGGCCTTGGTCACTGCTTTAAGTCAGTTACACTGCCAATGCAAAACTACGTCTCTTGATTTGAGTGAGTGAAAATATTATAAGTGATTAACTTCTTCTTCACAGGAGTTATTGTAAGAGAAGCTGCAGAGGTGAAAAGCTGCCCCCCCAAGTTTCCTAATATTCTTAGGGATTTGATTTTGGATTTGGGCTCAGATGAAGAGAAGGAACGTTCCATGGTCCACAACTGCAAGCAGAGACTTCTGCTAGTCGGAAATCTAGTAAAGATCATGCTGTAGCCAAGTAGTGATATCTCTGCCTCATTTAATGGGACAAAGTGGAAACGGCATCTTCTATGTTGCAAATTTTGCCGTGTAGCATTGTAGTCAGTCTCTGGTGGATTACCAGAAGTCTTTGCTGCAAACCGTAGAAATAGACACATTCTTAGGTTTACTCTCCTGCTAAACCAAGCCCTCAAAGTAGCTCAACCTTGCTAAGCCCTAGTCTGTTCCCATAGATCATGAGACTACTGAGGACTGGACTCCATAGGAAGTGAAAGGGAAGATTGGGAACATGGCCCCATAGTGCACCACGTCCTTAACTTCTTCACATTTTAATGGCCAAATGTGATGAGAAACACGAGCTTCCACTCAGTTGTACTCTGTCATTTAAATATCTCTATGCAAGACATATTATTGAGACTGTTTATTTCATAGGAAAATCATTAAGTAAAAAGAGAAAGAAAAAAAGAAAAAAGGAAGAAAGAAAAAAGAAAAGGAAAGAAAAGAAAAGAAAATATAGTATTTTCTTTCTGGATTAATTACTGACCTGGCCAGGGGGAAATTGTCAGAAAAATGGTCCAAGAAGTAAACTTATTTTAGGGCTTGAGTGTGCAGAAAAAAAATCCAAAAAAAAAAAATCCAGAGTATGACCATAAAAATAAGAATGGTGTCAACATTCACTGCTTTTGTGCTGTGTTCCAGGGGATTCACGTATGCAACCCATTTTACACTCTCTAAAAGTTAAGTGGCAGACATGGTCTACATAGTTCATAGGAGGATATGGTTCTAGTGTTAATGAGGGCCAACTACTAAGTGGCCTCAGTGAGACTGTTGCATATCCTTCTAGGCAGGTAGGTATCAATGGAATCATTGAAGAATGCTTTGCACATAAGTAGTATTTGTGGAAATGGGATGTTAGAAAACGAAATAAGCACAAGAGTTAGTTCTGAAACAATGGAGAGAAAATTCTTTTACTTTATGCATGCCATAACCCTGTGGAGAAGGCAGTGGTTTTTCTCTCCCTCCCTTTCAAACACTGAGTATTTACAGAGAATGCAACCAATTAAAAAACCTTAGGAAGTTGTAGCTATTAATGAGATTATATTTTATTTCATTAATTTTGCATAAATGTCTTTTCTGATCACTCATGACCTAGAGGAGTTGTCCAAGGTATTTACAAATTGGATGGATCACTCTCACACTATTAAAATGATCAACGTTTCCTTGACTTCTTTACTTGTTCCCATGACTACCATATAAATTTCCCAAAGCAATCATTTAAACGGCCACATAAAAATTTTAGATGATTTCTTTTGAAAGGGTAAGAGACCTTGAATTAATAGGACCTCTCTTCTGGATGTTTAGGGTAAAGAAAAATTTTATTCTCTCTGTTCCTTAAATGCAAAGGTTGTTACCATATATGTGCCCCCCCCCCCCCCCACATACACAATTTTAGTAAAGGCTTACATTTTTGTTTTTCCTCTTTGGTTAAAAAATAATTAACCTTAAAATCTTGAATGGCTGAAAAATGCTGAATTTTCTAAATGTGTGAAGATCTATCACAGGTTTCCCTGGGAAAAATTATAATTATGACCTTCTACCTCATTTTCCAGTTATCATATTTTAGATAAATTAGTCAGCCAAATGGCACTACAAATTTTCCTTTTCACTTAGGAGTTACTCCTATAAAGAAGTGAGTGTAAGGTGAATGTAAAAATAAATTTATAAACCAGAGATTCAAACTCTGTAGCACAGTTTTACAGTTTTAAACATTTGCAGTGCTTCAGAATTAATAATTTTTAGATATTATACTTGTATAACATACATTTTCCTTTTTCACCAGTGTTTCAAGATTTGAATAAAATCTTGGGATTGTTGGAATGTGAAGAAACATACTTATAATGGCCTCATTTATTACGATAAAATTCTATGGCTTGAAGTGGAATCCCTTCATGAAATTTTTCACTTAAAATTGCTTTTCCAAGTGGAAAGTCAACAAAATTAGAAAGTTAAGATTAGAAAAACATGAAAAAAATAAGAGCCTATAATTTAGTAGATGATTAGGTAATGAGAAATTGTGATTAAATTTCTATACTATTACTTTTGAATATCAACCATAATAAACATCAAAAAATAATGACAAAAAGAGCATGGTTTGAAAGCTAGGGGTGGGGGAGTATGGGAAAGGTTGGAGGGGAGAAAGAAGCACAAAGTTTTGTAATTTTTATAATCTCAAAAAAAAGGTCTATTAACCCTAAAATTCCCCACCTACAAATAAGAGAATAAGCCATGTGTAATTCAAATTTGACTTTACTAACATTCTAAGAGATTATTCATAAGAATGTCGATGTATTTCCTTCAGTCACTAGCTGCCATTTAAAAGCCATAATATGTATAATATTCATTTAAACTTCATCTTCTCAAGTTTCAGGAAGTTTTGATGCAAACTATACACTGCACTTATTTACGTTTATGGATTCAACAAAATATTAAATTACTTATTTTAAATAGCTTGCTACTTATTTTCTTTTTGTAGATAGTATTTTGTTCTATTTATATGGTAAATGATATAAAGTTAATTAGTCTGTAGATTTATACACTCATGACATTTAAACTACTGAAATTAGCACAGAACATAGTTCACTTCCTGGGATAAGAATATTTTGAGATGTTTAATAAACTAGAATAAACAACCAGTTTTAAGAATAAAAAAATTTATTTTGTGTTTTGGCATATATTTTTTATAAAGATGAATCCAAGATGACTCTAATTTAAAGAGAAAACTAGTCAGTAATTTTCTCAAATTTACTCATTAATAAGAGATATGTATTATTGCAAAATTAAATTTGACACACAAGTATTTTTCTGCTTGCTTTAACAAATGGGAGCTTTCTGATTCCAGGTGTAAGAATTACACACAACCCTAGAAATAATCTGATTTGACAGAAGTATGATAACCACTCAAAGACAATTGTAGAGGGCATTGACCAAACAGACCAACTTCATGAAATGATTTGACAATTTTCTTCATGTACAACACTTAAGACTGGATTATTTAACGCAGCATTTTTGTTGTGGCCATTGAGATCTGGTGCAAGACAACATGATTCACCAGTTAAAATTAAAATTTTAACATTTCAATAAAATGTCATAGATTTAATATTTTAGGACATTTGGTTGAAGTATCACATTAAGCACTTTGATCTAGTTGAGGAAAGCTAAATTGTTGCAATACAGAAGTGCGTCTGGACTTGAAATTAATATCTCAAATGCTTCTAATAATGCTGACTTGTATAATCATTTAACAAGTAGGTAATTGTTAAGTTTATCAATTATTATTAAGGTACTTGCATTCAAGGTGAATCACATGTATTCCAATGCAATAGATGTTAATGCATTGAGGAAGAATTTAGTTTCATAAAATAATCAATCCATGAACAAAAGCTGAAGAGCTGCTAGCCATCTATTATTTACTTTAGTTAAACACACACTACATACACACACACACACACTCACAGGCACAGGCACAAAGGTATGTGCATGTACAGGTATGCACATATGATCATATTCAGAAGAGATCACAGGATAACTCAGAATTTAGTTCTCTTCTTCTTTATCATTCTGCCTTGCTGGCTAGCTGGCCATGAGCTTCTGGGTCATTTCAACTCTTCTACTGCACCCCGACCTTGCTGTTACTGGTAAGGGTCCACTTTTTATGTGAATGAGGTTCTAGCTTTTTATACGAGTTCCAGGGACCAAATTCAAGCCAATCACATGGGTGACCTGTGCTTTTACCTTTGTAGACAGTTCCCAAGTTCTGGACTTTTTAAAATAAATTTTTAGTGGAATATGAACATGTGCATTCATTATGCATTGCCTATCCTAAAATAGAACATTTGATTAACAGTAACAAAGTCTCCATGGACCACATAGTCTTCTAATTGTCCCCATTATAGAAAAACAATTGCCAAGCCCTATTGTAGGAATAATTAGTTGATTACAAAGTTTTCTCTGCCATCTTGGATTCTTTAGGAAGCACAGTCCTAGGAAAGGACCTCATTACCTATGTTAGTGGTATCACTAACATAGGTATGTTAATGTGTGTGTGTGTGTGTGTGTGTGTGTGTGTGTGTGTGTGTGTTTAACTAAAAGAAAGCAGGTGAATCAAGTCAGGGACAGAATATATGTTAGCACATAGGTATGTTGGCCAGGTTGTGTCTACACAGCCTGTATTTGATTCCACTAGGTACTTCTGAAAAGTGTACAAAATATCCACACAAATCCATAATGATCCCCTCAAAGAAGAGGAGGCAGCGTGATTGTCCAATAGGACCACTGCTGAAGACATGGAACCAGCAATTCTGGACTGTGCTTAGATAAGGCAAGTAGACTGGACAGTGTTGAAGAATAGTCTTGGTGGAGAGTAGACAGTCAGTCAGAAAGATGCATGCTTTGCGTGAATAGCTATCAGCTCAGACTTGGGTGCTACTGCCCATCACAGCCAAGACTGAAATCAGAGGTGTAATTAGTGTACCTGACACATATAGCCAGCATTCTCTCCTGGAGTGTGTGATTTCACAATGTGATCTGTTCTGTTTTGTCTCTCAAGTAAGTTTAATTGACCGAATTTCTAGTGTGTGGCATAACAAGAACACATGGCATGGTTATGGAAAAAGATCATTTCCCAATGGCTCATGTATCCGTGCTTGTAATCTCAGTTTGAAAGGGTGAAGAAAGCAAACACACAGAAGCAAGGAGAAGACCTATTTAGTCCAGCATTTCCTCAGAGTATGAGTGGGGTGAGATGTATTATATAACCACTATGGTGTACTTTGTTCATCTGAAGTCTAACTGCTGTGCTACTGATGAGAAATTTATATATGATCTGAAACCTTACAGGGTTTCTATTACAGTGAAGATTCTGACAGACTTTGTCTATATTTGTATTACCACCGAATCTAACACTGTGCTAATGCATAAACTTAAAATGAAAGAATAAAATTGAAATCATAGTGAAGATGACTGTAGGTAGAAAAGCAGAGCAGGGGGGAGAGCCATGCATGCTTCTCACAGAGAGTGAGGTGATTTTTTATCTAACTAGCTCACCATCACTGCAGAGGAGGCAGAGTCATGTCTGAGGCTTTTGTCTGAAAACTGTGTTTAATAAAATACCTTTGTTCTATTTGTTTTAAGTTAAACATCTTGTATGAGAACATTTTCCCTGTATTTCTGAATTTTATTTCCAATCCATTTAGTTTTGATTCAGACTTTTAAATTTCGATGTTGCAGATAGAGTGAAAGACAAAATTGCTGTATTTACAAAATAACTTTGTTAATTAAAATTGTTTTTAGCCATCTGTCTTTGTGGCAGGAGGATGTTAACATAATTAAACACAGAATTCAAAGGAGATAATAATCTTTATTAGCTTGTAGAAAATGACTGATGGCCATAACATTTCCTTTGTATGTGACCGTTGGTTGGGTGAATGAACACACAATCTAAGAGAATATGTACCATAATGGAAATGATGTACATGGGCCACTCTTCAAGTCAGAGATAGTACCAGGCTCTGGGTTCTTAAGTACCCACCACAGCTCTCTGTCTCCTGTCCATGTTCTAGGTGGCAAGATCTCTGAATAAACCTGTACTATTTTCTTCACACTCATTGTATAGACCAGCCTCTGTTCAAGTTCATAGTCAATGTTAGTCTATAGGTCTCTTTCATCACAACCAGCTGTCCACCTAGAGGTATGTGGAAAATGACTAGCTCACACATGAGCATGGGTGTGGGTTCTTGAATCTTGTTGGGGTGTTGTGATTCCCACAGCTCCAAAAGAGACTGGAACACAGGAATCTTGACTGAGTTCACTCCACACACAGCACTGGGCGGGCACTACGGGGGCCCAGCCCAGAGGGGAAATTCTCACTCAGTCTGAAGTTCTGAGGGGGCACAGGGCTCTTGGATTGGGGATCCGAGGGCCAGGAGGTGGACAGGGACTGACTGGATGCAAGCCCTTGGGCTCTCAGATGCCACTGAGAGGGTGCTGAAGGGCTGAGACTGGAGGCATATGTTCGAGTGACCGACAGGCCCACAGCCAAGAGAAACGAGGGGGTGAGGAGAGAAGAAAGAGGCCCTGGCAGCATTGTACTCACTTAGGAGACTCAGTGGCCTGGCTAGCTTGCTTGAATATGCAAGTCCCTGTGGCTGGAACTCAGAGAGGTCCTCCTGGTGAGAAGTTAGGCATGGCAGCTGCAGCTAAATGGCTTATCAAAGGCCTTCTTCGCATTTTCCCACAGTGGGCACCAAAGACAAGAGAACGTCCTTGGTTTTAAAAGGGTTTGTTTTCATGGTGGATGTAGATGGATCTAGCTGTACCCCCGTAAAACTCAGGGTAGACCTGAGTTTAAAAGGGAGGAAGAAGAGGAGAGGGTCCTGGGAAGAATACTTAATTGGCTCTGCCTTCTGGCCTTCAGGTAACTCATTAGTATGTGAATCCCTCTAGGGCCTGAGGCCTGTAGTCAAGCCCTCTCTAGACTGTAAGGTGCTTGTTAATGGAAATGTAGCCCACATGTTAGGAGCCTGGATTCTGGGAGCATGGGGAAATGTATGCTGTTCCTTGCAGGGTCTCTGGCCATTTCCAAACCAATGCTCTACCAAAACCCAAGACCCCTTCACGGTCCTACAGGGTTGATTATTCTTATTTCCTAAGTCAGCTAGATATAAAATTAGTATAAAAGTTTTCATTTTGTCTATTATGTGTATATATTTGTTTTCTATGTTTCGATTATCTAATAGCCTTCTGTCTGTTCATTCTCTTTTTTCTTTCTCTCTCCCCCTCTTTTTCTATGTGTGTGTGTGTGTGTATGTAAGTGTGTTTTATGTTCATCATCTAGCTACTATTTATCTCCCTGTCCACATCCTTGAACGACAGCAATGATTCCTCTCTCTTTTTCCTTCTTCAACCTGTTATCTTACATAATTTATTAACTCTACACTTGTGCTCTATGCTAGTGTGTCTGGAGTCATCATTATTACTATTTTTAATCTAAGTCTTTTCTTTCTTAACTTTTTATTTATTTTATATGAGTACACTGTAGTTGTTTTCAGACACACCAGGAGAGGGCATCAGATTCCTCACAACAGATGGTTGTGAGCCACCATTTGGTTGCTGGGAATTGAACTCAGGACCTCTAGAAGAGCAATCAGTGCTCTTAACCACTGATCCATCTCTCTAGCCCCTTACTATTTTTAATCATAAACTGGGAACTATGTATTTGAACTTGAGAGATAAGTACTAAGGGTATACACATGTGACAAATTATTATATGTGTTTTTATCTTTTTTCTTTTATTTTTAAGATTATCATATAAGCACATAACTTATTTCTTCCTATTCCTCTCTCTAAACCTTCCTATATACCCATTCATGATTTCTCAACAGCCATTTCCTGTTTTTAATTAATTTTTATTTTTAAAGAGTAATTGGTCACATTGTCATTGCTGCACTTGTCATGTTAACAGAAGCCAAAAATGTCCTGTTTCATACATAATTAAACAAGGTTTTCTTTTCACTTAGTTAAAAAAAAGTAAGTCTTCCTTATAAAACAGAAAAGCATACTTTTTAATATACACTTTGTCTTTTACATGTAGGATCTGCTGATCTTTTTCACATGACAGTTTTGTAGAAAACATTTCCTGCTGGGCAGTGGTGGCGCACATCTTTAATCCCAGCACTTGGGAGGCAGAGGCAGGTAGATTTCTGAGTTTGAGGCCAGCCTGGTCTACAGAGTGAGAGTTACAGGACAGCCAGGGCTACATACAGAAACCCTGTCTCGAAAAACAAACAAAAACAAACACAGAAACAGAAAAACATTTCCCGCCAAAATAACGGGATAAAAATTTCCATGCACGCTGATTTTAGTATGTATTGCCAGTCTCTACCTAAGACCTACTCACTAGAGAAGAGACTTCAGAAGGAAGAAAAGCTGGAGCCTAGGTTGCTATCATGAAGTCAATTAGTTTTGGTTTGCCCACTTCTATGCAAGAAATTCTTAAAGTAATATATTCTAAACACTGAAATGGACATAAAAACAATTTATAGAGGTATAGTGAAGTTTAGATGAGACAAATATGATTAGGTAACAGATATGAAAAATACTTGATAAACCACAGAGATTTTCCTAGTCTTCGGTGATTAGTCTTTGAGAAAGAAGCACCAGCAATAAATCCTTTTACTTAATCCCTGCTGTTTAACTTTGTGGCTGCAGTGCCTGGCCTCAGAGGAACTCAGGCAGGTCAGCTACCACTGCAAAGTCACTTAGACTTAAGACAGGTAAACATTTATTAGAGAAAAGGCAACCCTAAATATCTCAGACAACCAATTCTTGCTCCTGCCCCTCCCAACATTCTTTTCCCTTTGACTAGCTTCAAGAGAGAACCTGAAAGAAGAACAGCCAGGGCATGTCATGTTTAACTGCCTTCTTTTGGAGGGCTGTGTTTTTCTGAAGTAGAAACAGAGGGGTAGTAGATCTGTGGGTGAGGGGAGGTAGGCGGAAGCTGGGAGGGGTAGAGGAAAGAAAAACTGTGGTTGGGATGTGTTGTAAAAAGAGGAATCTTTTCTTAAAAAAATACAATAAAAAGAAATGCAGTATATATATATTTTAAAACAGGCAACCAATAGGCATGCTTTGTAGCCCCCACTCCTCTGCACTCTGCTTGTTCTCTCGCTCATTTGTTGGCGTCTGCTATATTTATTTACGATTCAGGCAAACCTCTTTGAGTCAATCTTTTAGTTTTAGACTATTCAAGAATGCCATAGAGAGATAGATATGATGATGGATGGGTACAGCCCCAGCTACTACGGAGACTGGAATAAGCAGGGAAGCTGTTGCTGGACTCAGTCTCTTTCTCTAGAAATCATTCTAACCAAAAATATGAGATACTGAAGAGATATTAACTAAAATATCTGTTAGCTTGACAAAACTGCAAGTTCCAGCATATGTCTGCTTGTATCATTTTTCTATTCCAAACACTATGTGATTTTTCTCAATGAATTCTGGAAATTTTAACATGAATATCTATCTATCTATCTATCTATCTATCTATCTATCTATCTATCTATCTATCCATCTATCTTTAGCATCATTGCCTACCATATACTTGTGATATATCATCTATATTACATCTATTGTATTTCTATTGTCTAATCTTAAACTAATAGGGTAACATTAACATTGAAACAGCCAACTGAAAAAATTCTCATACATTTAAAAACAAATATTGCCAACAGATATTTCAGCTACTTACTAAATTTTTGTGAAAATTACAAGAGTTCTAGCCAACCTCATATCTTTTATTGTAGAATGCATAATTAAAACAGACTTCCTGAGGTGTACCTTATCTTCAGTTCTCAACGTACAGAGAAGTTAATTTTAGGTATGGCTGTTTCTCAGGTAGATAATTAAACATGATAAACTGAGTAAAATAAATAGCTGTGGTCCCCATGAAACTCAAGTTGATCTTATCAATTTAATTTATAAATAAGAACTTTATGAATCAGATAGCTATATAAATATTTTACTTGTCAAGAGGTCTCGTCAAGAGTCAACAAGTAAATTTGTCTCGCTGTGTATCTGTGTATCTAAGAATAACCTCATCTATCATTTCCCTATATTTAGGGCACTCAAGAGTGGCAAAGATACCAAGATATGGGGCTGTTTATCTACAGTCTTAGCTACCATGGGACTGTGAACGGAAGACAGTTTATAGTGAGACTCCTTTTCAAAATTAAAAGACAAGAAAGCAAACAAACAATAAGCAAGTGAACAAAATAAGAACCAAAACACAAAGGAACATAATCCAATGACAATATATAATATTTATATAAAAAGTAGCTTTTTTCCCATAGATATCAATTAATTGAAAGACTCAGACTGTAATTTAATTTTTTAAATAACAATGAATACTCAACTAAGATACAAAACCACTATCTTGATTTATACGAGTGTCCTTGTGAACCATATTTTGATTTTTCCTTTATAACTTATCTGATCAAATTACCAGGAAGGATTGATTATTCAAATTCAGAATGACTATTACATTTTTCTTTGCAAGTGTTTATGGAGTTACAAATTTTATCTCACAGATTGTAGAATCCTGCCTCAAATACATAGTAAGAACTGACTGTTTGCCAAGTAAGATATGGGAGACAGAGGCAGGTGACTTTAACAGTTCATGTTGAGACTAATGGAAATCCTCAGACATTCATGGAGTATTTGAAAAGCACTTTGATGTGCTAGTAAGTAGAGGAAATCACGTGTGGTCAATGCATCCCTTGTAGTTCTAGAAACCACCAAGTGTGGCTCCATCTGCACTGTCTCTTACTGCTCAGAATGATGCTTCTGGCACTGAAGCTCTCTCTATACAGAGGGCACACACTCATAGGGCAAAGATAAGGATACATGCATTCCAGAAAAAAGTCAATTTAGTTATAAAATAAAGTTATCCATGTGTCAAAGACTTCTTAATGCTCTATAAAAAAAAGCTCTTTTCATGTATTCATAGAAGAAAGTCATGATTATTTAAACCTTAAGAAGTTTAAGCTTGGCCACGTTAATATTTGTGTATCATATTTTGTCACATCTTATTGAAATTGTGCTTTAAAATCTACCTTCCAGGCTTGACATGATGTGTAAAGGAGAGAGTGTGTAAGTTCAGTTCTCCCTGCACCGCCTGTCATGGGATAATCAATGGACAGTACTTTTGAAAAGCATTTCACCCTGAGAAGAGAAGAGACCACATTTAAAGAAATGTTTTGATGGAAGCGTTTTGATGAAGCCATTTACTTTTTATATTTGAAGAGAACACTACTGATCCCAGTCACCAAGTGATTTGTTGCCTTTGTGTGGAATTTGCCTCTTTCGTCATTTTTAGTCATTTGCGTTAATGAAATGTCATGGATGCTCTCTGAAGCTCACAAACACATCTCTAGAGGCCCATTCTTGTTCCATGGACATTCAGGTGAAGAGGGATGAAGAAAAAAAAAATAGAACAGCATGAAGAGGGCTTTGAAATTATTGCAGCATTGGTGACTGAGTTTAATGTACACCACCTTATGATTTTAAATTAATATGTTGCAGTCTGTGACATAATAAATGTTAGAACACAATCAAAGAAGTACAGTGTTTTAAAGATCAGAGCCCTCATATACCAACGTAGGGCCTGATTTTATGTTTTATATGAAAATTTTGTGCTAAGACAAGTACATTTTTATGAGAATAATTCAATGGAAATAAAACTGTACTAATTAAATTGCCATAACACATGATACCACAGAATAGAGCAAGCAAATATCACTGTGAACATTTCTGAAACAACTTTCTGAGTTAACACGTGTATGCCATTAACATAATTTCTCCCATGTCAATAGTTTCATCATGTCTGCAGACTAGTGAAATAGTTGATTGCATCTTAAAATGTAAATAAAATTAAAACTGTTTATTTCTAAAGCTCGATGGTGATCACCCAGGTAGAGAGGGTCTGTATGCAGCCTGCAAGAGTCAAGAGGCACACAGTGAACATCTATTAACTAACTAAATAAAAAATAATTCTCATAAAAATAAATAACTACTAATAAATACTTGAAAAATTAATACATAAAGCATAATTTTGCTTGTTTAAATTTATATTTGTTGAATACTTTAAAGTTATAACCAAGCATCACCAACAAAATCATTTTCAGTATTTTACCACATAGAAGAGCAAAATTAAAGATTTTGGTTTTATTTTATGTATTATTTACTCACCAGTTACTTTACTCATTGCTAAATTGTGAAGTTCATATTCTTTCATGTTTTTGATTATGAAGAAGAAAATTTTTCATTATTTTTTTTCTTTTCACTGGCCACTTAAGAAAATGGAATTAAGAAAACTGAGAAAGGGAGAGACCTGTCTTAATTTTATTGTTGGCCATTTAGCAAGGTAGAAGGTAACTTGAAACCATACTTTCAGGAAGGATTCTTGAGATGGAAATTTGTCTACACAGAATAATAATTATAAGTAGCTTCAAGTCTCTAGTTCAGTATACGTGAAAAAGATTTTCACAATAAATGTTTAATATTGGGACTCTCTGTTTATACAGTATTCTGAGGACCTGTTTATCCTCCCTTGGGAGTACAGAAGACTGTAGCAGCTAGAGAGTTGGTCCAGGAAAACTGAAAGCATCTCAAACTAACTGTGTTGTAAAAATTCCAGCAGAAAAAAATCATTATGCTAAATTCCCTTGACAATTGTGAGGTATCTTTAGGGCTTTTCATAACGGTATAGTTATCAATTAGGGCACAGATGAGACTATTTTAAGATTCTTCCTATGGAATTTTCTTTGACCAAAGAGGATTTCTTTTCCACATGGTATTTGTTGCTATTATGGTCCATAATGGTTAACTATTGGTACAGCTGTGAAAAATAATAGCTAAAATGTTTAACATTTTTATTCAGAAAATGTATTTATATTTTTGTCAAGTGATACTTTGAAAATTGTTTTAATTTCTCTTATTTACTTTACAAAGTTATATTTTACATTGTTAATGACAACCGAAGGCTTTAGGATGTAAGACTCAGAGGTTTTTACATCAGGACCACATTAATAACATCATTAGATAGGAAACTAGGTGAGGCAAAATGTACATGCTTATAGAACGCACCCAGGGCTGGATGGCATAAAGGACAGGGAAAGAATTATAGTGAGTTCATGTCCTGATGCCCAATGAGTTTACGTTGTCCTGACGAACTAGTAGTAGCAGTTAAGAATTATGGATCTGCTACTACCAGAAGTGCACGGGGCTTATATTCTAAAGATTTGTACTTCAAATCTAATTGCACCTCAGAATCATTATAAATACTACAGAAATAGACATGTTCATCATTCTAGAAGAACTGTTAGCTAAGAACTTCATAGTTACTGTTACCAATTCATATAAAGGAAATTTACTTTATATGTAATATACACCAAAGAGGACCAGTTCCTCTTATTTTATATGTTTTCATCATCACAGTAATTTCTATCTGTAGTGTAGACTTTAGAGAAGATTCACAGTTGGAGTAGAATGGACTTTGTCTGAATGCTATTTTGAATAACTTTGCAGCATGGTTTATTGTTTGCTGCTGTTGATTGGAGCACTGCAAAGCTTGAATCATTTGATACACATTGATTAACTTGGACAATATGACTTTACATTCATTAAATGATTAAAGTATGCCATACAAGTGCCTGTTTTCTTTATGATTTTAAAAATGCAGTCTTTTTTTTCTTTAAAGAGAAGCCCCAAAATTATTTTCCAAGTTTACTCAGCATTAGCAGAACACCCTTCTAAAGTTGTTCGCACATTTTCTTATCTGCACAGACATTGTATCATCCCACCCTCTGGATGAGGTAAATCTGATAAAACCACTGCATGACTCCATTAGCTGCACTCTAGGTGTCTCTGTCTCCATACCCAAGGAGAAAACTGGAACTGATTCACTTTTGGCACCAGAACTTACTATATTCCCGCCCCATCTTATGTCCTACTCTATTTTTAAGGAAAATTCTGCCTAGATTATCAAATAATAATACTAATTAAACCGTATTGTAGGCCATAGCTTTGAGCTGTTAAAGGCAATCACTGAAATAACCGAAAACATTAATGAACCAGACTTTTGTTTCAGAGGTCAATATGATGATTGTGCACTAGCAAGTCATCTCTGGGTGATCAGATATCTTGGGCATCTCCTGTTCACAGCTCAGGGCACTCTTTCCATTCTCAGTGATTAAACAGGAGACTGATTATTCCTAAGCCTTCATCTGTCTTCTAATTCGAGTGTTCTGTTTGCTATAAATAAGTATATCTGAAAATAACTGGTCCTTGCCATTAGTTAGGAGCTTTCTGATGTCTTTTTTTATGAAGTATTTTATTTATTCATCATAATAATCTTCTAAGTTAAACATAACCACTTCAATTGGAATCAAAGTACAAAGGATCATGGTGATTTTCTTGTGGCCACCCAGGAATATACTGAGACAGTCCATGCTGGAATGTGACTGAGTTTCAAATTTCCTGCAGATTTAATATTCTCAGGGTTGCCTTCCTAATCCCCATGTCTAGCACAAATGCACGCCTGTTGCAATTGTTCCTCAAAGTTCTTCTGCCTTTATGTATAATGCAAAAGGCAATAACTATCACGTAGGTCTAATTTTAATAATTTGTTTCATGTAATCTTTCTAATTTAGTAAAATATGGCTATTTTAATACATGGTTTTAAACTATTTTTTTTCTTTATTGAGAATTTTGTGCTTGCACATAATGTGTTTTGATCAAATCTACACCCTATCCTGTCTGCTTCAATTCTACTGGATAATTCATTTATCTTCTAATTCAAATATTCTATTTACTATGGATGAGTGTATCTGAAAATATCTGGTCCCTGCCACCATCATTCCCACCCAATTTCAGGGATTCTCTTTCATTTGATTTTTTTATCAAGCCCCTGGACTCCACTTAGTGCTGTAGTATATACATTGGTGACTGGATTGTGGATAAATTGTTAGGGACCATGTTGCTGCAGACAATGCACTGTTCTTTTCCCAGCAGTCAGTAGTTTCTACTTGTCAGCTAGGTGTGGGATTTCCTGACTTCCTTCTCTTTTCACGCTGGGATTCTGTTGTCTTGTTTCATTTTTCATAGGTTTTTTGAATGTAACCAATGCCAATTCATACTTGCCCCTACCACGTTGTGTCCAGAAAAATGCTGTTTCACTGTATGGTCAGTATCTACTGCTTCTGGTTCTTACAATTTTTCCTGCCCCTCTTCAACCATAATCTCCAAGTGTTGGGAACTGATATGATATAGATGTACCGTGTTGGGGTGAGCACCTCCTAGTTTCGTGTTCTCTGAACCTTGACCTGTTGTGGGTCTTTGTGTTCACAGCTATCTCCAGAAGAAGAAACGTTCTTGAGAGAGTCACTTTACCATACTGAGTGTGCACTCCACCAGGTTAACAATTATCAATGGGATATTGCACCTTTGCTTTTTTTGTACAAAGCTTTTGGAGTTTAGTGTGCATTGAAGTCTATTATAACTTGAATGCGGAATTCTCACTGAAAAGAGCTAACCCACACTTAAATTTCATAAACTTTAAGATGGAGAAGTTGACTCACAATTTGCTAGTATGGAACACATGCTACTGTTTTAAAATAATTGTGTTCAACATTAGACTTCAAATGTAAAAATTGGAGGGCTTGATAGATGACTCATTGTTGGAGAACACTGGCTCCTTTTGAAGAAAACTGGGCATAGGTTTTAGGATCCACATAAAGTTCACTCCCATCTGTAGCTCCAGTTCCTGAGCATCTAATGCCCTTTTCTGACTTCTGATGGTACTAGGCAGGCATGTGGTGGATATTAAATACATATGGACAAAACACTTTATATGGATAAAAGGCAACAAATAAATCTTTTTAAAAACATAGGTTCTGAGTAGAGCCAACAGTCGTATAATCAAGTACCATCACGGTCGACAGAGGAAATCTGTAGTATCTATTAGTGTACTAGAGAGCATAGACAATCACTTTTGCACTGTTTAGTTTCCAATGCATCAATTTTTAACAACAAAAAAAAACTGTTAAATTTTCCATCTGAGTGATTTTTCTTATTTCCTAGGTATATCTTACATGAGCGAAGTGATAATCAATTGATATTTCCAGGGAGAGACATTGACTGAGAAGGAAAATAAAGGGCATTGGGGGTGGGGGTGAAGGATAGGATAGGCTTCTTTCAAGAAACAATAAAACAGTTTTTTAGAAAATGCATCTCATTTCTCTTATCAGTCAATCAGCATCCTGGCAGTTGGCAGCGATTTCATGAGCTTTTATTGGAGACTCTTGTAGCATTCCTTCTCTCTGTATCTCAGCACCATTTGGAGCTGTTTCCCTTGGGGCATGGGGATTCATAAAGATCTTTATGAGATGGAGGAAGACAATAAAATCTGTCAGAGAGGAAATTTACCTTCTAATCACTTCTGTTTTGGTCCCATTGTAGCTTCTTCACTGCTCTGGCATTCGGTATTTCCATTGTTAGATTTATTGATTCATATGGTTTCTGATTATGCTTCTCCCATTTAACTTACCACATGATTCTCTTAAATCGGGAAAAAACATTCTAAAGGCTTTTGCTCCACAAGTGACTGTCACTCTTTTTGGAGATCTTAAGATGAGAGTTTCAGGTAGCAGAAGTCATAAAGAATGTATCTGGGGGAACAGGAAAGGTATGACATTAGACTAACCTAAGGAAGTCTCAGAGCTTGCCTTGGCATGATGTCTCCTATGAACTTAAGAAAAGATAATTTATCCTGTTTAAAAAAACCTGAGTTTTAAATGCACTAAAAATCAAAATTTTAACTATGTCTATTGCTAAGAAACTTTTCAAAGGGAATCTTCTCAAGACTATACAGATTAACTTGTGTATGCATGTCCTAAGGCAATCCCTAGCTTCTGGGTTCTGATGTGGCCTGTTAGAATCAACTCTCTACCAAGAGCTCTGGTTATCATTGCTTGTGGACATATTTCTTAAACATCATAACTCATGCCTACTTACTAGACACCACCTATAATAAAAGAACTTGTTCCTGACTAGCAACTAATCTTCTGCCCAGAATACATACACCAAATAAAGTTAGAAAAGAGCTGGGGTTGCCATAAGATGCTCCATAATAATGTCAGCCATTATGAAACAGTTTGCCAAGACTTTGGAGCCAGTCTAACATTTTTGGAAAATGTCAGGAATCCCTTAAGCATACATGAATCAGAACGGGAGGACACTTAAACTATTCTTGAAAGCTGTGTTTACAAGCAGTGAAATATTTGTTAACTATTTATAAAGTAGGTGTCAGATATCAAGAACAATGACTTACTGAGCCATCTTTAAGAAAAAGAATAATAGATTCATCTTTCAATTTCCCAGCGTGTGTCAGTGAATTGTACTTATCTTGAGAATGGTTCAATTTATTTCCCCTCAATAATGTGTGGCTCATTTTTCTAAGCTGTTGGATATTTTAGTGATTTTTTTTGTATTTGTTTATAATTTCCTTCTGGGTGGTTGGTTGTTGTGAATAATATGCTCTTCCACTAGCATTAAATAAATGGTTCTAGCTATTCTTCATTCTTCCCAACATATGAGATGCTGGGTGTCAAATGCTACCGCATATTGCTTTGGTATAATCATCTCTGTTTCTTATTCATGTGTAGGTGTTCTTAATAGATTTTGGACACCAATGTGTTGTGAGTTGCTTTTCTCCATTTATGACTCGTTTGTTTTTTTTTCGCCACATGGCATATTTATTTGACAAAGAGAAGTTCTTAGTTGGTCAAACCTGTCTGTATTTTGCATTATTGTGGTCTCATAAACCTTATTTTTGCTTAAGAAGTCTTCTTTTTCCAAGTTGATAGATGGATTTTGTTTTTCTTCTGGATTTCACCTTCACTACCTGCTTCATCTTATTTAAAAGGATTTGTGGATGGTGTGAGGCACAGGTCCAACTTCAGGCTTGTTCCTCACATAGGTATCAAACTATCCAAGTATTATTTAGTAAATAATTTATTTCTTGCCTGCCCCTCTCTAAGGATCTAACACAAACATCTTGGATTATTTTTAAACTACCATTACATGGTCACTAGTTCCATATTGATATAAATAGCAAAATAATATACTTATGGATTAAATTTTCTACACGACTCTTGTCTTCTCAGATTATCTTACCTATGAATACATAGCTTTTTCTTCAAACAAGGTTTATTTCACATAGCCATTCAACTCATTGTACAGCTCTGATGCTGATTTGGAAACAGATTAATAATGGAGTAATTGCTGTCCATACATTGATTCATCTGACCTGGAAGAATTTGCATTTTAGACTATTAATTCTCTGTAATTAAAATTTTAGTAAAATTTTCTGTAAGCATAATTAGAATATTTTAATATAAACATTTATAAATATGTAATCTTAGGGATGTCATATTTTTATGGTATCATGTGTAATATTATAGTCCATCATTATATGATTCCACACTTTTTTTTCTTCTTGAGACTGGATTCCATCCTTCATCTCTATGCTTCGTAAGGGTCAGTATTCTTCTCTCTAAAGATAAGTTTTTCATAATCCCTTTATTGTGGGTGTAACAATGATACATTGTCCTGATATTTTTTTGCCTGTATAGGTTTTATATTATTGCTGTTATCGCTACTACTATTATTAGCCCCTAGAGCATTTCACCAGGTTCACCTTACCTTTTCACTGAGAAGAGGGAAAACATCAGTACTCTAATAAGAAACCACTTTAGAGTATTCTTTTTCCATTCTTTGAAGTTATGTGTTTTCTTTCTGGACTGCTATGCCTTAATGAAATTTACCATCTTTGAAATTACATACTGAGAAACATTTTTATATTGATTTTTTCCTTCTTCTTGTAACCACTTGGGACTCCAATTATGTGATAGTAGAAATCTTGGCAGTGTCCAATATAAATCTTATATTTTTCATTTCTTGTCTTCAAGATTGATTTGTCTTTGTGTCCCTACACCTGGTGGTGGCTATGCAGCATCTGCAGGGAACAGCAGCATATGAGTGCTTCACTGATGTGACTGTACTGTGGCAGGGATCATGGAAACCTTTGCTCACCTGGCAAGGATCCATGGTGAATTAGATGGTCTCTACGTTTATTACCAAATTGTGCGTGCTGCAAGCTCTTCTTGCTTTTGCTGTGCTGTTCATACCATGACAATATTTAATTTCATTTTGTCGGTCAGGGACAAGACTGGGATCACACATGATGATTCCATGTTTTCCTCAAAACTTTTTGAGGAGTAAAACACTACTCTCCTCTCTCTGCCTTTATAGATCTTCTAGATGTGACCACTAATACTGAGTGTTTTGGAATACATAATCATGTCACTAGAGAAACAGCTGGAGTCACACTGAGTAAGGCTGTGGCAGTTGTGGAGAGAAGCGGGTCCTGCTTGCATACCTGTTCTGAGGGAAACGTATCAGACTTGACTTAAAAAATAGACTTAAAAATGCTGGATATGATCAACAGAGATTTAAAAATGGTTCTTGTAAAGATGATATCAGAAATTGTAAGATGCACATTAGGAGAGGTTGCTTGGTACAGTGACTGTGTCGGTCTGCAATTAAAAACGTGACAGGGGGTGGTATTTGGTGACTGATAACCACAAATGTTTATTCTGTCTCTCACGTTTCATAACTGTAACCATATTTGTTACCAGCTGGGCATGTTTCCCTGTCTCCAGGACATGCCTGACTAGACAATTATTTCTGATTTGCTGAAACTGTGCTTTATAGTGAAAATAAGGTTGGGGGGTGGTAATTGACCCAGGGAGAGTTGGGAAGGAAGAAGGGAAACTATTGGGAACTTTGTTTGTTTGTTTGTTTGTTTTGTAAGGATGGGACTTTTATAATGCTGATGTGATTTCTTCAAATGACCAATGATGTCACAGAAGAGCAGGATTGTGAGTGTATAAATAAAGATGGCTTGAGTTATTTGGAGTCACTTGCATGGACATCAACAGGTAGTCATTGTCTTCAGTTTCGCTGACACCAATACATCTGTCGTCTGGTTCCAGAACCCCACTGGAGCTGGACTCATTTATGAACTTTTCTTCTAATTTATTAGTTTCCTTTTAATTGTTTTCAAATTTAATATCAGTTATAGGCATTAAACTTTATTTAAAATTTTAATTTAATAATTATTTTATTTTTGTTATCTTAATTTTTATGATGTTTATTGCGTGTCTGTGAGGGAGTATGTGCGTGTGTGAGTGTGAATTCCCACATAGGCCGAAAGAGGGAGTCAGATCCTTTGGTGCTGGAGTTACAGGGCACTGTAAGTTGTTACATATGGATCCTGGGACCTGAACTGAGGACCTCTGAGAGAATAGCAAGTGCTCTTAATATGAATTATCTCTCTAACTCCCAATATCCTCTTTAAGTGGGCATGTATACTCTTTGGTTGGTGGCTTAGTTTCTGGTAGCTCACATTGGTAGTAGCACATTACTTTAATACCAGTACTTAAAATGAAAAGTCAGGTAGATCTCTGAATCCAAGGCCAGCTTCTTTCTACACAGTTGTGGGACAACAGGGACTATGTAGAGAAACTCTGCCTTGAATAACCAGAAAAAAATATATTATATATATTATAATATATAATATACTAATATTATATATATTATAATAATATATATTATATGTTATAATATATAATCTTTTTCCAATTATAGGTTTTATTTTTATTAAATTATTTTATTTCTTTACATACTAAATGTTGCCCCTGTTCCTGGTCCTACCTCCCTGAGTTCTTCATCACTTGCCCCTCCCATTTGCTTCTGAGAGGGTGCTCCCCCACCTACCCACCCACTCCTAACTCACTCCTGAATCTCCCTTCTCTGGGGCATCCAGTTTCTACAGGATTAGACCTATCCTTTCACACTGGGGGCAGACAAGGCAGTCCTCTGCTACATATGTGCTAGGGGCAACAAACTAGCTCATGTATACTCTTTGGTTGGTGGCTTAGTTTCTGGTAGCTCTGAAGTGTCCAGGTTAGTTGATACTGTTGTTTTTCCTATGAGGTTGTCATTCTGTTCAGCTCCTTCAATCCTTCCTTAACTCTTCTATAGGGATCCCCAACCACAGTCCAACGGTTGGCTGTAAGTATCTGCATCTGTCTGGCAGAGACCCTCAGAGGACAGCCATGCCACCAGGCTCCTGACTAAAAGCACAACATGCCATCAGCATGTTGTCAGTTTGTGGTGCCTATGAATGGGAGGGAACCCAAGTTCTGCCGGTCTCTGGATGGCCTTTTCTTCAGTGTCTGCTCCATTTCTGTCCCTGTATTTCTTTTAGACAGAAACAATTCTGGGCCAAAAATTCTGAAGATGAGTGGGTGGCCTCACGCCTCAACTTGGGGACATGTCTATCTACTGGAGGTATTCTGTTCAGGTGCCATCTCCCCACTGTTGGGCACTTCAGCTAAAGTCATCTCCATTGAGTCCTGAAAGCCTCTTACATCCGAAATCTTTGGGACTTTCTAGAGGTTTCCCGCACCCCCCGCAGCATATTCATTCATTCTCCTGGCCCTCTGGGCTTCTATCCTGTCTCCCCCATACCTGATCCTGCCCGCTTTTGCCTCTCTCTCCTGTCTCCTACCCAAATCCCTCCCTCTCTCTGCCTCCCGTGATTATTTTATTCCCCTTTCTACGTGGAACTGAAGTATCCACACTTGGACCTTCCTTCTTGTTATGCTTCATATGATATGTGAGTTGTACCATGGGTATTCTGAACTTTCTGGCTAATATCCATTTATTTGTGAGTACATACCACTCATGTCTTTTGGGGTCTGGGTTATCTTGCTCTGGATGATATTTTCGAGTTTCGTCCATTTGCCTGCAAAATTCACATTGTCCTCATTTTTAATACCTACATAGTACTCCATTGTGTAAATGAACCACACTTTCCATATCCATTCTTTGGTTAAGGGACATCTGGGTTGTTTCCAGGTTTTGACCATTTCAAATAAGGCTGCTATGGACATAGTGGAGCCCATGGCCTTGTGGCATGGTGTAGCATCTTTTGGGTATATGCCCAGGAGTGGTATAGCTGGGTCGTCAGGTAGAACTTTTTCCAATTTTCTGAGAAACTGCCAGATTCATATCCAGAGTGATTATACCAACTTGCAGTCCCACCAGCAGTGGAGGAGTGTTCCCCTTTCTCCACACCCTCACCAGCATGTGCTGACACTTGAATTTTTGATCTTAGCTATTCTGATTGGCATAAGATGTAATCTCAGAGTTGTTTTCATTTGCATTTCCCTGATAAGGATGTTGACCATTTTTTTAAGTGCTTCTTGGCAATTCCAGATTCTTAAGTTGAGAATTCTCTGTTTAGCTCTGTACCACATTTTAAAATTGAGTTATTTACTTTTTAGTCCTTTCATTTTTCTCCTATTCCTTCCATGGACAGCACATTCCCAATTTCAAAATTCATGAGACCCCATTTTTAACCTTTGTCATTACTCATTACATATATATGAATAAAAAGAAAAATATAACCTACTGAGAATTTAATATTATATATATGATATATATGCAACCTGCAAAGGGAGAGAAGTGTTTTATCTGTAAAGACTATGAATCATATATATGAACTGTATTATATATATATATAACTGTATTATATATATATATAACTAACTTAAATAACTTATCATGGAGATCAGCTTTGGAGAGGATTCAGTTTTTTCTCTTTATTGTCTGGAGTTTCCATGAGATTCCCATATCTACGCTAGTGTCAACTGCTGCTGGAATTAGAGTTCTATTTTAGACAGCCATGATGTTGAGATTTCATGAGTGTTGCATGATGATCGTAGTTAGAAGGCAGATTCTCACAGCAGGCCTTCTGGTCCTCCGGGTCTTGCAAATTTTCTGCCCCTCTTCTATAACTTTACCTGAGTATAGGTGCAGGGGTTGTGCTGTAGATGTTTAATTCTTGGCATTTTGCTTAGTTATGGCTTTTTGCAGTTAATCTCTTGATGCAAACAGAAGCTGCTTGGTGAGAACTGAGCTATACACCCACTGGAGGGTAGAAAAATAAGAATCTAGAGTGCAGTTAGGAAACAACACTGGTTTAGGAATGTTGCAGACATAGGTTTTTCTCTCAGGCCTACGGCCTCACCATCCCTTTGTAACAGTCTAGGTTTACAGTATTAGCTAGACATGGTTTTCCTCCTTAAATCCAATTATACAGCTTTTGGTAATTCACAAAATAAAACAGCCACTATTTTATCATTGTGGAAATGTCGTCAGTCTAGTCATTGTGGTAGTTCACAGTCTTTTAGGCTGGGTAGGACGATAAAACGCTTGTCTCTTCTGCAGCTTGAGTAGCTCCTTGTGACGCTTTACAACTATTGTTCAGTCGAGACTTCCAGGTGAGTTCCAAGTGATTACTCCAGATCCTGTATCCAACACTAGCCATATGGTCAGTCATAGGGACTTGTCTTCAAGTTCTGGGAGTCAAAAAATAGTATTGGTAATAGTTACACTATTATAGGGGGTGCATCTCTTGAGCTTTCCTGCTAAACAGGGTATTTTATATATATATATAAAATACATACATATATATATATATATACTACATATATAATTATATCTATATTATAAATGATATATTATATATAATTAACATAAAACAATATATGATATAGTTTGATGTGAATGTATTATAAATATAATACATGTATACATTTATAACATAATATATAGTATATTATATACAATTATATATATTATATAAATATATGATGATATAATATATATAATAGTAATAATATAATTATTATAAAATATTAATAATGTTTATATATATTATACAATATAATTATTCTATTATATAGTTATTGTTTATTATATATCATATCATATGTCATATATTTTATAATATAATATTGATATAATTATATATTATATAATATAAGTATTATATAATATTATCGATATTAGTAATAATATTAAAAATAATTATAACATGATATGTTATGTAATATAAATATTATATAATAATGATTATAATATAATAAAAATATGTAATTAAATTTAATATATAATTATATACTGCTATAAATAATATGTTATAATATTTAATTATATATACAGTATATGCATAAAAAGTGTGTCTTATATATACACCATAATATATATACATAAAATGCATAGTATATGTAGTATAAATATATATATTTATATGTATAATATGTGTATGCAGAATAACATATGTATGGGTATTCACATACACTTATGTATGTTACAATTAAATTTAGTTATGTATAAACCAATGACTTTTTCTATCTTTTCAAGCATCCATAGTGTCATTTAGCCCTCCTTTCTCTTTTATCATCTTTATTGCCATCTCTTCTCTCTCGACAGTTAAAGGCCCCCCATTTCCCCTTCACCTATGTTTTTGTATGCAGCACTCTAGATTTTCTTCCAAGTTGGTATCTTTAACTCTCCTGGTTTCTGTGATTACTCTAGGATTTATAATGAGGTTCAGAGCTAAGGTACACAAAGAGAAATGTTTTCCCTTATGGGTCTGCGTTACATCGCTTACTATATTATGTTCTACTGTCATCCATTTACCTGAAAATTGAATAGTTTTTAATATATCTAATGGTATTTTCATCCTGTCTTATTTGTTTATTAAATGGCATACTTATAGTTTGTTTGTTTCTGGTAACATCTGTATGAACTGAATGAAAGCATATATCGCTATGCCTTCAAATTCTGGCAGTCAAACAAAAGTATTGCCAATATTTACATTATTTTTAGTGGAGAGCATCTCTTGTACTTTCCTGATAAACAGGAAATAGTGGTTTGAGTTTTCTTAACCTCCTTATTTGGTTGTTTGCTTTTGTGTCTGGTACTTTGAATAAGTTTTAGATATTTCAAACAGTGTTTATAAAACACTGTGAGGATAACTGAGTCAGTGAAAGCTTCAGAAGTTCTAAAGTTACTAGTACCCCAAGTCCATTATCTTGTAGTCTCTAATACAGTTTCTGCCCCAGTGACAACTACACTGGTATGTTTCCCTGACATCAGACACCTGGCAGAGCTTATAAAATAAAGTACACAGGAAGGAAAATGAGTAGAGCGAGGAGAGGCTTGTATGTTCCTTATTTTCCATGTTCCTCTTAGTTTAATGTTGTTCTGTTATCTCACATTAATAATACTTCACAAGTCACTCACCTCCATAGACTGTTCTCCTCAGACATTCATATAACATTCCTTCGCTCATCCTTCTGAATGCACTCTGGTAGCAGCCCCCAGATCACTCACTACTCTCATGAGGTTATATTTGCCATTCCTGTCTATGTTTAAATAGTCCTTCAGTATTCATTGTTAGATTATGCTAGGATGCTTTCGATTATTTTGGACTCAGTTAAAGTTTTATGGAATTGTAACAGAGATGACATTCATTTATGATGCTGCAACTGAAAATTTAAACATAATGCAATAACTGAAGAGAAATCTTTCCTCTGGATTAGCGTTAAAAATTCACACACCATTGTTGTGTTTTGTGATATTAATATTCTACAAACTCAGACTGGCTTAGTGTTACTTACATACTTACATACTTTTGGCTAACTCATGTATCAAATATTTAATGTTGGGTACTTTCTAGCCTGATATTCAACCCCAGCACTCCATCCCCCAATCCCCAAGACATCTGATTTAAAGTGAGTTATTGCTTCTTTCCTCAGTCCATGTTGATATTTATTGTTGATGTTATCCCATGACTTCTTCCTACTCTTGCTGTTGAGAATGCTCTGACTAGATTTTCTTCAATTCAAGCCTTCTATATTTTCTGATTGACTATCTTAAAATTGTTTCTGTTCCTTATTTCACTACAGTGTAATGAATGTATAGTCTCCTTTTTGTATATATTGTACTTGAGATGTGTTGATTTTCCTGAAAATATGTACCGATAATATTGAACTTGTCTTGAAAATATTTCAGCTATGCTTCTTAATAGTTATTATAGGAGAATTCAGCTTATTATGGATGGTGTCAGCCCTGGGTTGGTGGTTCTACCTGCTATAAAAAACCAGGCTGAGGAAGCCATGAGAAGCAAGCCAGTGATCATCATTCCTCAATGGCCTCTAAGACAGCTCCTGTCTCCAAGTTCCCATATTATATGCCAAACCGTAACCTAAAGTCAACCCTTTTCTTACTAACTTGCGTTTGGTCATGGTATTTTATCACAGCAATACAAGCTAGCAACAATACCAATACACTGAATAAATCATTGGGCTCAGCTCTTGTAGTGACTTGAATAGTTTTGGTCACTATAGACTCATGAACTTGAATGTTTGGCCCACACAGTGTGACACTATTAGGAGGTGTGTCTTTATTGGAATAGGTATGGTTTTGTTGGAGGAAATGTTTCACTGTGAGAGTGAGCTTTGAAGGCTCCTCGTGTTGAAGGTCTGTACAGAAGAGGAAGTCTTCCCTGGTTGTTTTCTGATCAAGACTCCCAGCTCCTTCTCTAGCAACATGTCTTCCTGCATGCTGCCATGCTTTCTGCTACAATGATGATGGACTGAACTACTGAAACTGTAAGCAAACCCTTGTTAAATGTTTTCATTTATAAGAGTTGTCTTGGTCATGGTGTCTATTCACAACAATGGAAACCCAAAGAAAGACAGCCCTGAACAAGACTAATTCTCCCTCACATGATAGTTGTTCAAGGTCTATAGTGTCTCATCTAGGGGTAGGACCCATGAGATTTCCATCATCTGAATTGAGATAACACCTGTTGGGATTGTTCTGGTCCTGTTTAAGAAATCATGTTATTGAGATTGTAGGAATCAATTTACATGTCTCAGCTAGAAGAGGCATTCTCATAAGTGACTCCCTGTTCTTTGACTCTTACATTCTTTCTGTTCTTTCTTTAAGATGTTCATTCAGCCTTTGTTTTAAAAGTTGTTCTGTAGATAGATCCTATTGGTCTGCCCAATCCACAATCATTTAATCACTGCATTTTATACAGATGTGGCTTTCTACATTTGTTTTGCTGTGCTAGAAGAGTATTTTATGAAGTGTGAGATCTATACTTATCTGTAGGTGTAAAGGTAAATATTTAGAATGTACCGAGGAATAATATTTCATTTGAGTATCTCAAATATGAGTACACTGTATTTTAATTATTTTCAATCATTTCTTGACCCTCCAACTCCTCCCATATACCTCCTCTCAAGCTCATAACTTCTTTCATTTTCATTTCGATGTTTGTGTGGGGGTGTAATTTACTAAGTATAATTTTTGTTGCCCTTATTTACATGTATTTAGAATAGACAATTTAGAATTGTGGGCTTATTTCTGAAAATACAGAGGACTGGTTCTATCTCCCTCAGCAGCCATTGACATCCTCTGGTAATTCACTGAAAGATAGATCCTGGTCAATTTTTATGCCATCCATGTTGACATGACAACTTGCATGGTCTTGTTCAGGTCACCTTTAAGCAATCATGTTGTCAAGAATCATATATGCAAGATTTCTGTCCTGACTAAGAGATAATATTATGACATGATTTTGATGCTCAGGTTCATACATTCTTTCTGCCTCCTCTTTCTAGATGTTCCCTTAGCTTTAAGCATAGCGGCAAATTCAGTTTTAAATACACATTTAGGAAATTTTCTTAAAAATCTATTATGTGGACATCCAGATTATATGATTATTGTAAGTTCAGTATTCATTGAAAATTTACATCTTTGACTTACCAAAATACCATAGAAGTTACCTGGTAGCCTGTTCACTTGATGTTCTGGAGGATTTTGTACAAGTATGTAATTTATAACTTGTAAACCAAAGTGGCTTTTACCTGATTAACAGAGTTTATTTTATACATATTCAGATAAATTTAGAGCTGGGAACATCCTCTTGGAGACAGGGGAGGAGGTATCGAATGAGGAATAGTCAGAGGGCAGATCAGGAAGGGAATAATGACTGGACTTTAAAAAAAGTTTAACGAATAAAAAATTTGAGCTGTGCTTCTTTTTCTGAGATAAAGCTTCTGTTTTCTTTTGAGTCTCAATATGTTTCAACATTTTTGTCATTTCATTAACGTGTTTAAAAAGATTAGAACAATATTTTATACAGCATTTCAGTTGCTTACAAAGACGGGGGGAGCCTGATCATCTATTTCAATATTACTAGCAGGAGCAATTGTGACATTGTGTGGGAATTTGAACACATTGTTCATGTTTCAGTTATTCACATATTATTGATGTGATTGATATGATTAATGCTTAATTTGTTTAGAGCACGATCAGAGAAAGAGAATCTGTTTTCTCTGTTTCTGTGACAATTTTCTTTCTAATGTTCCATTGGTTCTTATATCATTGCCATGGGCAATGGATCTTCCTGAAATGTGATTTCACAAGGCAATTTTCTGTATTTGTCTTTCATGATTCACTAACAGCTTGTTTGATTTTCATAACAGAAAATAATTCTCTCCATATGCCAAAAGACAACTCATTTAAATAAGCCTGGTTCATGGTTTATCAACTTGATTACATCAGTTCTTTGAAAATAAAGGAGTTTATACTATGGTTTTAGAATAAATTGCTTTCTCTAGTGTCATATATATTTTACAAGAAAACAAACATGTAATTTGTAAAGCTATGCCATCATACTAATAGAACAAGGAGGGCTTTATCCTTCCATTTCATCAAAAGTCAAATGCATAGCAAATCAATGTCAATGATGAAAGTGTTTCTTGTGCATTGTGAAGATCAAAGTAACCAAAATGGCTGTGTCTAGACAAGGCCATTGGCATGGTCGTAGGACTGAAGCAAGGTCATGATGCAAAAGAAAAAGTAAATCTTGAGTCTTACTTTTGGGGGATCATTTTAAACCAGATATATTTTAGCTTCAAGGGAATGTGAAAATGATGATGCACAGTATATGTAAATATACGTGCATATGTAAAACAAATGTGCTTTTGTTTATGTATGCTATACTCTTTCCTAATAACCTTTTAGAATCTATGGGAACTAAAGAAACTACCCTATTTTTTTTTCCTCCCAAAGTTTAGACATATATGGATTATATATCTAGCAGATATAATTTATTAAAAACACAAATAAAACCTTATATCCTAGTTAGTTGTATAATATACATGTTAAATATTTCAAAGGTCAGACGACTTTCAACAGTGTTGTGTGAGAAAAGAACTTGAAGAAATTCTCACATCCTTGCTATGGACGCTCATGGTGCTGAAAACGAGTATCAAAGCAACAAGAAAGCAAACATTTTAAAAAGAATTCACTTCTTATACATTCATTAGAGCCTATGAATGCTTTATTTTTTATAGTAAAAATCCCAAACAACTGCTTAAATTTGGTACAGCCTTTAATTGTTTTATCTTATAGTTTTTAGGAAAGCGAGGACTTTGTCTCAACCAGGTTACAAAGCCACTTACACATTCTCCTCCCAAGCATCTGGTATCCACTAGGTAAAGCTGGTTTTAAGTCACTCTGATAGCTTTTTGGTAGGTGGATGAAAACATGCTTGGAGAATACAAGATAGGGAGAATAAAATGGCATTTGAAGATTTTGATTTTAAATACAAAGAGAAGAAGGAGTTATGATTATAAATTTTAAAGATACTAGAACAGCAGTATCTGTTCTTCTTTTATAAGTGGTTTGAGGGTTATAGTTAAAAATATGTTGAGGAAAACAAAAGTAGAGTCCATTGTGTTTCTATAAAGTAAGGCCGGATCACATTAGCCATGTTCCCAGGTTTTGCCTTTCCTGTCTTGTGTACCTGATATATATTTTCTTATTTTTCTAAATGGATGATACAACGGTCATGAGTAAATATAAGGTGTGGTTCTCAGTCTTGGGTAAGTTGTGCTACAGCTGAGGAAGAAAACTTACCTAGTTCTTAGATTTGGACATACTCTTGTATAAATGTGCCCAGGCCTACACTTTGTATCCAGTTTTTCATAGAGAGATTATGACAGACTGTACGGACCATATATCATTATGTCTTTTATTTCCTGTCATTGTATTTGATTAACTCTCATCATTTCTGGAAACCTTATTCTGTCAAAGATATTACCTTATTACTATCTTTAGAAATGTTGGGAGAATAATAAGCAAATGCTACATTTTCTTTTTATTCTTTTTTGTTCTTGAGATATGTTCCTTCAGTTAAGAAATAGATTCCTCAACAGGTAATGAATTACCTGTTCATTGAGATTAAAGATAATAATGCATTGTTCCAGGCAGTGTGCTATTCTAAAAGACACAAGCCTAGAGAAGCTGCCCAGTGGATAGCAATCCTCTTAAATATTTTTTCTCATAGGTTATGCTCACAGCATTTGCCTGTGTGTCATCTGAAATTTTGGTGATCCACATGAAACTTCAACATTAATATTCCATCTGATCCAATAGGAGCCCAGAAAACAAAACCAAAGCCAAAAAACATCTACTTGTTCCACTGGGTGGTTTCTATTCCCAACGGGCTTTGAGAAACCAAAATATAATTAAGGTAGCCAGGGTATAAAACAAGGAAAAATTAGGTAATGTTAATGTTTATAGATAACTGTTGCTTGACAAAATACTCGAAGAAAAGCAGAGTGTTTTCTTCTGTGCTGAGGTGAAATCCGGCATCCATAGGAAGAATTAGAAGGACTAGGAAAGAGAGGGGGATGGGTGTTAGGACTGTGGGAAGATGGAAAAAAACAACAGGGATCGTCTTATTATTTTTCTTTCTAATTCTTGTTCTAAGAGTAGGTCATATGCAAACCTTTGACCTCCATGGATTCCTTTGAGTGTTTTCTGTATCTTACTTTCATCTATTTAAGTAATTTAAGGTAGGGTGATTAAATTATTTTTCTGAAATCAGAAAATTCCCTTGAGATAAATTGTACTTATGTATACCATACCTTTCTTTTTCCCTACTTTAGCAGTCCTATACCACCAACTATAGCAGTATGTGCAACTAAAACATGTTCAAGACTCTTTTGCAGTGAGGTGTAGTCACCATGAAAAGAATACTCTGGTAAACAAATGTTTGAATATTTGCTAGGCAGGATGCTGGAAAGTCTGCTAAGAGAGGTGAATAATACTTAAATCTCAAGAACTTGCTGGTAACATAAAATACATTGAGATTCCAAGACTGGTACTGATGAGGCTGGAGTAGAAAATGAGGACTTTCTCAGTGTTACACAAGGAGCATGCAACACAGTCTGATATTAAGATTCCTCAGCCCTCAGATTTGTATTATTACAGGAAAGCAGCCTTAGACAACCTGGCAGTGACTAATCCCTTCTTTTACTGTGCTAACCTCTAAATGCCATTTTTCTTTGAAATCTACGTGTAGGAATTTATGTGCATCTGAAGAGCTTGATGTGTTGACTAAGGCCAGAGTTAATGGCAAAAAATAAAGGTGTCTAACCGAACTGAATGGTGGATGATAAGATCGCTTTGAGCTAAGACCATGTGGAAAGGTTTACCAGAGAGATGTGAGATGCGGCAGTGTGCGCTTGAGGACTTGCTCAACTAGAATGAGGAATTCGAGTTTAAAACATGAGAAATGGAACTGGAACAATATTGTGCGTTTTTATTGAAAAGGACACTGTTTTTCTTTTCTTGTCTTTCTTTCTTTCTTTCTTTCTTTCTTTCTTTCTTTCTTTCTTTCTTTTTTTGAAATTCAGTTTCTGAGTTTCTCCTCTGCAACTCTTCACCCTTATCCTCTTTACCCCTCCCCTTCGGCTTTTCTTCAGTCTATGCTCCTTTTTCTCCCTGACCCCTCCTTCTCTGCTCTGTTTCCTAATTACTCGTTAACCTGGCATAAACATTAGGCAGGATGCTCTAATGTGATCATTAGTGAACAGTCTGTTTGGAAGCTGTAGAATTAAACAAAGTGGTTTGAAAGGCATTTTCCCCCATCCGTCTTTAACTATATGCACAGTATTTGAAGATAATGTACTTACCCTCAGGAGATTTCTGAGTTCAAGAAGACAATGCAGATGAAGGCAAAAATGAGATAACTTAGAAGTTTCTCCTCTAACCTTTGTGTATCTTGCTTCATAAAGACTGAAGTCTAAAATTTCTTCTTCAAAAGTGTACACTTGTTCTTAGTTGTCTATTTGTATTCAAATGCCTTTTACCTCTTTTGTTTCTCTGTGTCTTCATGATTGCCTTTTTTTGTGATAAAGATACTTTTTTTCCCTAATACATCATTTTAATTCCATTGACATTTCCTTTACAATATTTTTGGAATTATTTCTCAGTGATCCTCATGGGGAGTGTAATTAATATCTTATTTATAACAATCTAGCTGGAATTAATACCGACTTAATTTCATGGTTTGCAAAATCTTGCTCTTAAGTAGCTGCTTTTTGGTCCATTCTTTGAGCTGTCACTGTCTTATAAATGAAATTTTTAGACATTGTATGCCAATCAACACTGATTTGTAATTATTGCTTTAATTGTTTGTCTTTTAATGGAGAAGTGAAAATTAGTAACAAGAAACACATTTGTAGTTTCTTTTGTGCTCAACTGTACAGACAGTGCACCATTATTCTTTCTGTGATGAAGACTTGGATAAGTGTTTACATCTGGTCATGACAGCCTGAAAGATTCTAATAATCGTTGTAGCCTATAGCTCTGCTGATGAGCAGACCTAGTTTATCTTACTAATTTATCCATGCTTCGCATCACTGAAGGATAAGTTTTAATGGATTCAGAACTATTATCTGACAAGTTTTCTTGTCAGCACTTTGAGTATGGTAAACTCTTTTGTATGCTCATTTAATGGTTTTAGTTACTTTTCATTAACTAAGACCCAAAAGTACTAAATGGAAAATTTAAGAAATAATTTAAAACTTTTGTTTTTCTATTTTCATTTTTAGTACTGGGGATTGAACTCAAGCATGTTAGGCAGATACTCATACATATACATGTGTTCTATCTATCTATCTATCTATCTATCTATCTATCTATCTATCTATCTATTTATCATCCATCTATCATCTATCTATCATCTATCTAGCTAGTTATCATCTATCTATCTATCTATCTATCTATCTATCATCCATCTATCATCTATCTATCATCTATCTAGCTAGTTATCATCTATATCTATCTATCTATCTATCTATCTATCTATCTGTCTGTCTGTCTGTCTGTCTGTCTGTCTATCTATCTATCTATATATCTATCTATCTATCCCCCTTCCATTTTTATGTTTGCTTTGAGGCAAGAGTTCAGTAAATTTCCCAGCTGTCTTTGAACTTGTGGTCTTCTGGCCTCTGCCTCTGGTACACATGTGGTGAAAGACATGTGACATCATTTAAACTAATAGATAGTGATAGTTGCAAGATGAAGTCTTAGATTGTTCTGTTCTGTGTGGCCTTGAACAGAGCACATCCCAATGTTCCTAACTAATCCTAATCCACTGTTGTATGTCAGTTCAGTTTATAACCCTTTGGGCATCAAATCAGTGCTCAAAGCATCAGTGTGCTTGTATATTGTCTCACTTAAAAATGGCTGAAAAAACAAGAACCGTACTGCTGGCAAGTAGGTGCTGCCTGAGATAATCTGGAAAGAACTCTCTGTAAGTAAAATGTAAAAGTACAGTAAAGCAGTGACGGACAGAGATGAGCAGCAGAGAGAGGAGAAATACATTTCTTACATAATTTTAAGGAAACGTGCTATCATAATTGTTTTATATTACTGTTATGGTTGTTGCTGATTCTTATTTTCTTGATGTAGAAACAAAACTTTATCATAGTCATCTATGCACAGGAAATAACGTGGTTTGAGGCATCCTTTCAGGTTTCCGGTTGTGTTTCTAGCAGACAGGGGAGCCTGCTGATTTCTGTCTCCCTGCATTCTGACATCTATGATCTGATGAGAAATCATATCACGGAGTCTCCTATACATGGTGATATATCCTTGTTGCTGCGTACAATTTTCTCACCTTGGGGGGAAAACTGGAGTGGTATCTTCACAGTCTGATTAGTGTGTGAATCTACATAGATCTCTGAACTGTTTATCTTACTTGCCATTCCTGATGAGTCTGGTATGTACATGGCACTAATCTCTTTAAATAAAATTATATTTGAATCCACCATTTCTATCAATATACTTTCTTCCCTTTTCTTTCTGAGATTCTGTTATACATACATTGGTACATTTGCTACTCTACTGACACCTGAATTTTAGTTAATATTTTTCATTCCTTTTGCTTTTTACACTGCATCTTAATTGGTGTTTTAAATTTGTAATTGTTCAACTTCCTATTGAGAATGTCTATCTTTATTTTCCACCTAAATAATTACACTTTTACTCTTCTGAATTTTATCAGTTGTTTTAGTAATTTGCCTCTGTGTCAATATAGTCTAAATATCACCTCAGACTCTCATTTCATTCTTTAAATGTGGTTTCCAATAGTCTTGGAGCATATACTAATCAGTTCACTTTAAGTCTTTAATCTTGTAAATCTGATATCTAGTCTCCTTGGGGATGGTTTATCTAGATTCACATTTTTCTGCCTTTATGTTATATATTTTGTGTCTTTATATGTCTCATCATAACAAAAAATAGATATTTGCCTTAGAGCTTCTATTGTTATGTGTACACATTATGACCAAAAAAGCAAACTGAGGAGGGAAGGGTTAATTTGGAAAGGTACACATTGTTGTTCATTATCTTAGGAAATCAGGACAAGAACTCAAACAGGGTAGGAACCTCGACACTGGAGCTGACGCATAACATCGTGGAGGGGTGCTGCTTACTGGCTTGCTCCTCATCTCTTGTTGAGCCTACTTTTTCATAGAGCCCAGGACCACAGTTCAGTTACTGCATCACCCACAATGGGCTAGGACTTCCTCCGCTGATCAGTGATTAAGAAAATCCCTTCCATCTGCATCTTATGGAGATACTTTCTTAATTGAGGAGTCCTCCTTTCATATAACTCTAGTTTGTGTGTCAGTTAACATAAGACTAGTCAGTAAAGTCCTTTAAATTATATAACAGTGCAGTTCATGAAAGCACATTTCCATCCTTGCTCCAGATAATATATACTGTATATATTATTTTCTTTAATTTATGGCTGAAGACTGCCAAAGGCAGTCAATAAAATTGTCAGTGAGGTTATTTCTCAATAAACCTAAGTCTTTAAATCATTGATCTGAAGAGTGAATCACTGAAATACCATGTAACTCAATATGGTCATGTGCCTTCAACATGTCCTGAGAGCATATATATGAGTCTCCACCATACAACTGGCGATAGCTTCAAATGACTAAATTTGAGGGTAGGTTCCTATATAAAAAGGAATCACCTATTATGACAAAGTGAACTTTTCTCTAAATCATTTGAATGGATGGACTTCATTTAATACCAACATCTTCACAAGAGAATCTCATGGACTCAAATGAGGACAAGATTTACATGGCAGTGATTCTGGGCTTGGCAAGTGAATGGTGCAACAATGAGTCATGTCAAGCAGAGATGAGACCTTCAATTAACAGAAGGTTATCTCATGTCTGCTCCTAGAGCAGAGATTAACTGCATGTCTTCTCAGGGGCATGTCAGGAAGGTGCTGTGCTTAAGGGTTTTAAGGAAGGATGATTGGATAAAGGCCTCTATCAGGTCTTAAATAATTATTTAATTTGGAGTACAGGTACTTAGGGGGGAAAATCTCAAACGGACTCTTCTATAGAATATTAGTTGAAGGAGAAATTGCATTCTAAAGTCATGATTATATTTTAAATAGCATAAGGAACTCTAGCCAAATATATTCACAAAATTTGAATGGAGCTGAATGTGAAGACTTAATAATTAAGAGATAAGTAAATATGAAAAAGTTTCATCTAAAGCTAATATTTTATCAATACTGAATTTTATGACTTTTGCCATTTGTACAAAGATTTGAAAAATACTACTATTCATGGTTTAGAAAACACTATTGCAATTCCCCAAAGTTGGCAAGATTAAACAAAACAAAACATTCCCCCCCACAAACCCTAGAAAACAACCCAACAACAACAAAACATGATTTTGTCAGCCCAAGAGTCTGCTGTCTTCAAGAAGACCACTTGACTTGTCTTATCACTGAACTTCGTTCATATCAAACTGCTAGATATCTGTGACAGTGAAAAGCCTCTTCTACATATGCTTCATCTCTTTGACAGTTTACCAAAATTTCTTTTCACCTAACCTAAACTTTTATTTATTCTGTTGGTTAAACCAAGGTTGTTGAGAGACAGATGACAAGCTGAGAGTCTGTTTCTAGCTCTCACTATTAACCATTGTCTTCTTGAACAAGATTGTTGGCTTCTATTTTTCAAAACCTACTTTAAATAAGTGTTCGTAAATGGTTTAACCTCACTTTCAGCACACTACTCACCAGAGGTAGTGGGATAGGTGGGTTAATATGGCAAGGGGAGATGTGGACCTGCTTAGAAGTAGTTCTTTGGGGTGATTCCAATCTTTGTTGTCAGGTTACCAGCAGTTCTGTTTGTAAGAACCAGCAGCAGTGGTAGCTTGATTCACTGGCAAACACCATTCACAAATCAGCAATGACAGAAGAAACTGCAAGTCTCTGCCAATTGGCCCAAGTCAGTGGAAGAGGCAAGAAGCCGCCAGAATATCACAAGAAGTTCTTTGTTGAGTTTTTCTCTACAAAATCATGAAAAGCAATGAAAAATGAAGAGAAGACCAGCATTAGCAAAGTTCAATGAAGACCAGCAAAGGGTTGCAAGGGGAACCAATGCCAGAGCACTATCCACTCTATGTTAGGTTATACTTAGACGATTTTCAAACATCACATGTCCTTTCAAGTGCCCATTCCAGCAAAACATCACAAGTAATTTTCTGAGGTAGCTTCCAGAGAAACACCACTTGTGTGTTCTCAGCAAAATATCCACTCATAAGACAATTTGCAGAAAAAAAAATCACATGACAAAACTCAGTCTCCTAAGAAACCAGAAATTTCCACTCCACAGGATTTAATGTTACTGTAATACTGTGGTCATGATTTGCATGTGGAAAAAATCTATGTGCATAAACGATTCGTTGGTTAATTTAGTTTTTCAGTTTAGTATAGAAATAACTCAGTAAAACAAACTGAGTGTTTCATATGGTCAAAGGACAGAGATACTTTTACTGGTTAAGTTTCCACTATGTTTTGTATCTCATTAAATTTTCTGATAATGTAAAACCATATTATACTCTTTTTATGGTAGAATGTTTAAAATGATAAGACCTTTGGAAGCCATACTATCAAGAAAAAGCATAAATTTACATATATTTTGGGAAAAATAGCACCAAAAGACAATTGTTTTTGTATAATTAGTGACATTTAGTTAGTAGAGAAAACACTTTCTAAAAACATGCTTGCTGCCTTCTATGCATGAGAAAATGTCCATTTCTAAACTTATAAGGTATTTGTTTCACCCAAAATATTCTGAAAAATTTTGACAGTAAATACTGGTTGTGAAAAATTTCAACTTTTAAGGTTGTCTTCTATTTCTATCAAAATCAGCCAACTACAAATTTTAAAGTTCATAAATAGAATATTTTTGAGGTTTAAAAACATACAATTTTAACTTGACATTATTCTAGACACTGCTGGAAAATTTGGTCAATCTTTCCAAATGTATTAACTTCAGTTGTGTGAGTATTCAATATAAAGCAGTTTTGCTTTTGTTTGTACTTCCAGTTTTTCCTGTAATTCATGATGCTAAAAATGGATTTGCAATTATTTTCTGATCACTGCTGTAGGTTTGCTTTCATTCCTGAGAGCTATATGAATACTCTGACACTTTAGCTGGATTTATTTACATAATTTGGGGGTGACATGCAGGTACCTTACTTTGCTTTATATCTTATGTTTCTTCCCTCTTTTCTGAAATGCAGCTACCCATTTATATGCACGTCCACTTCTTTATCCTGTTTTGGGAAGGTTATTTGTAATGACTATGTTTCTTACCTATCTACACACCGAATGGTATGTTGATCCCTGCACCAGAGGGTAGTGCTCTTTACAATGACTGTATTTGTCTAGAAAATGGCAGCTCCTAGCCCTTGAACCTATTTTCTGGCTCCTAAGTTCTTGTCACCCTCTCTTTTATCATATTTCTTGAGCCACAGAGGGGGTGCTACAAGTTTTTTAGAGTTTGAGCCCCAGCTCTCATGTATGTTTGGTGTCTTGGGCAACTATGTGTCTCTTTATTTGTCTCCATTCTCTGCAAAGAGACACTTCTCTTATTAAGGGTAAAATAGCATTTTCATTTGAGTGTGAATATAAATATTCAGGCAACATATTTGCATAATTCCTAATTCTTTCTTTTTATTCTCAACTAATTATTCTAAGTTTCATTATCCCAAGGCAGTATTACTACATGTTCCTGCTTGCTTTCTGTTGTTGTGGTATACACACAGACCATAAGCACCCCAGGAAAAGAAAGGGTTTATTTCATCGCAAAGGTTATAATCAATCATTATGAGGAAGTCAGGGAAGGAACTACAGCAGGCTAGGAACTTGCAACTTCCTAGACAGATGCCAGGTACCAAAGTTAAATCAGGAGCAGATAAACCATCTAAATAGTACCATAACCCCTAAGGAAATAGCAGCAGTCACAACTAAAAAAAGCCCAGGACCAGATGGTTTTAGTGCTGAATTCTATCAGACCTTCAAGGAAGACCTAATACCAATTCTCTTCAAACTATTCCACAAAATAGAGACAGAAGGAACACTACCCAATTTGTTCTATGAAGCTACAATTACACTCATACCCAAACCCCACAAAGACCCAACAAAGAAAGAGAACTTCAGACCAATCTCCCTTATGAACATCGATGCAAAAATACTCAATAAAATTCTAGCAAACCTAATCCAAGAACACATCAAAACAATCATCCATCATGATCAAGTAGGTTTTATCCCAGGAATGCAGGGATGGTTCAATATTCGGAAATCCATCAATGTAATCCACTATATAAACAAACTCAAAGAAAAAAACCACATGATCATCTCACTAGATGCTGAGAAAGCATTTGACAAAATTCAACACCCCTTCATGATAAAAGTCTTGGAAAGATCAGGAATTCAAGGCCCCTACCTAAACATAGTAAAAGCAATTTACAGCAAACCAGTAGCCAACATCAAACTAAATGGAGAGAAACTTGAAGCAATGCCACTAAGATCAGGGACTAGACAAGGCTGCCCACTCTCCACCTACCTATTCATAGTACTGGAAGTCCTAGCCAGAGCAATTAGAAAACAAAAAGAAGTCAAAGGGATACAAATAGGAAAGGAAGAAGTCAAAATATCACTATTTGCAGATGATATGATAGTATACTTAAGTGACCCTCAAACTTCCACCAGAGAACTCCTAAACCTGATTAACAATTTCAGCAAAGTGGCTGGTTATAAAATCAACTCAAACAAATCAGTAGCCTTCCTCTACATGAAAGATAAACAGACTGAAAAAGAAATTAGGGAAATGACAACTTTCACAATAGTTGCAAATAATATAAAATACCTTGGTGTGAATCTAACCAAGCAAGTGAAAGACCTGTATGACAAGAACTTCAAGTCCCTGAAGAAAGAAATCGAAGAAGATCTCAGAAGATGGAAAGATCTCCCATGCTCGTGGATTGGCAGGATTAATATAATAAAAATGGCCATCTTGCAAAAAGCAATCTACAGATTCAATGCAATTCCCATTAAAATCCCAACTCAATTCTTCACAGAATTAGAAAAGGAAATTCCCAAATTCATTTGGAATAACAAAAACCCAGGATAGCGAAAGCTATTCTCAACAATAAAAGAACTTCTGGAAGAATCACCATCCCTGACCTCAAGTTGTACTACAGAGCAATAGTGATGAAAACTACTTGGTATTGGTACAGAGACAGGCAGGAAGATCAATGGAATAGAATTGAAGACCCAGAAATGAACCCACGCACCTATGGTCACTTGATCTTTGACAAAGGAGCTAAAACTGTCCAGTGGAAAAAGGAGAGCATTTTCAACAAACGGTGCTGGTTCAACTGGAGGACAACATGTAGAAGAATGAAAATTGATCCATAATCATCTCCTTGTACAATGCTCAAGTCTAAGTGGATAAAGGACCTCCGCATAAAACCAGATACACTGAAACTAATAGAAGAGAAGGTGGGGAAGAGTCTCGAATACTTGGGCACAGGGGAAAAGCTCCTGAACAGAACAACAATGGCATATGCTCTACGATCAAGAATTGACAAATGGGACTTCATAAAATTGCAAAGTTTCTGTAAGGCAAAGGACACTGTCAATAGGACAAATGAAACTTAAATCATGGAGGAATGATACTTACCAGCTTTCTCCCTGCTTCAGCTCAGCTAACTTTCTTATACAATCCTGTACTGTTGGGCTAGTGTAGACACTCTCAACAATGGTGTAGGTCCTTTTTTTTTTTTTCAAGAAAATGCCTATAGACATGCCCTTAGGATAATCTGATGAAGGGGATTCAAGACTCCCTCTTCCCAGGTGTGTCATATTGGCCACTAAGATTAGCTTTGCCACACTGTATTTTTTTAGGTTTAAGAGATTAGCATTTTAATTGTTTTTGTTCCCTTTGCCCAGCATAAGAATTTACAGCAACAGAAAGGGAAAAAAAAGTTTGATAACATTCTGTCACTCCCAAAATCTGGACCCAATGCACTAAGTATGCATGTATCCATTTGACTTATTCATACATTACACACCTTAAAGTGGATCATAATACATACAATCTAAATCAGTATCTAAATCGAGAGCCACATTGAGCATTGAAATGCAGTGCAGAGCCTGAGTGATATAAAAGCAAAGGAGGAAAAGAAAACCCTCTTCAGATATAGAACATAATTGTAGTAGGGTAGTCAGCAAACATTACCAAAAGGAAGGTTATTTCAAAGCATATCCTACTAAAATGACTATAACGTGAGAGTCATCATAGAGAGATAAAATGAAGGGGAGGGGAACTTAAGTTACACTGGAAGGCTAGGCAAAGCCTGGACACAAAACCCAATCTGAAGATAGCTCAAAATGATGAGAGTGGGGATCAGAGTGGGCAGCAGTGCAGGTGAGAACAAGCAGCAGCTGCAGGAAGGATTCTAAAGGAGAGGTATCTGGGTTATCAGAAGGGTGCTGGCTGAACACAGAGTCTAGAGACCAGGAAAAGAGTTACCACTGGTCACGGCTTGTATGACACAGGAAAGCCTCAGGTTTATTTTAGGCATACAGGCTTATACATTGGAATGCTGCATGCTTTATGCTGAAAATGGTAGATTTTGATTATTAGGGTATAGTTAGGAAAGAGTCCAAACATGGAAGTGAGAAATATCTGAGATACTTGTGGAATCCTCCAGAAGAGAGGGGCCACAGCTGCATCAGAGTGATTCTCAGAGACAGAATGAGATGAGCTTTCAAAGGTTATTAGTTGGACTATTATTGGTTGGACTCTATTGATGGGTTGAGTATAGTTTTTAAGTGAAAGAGAAACATCAGATAGCCAGAGGGATGAACATACTATTTTTGAGAATCAGCTTTATGGTCAGGATCTTAATTGCAGTGTTATAAAAACCCACAAATATCTTAGCTTGAAAAAAGAAAAGACATTCATTTCTCTGTGATAAATAGCCTAGAGTTGGCTCAGGTCTGAGATGCAGGAAGTAGCAGGGTGAAGATTCTTCCTTTGCTCGGGTCTCAGGCAGTAAGAAAAAGATGGGAGATCACCACCATGCACCTCTGTCTTACAACTCTGATTTGCACATACCAGTCATTGCCTCTTGTCTGAAACCATGATATATAGTCTCACTTACCTCAGAGTGCCGTGCAGGGAGTGGGACTATGTGTCCTTGCCACATGCTTGGACCGGACAACGAAGCCCACCTACATCAACATGACAAGACTGTCAGGCCTGAGAACTACAAGGCCTGTGTCAATATGACCTATTTGGTTTCTCCAGAGCGGAAGAGATAAGACCATAAATCAATCATTAGCTTCAGCACCTGCTACAGTAACTTGCAAGCCAATTTGTCTGAAACAATGGTATTTTACTCACCTTTGCACAAAGGTTGCCTAGTAAACACAAGTTTACTTCTTAAAAGTCTGTATATCTTGCATGGCTGTGTCTTGAACCTCACCCAAACCCAGTGAGTTCTTACCACTGGAGGCCTATTAATACCAGCTGAGGCCAGAACCCAAGCCACAGAACTGTATTATTTATTGAACAGCACCTTCTGATAATCTAAAGTTTGTACAGAGCACGATCTTCTCCTTACAACATAGAGAAGAAACTAAAACTTGTTTATCTCTTGCTAGACTAGCCTTTTAGTCTCCTTACAGGGTTCTACTTCGGTCCTCTCAAGGACACTGCCAAAGACCATGACCTATGAAAGACTTTGTTCCACAGAGGATGTTGGCTGAGGGGAAAGGTTGAACAATGTATGGGTAGCCTGAGCTCCATTTATCTTTCATTGACCCACAACGTCAGCTCATATATCTTCCTAAGTAATTAACTCTGTTTTCCAGATGTTTTGATAGCTGATAAGATTTAGGAAATGTCAGCTTTGAGGGAGCCTACCTTGTTATTAGTAAAACCATTGTTTTGTTTCTTTCTACCAATTCTTGTCTCTCTCTGGTTTGAATTTATGAATGGATGTGAGTCAGTGGTGGATGAGGCCTGATAATATCACTAGAAAGAAGGCTTAATGCAGTTCTTTTTGTCATTGTTTTCCTTGGGACACAAGGACACTGTTGTCAGTCTTTGCTTTGTGTCAATGCAAACTACTTGGCTTGATATCATGTCTGTGAGGTCTGAAGTTATGCCATGTACACCATCCCTGAGGTGAAGTCTCTTGCTGGATCCTGAAGATAGAACAGTCAGGACTTCTGGACGTAGCTGTGCTCTCCAGATTGCCAGTATCTGTGCCTCATCTAGGCCTCATCTGTACTCTACTGACTTCATGATTCAGGTTGTGACTGTAATCCATCTGACTTTCTTTTTTTTTCTTTCTTTTTTTAATTGGATATTTTTTATTTAGATCTCAAATGTTATCCCCTTTCCTGGTTTCCCTTCTGAAACTCCCTGTACCATCCCCTCTCCCCCTGCTTCTATGAGGGTGCTCAACCACCCATCTTCCATCTCCCCTTCCTAGCATTCCCCTAAACTGGGGCATCAAGCCTTCGCAGGACGAAGGGCCTCTCCTCCATTGATGCCAGACAATGCTGTCCTCTGCTACATGTGTGGCTGGAGCCATGGTTCCCTCCATGTGTACTCTTTGGTTGGTGGTTTAGTCTTTGGGAGCTCAGGGGGGTCTAGTTGATTGATATTGTTGTTCTTCCTATGGGGTTGCAAACTCCTCCAGCTTTTTCAGTCCTTTCTCTAACTTCTCCATTGAGAACCCTGTGCTCAGTCCAATGGTTGACTGCAAGCATCTACCTCTGTATTTGTCAGGCTCTGGCAGAGCCTCTCAGGAGACAGCTATATCAAGCTCCTATCAGCAAGAACTTATTGGCATCAGCAATAGTGTCTGGGTTTGGTGTCTGTATATGGGATGGATTACTACGTGGGGCAGTCTCTGGATGGCCTTTCCTCCAGTCTCTGTTCCACACTTTGTCTCCATATTTCCTTTAGACACGAGTGATTCTGGATTAAAAATTTGGAGATGAGTGGGAGGCCCCATCCCCCAACCAAGGACCTTGCCTAACCTTCTGGGTATGGTCTCTACTGATTCTCCCTCCCCTTTTTGTCCATCCGACTTTCTAAATGGCACACTTTTTGTAAAGGCCATTTAGAATTGAGGTTTCTTTCCTTAAAGAAGAGTTTTGAGGTATATTGACATAGTTTGTATGAGGTATTCCCCAATATTTTTGGGCATCTGAGTTCTTGGTCCACATTTTGTGACACTGTGTGTCTGTTTAAGGTGTTGTCTTGCTGGGAGAAGTATATTGCTGGTAGGCTTTGAGGTTTCCAAAGCCAATTGCTGTTTCCATCAGCTCTTTCTGCTTCTGCTTGTGGTTCAAGGTATAATGTCCTCAGCTGCTCCGTCTGCCTTCCACCTCATACCTATGATCTGCCTTCATGGTACTAGTGACTGGAACCATAAGTCAAATAAACTTTTCCCCTTATAAATTCACTTGATCACAACAGTAGAAATATAACTAAGACAAGGATTATAGGTCTATAGCTTTATTGTAGCAAAGATTGGCAATCTGGTATACTTATTACATTTAAACAAAAAATTACAGAAACATCAAGCACAGTTCTTACAAGATTTTACAAGGGTGGTAAGATGCCCCAGCAGATGGGGCACCAGCACATAGGCCAATGACATGAATTTGATCCTTTATCTCACAAATTGGGAGGAGACATGACTTCTGTGTTATCCTCTGACCTGCAGAAGCCTGCTGTAAACACATAGAGATGCACACAGGCAGACACGCATCACACACGCATGCACTCCCACTCGCTCATGTGTGCATGCATGGGCACACATACCATTCTGTGCTAGTTTGCTCTTGGATTCATAGGTTGCCCTCTGGAATTTTTTTGGCTTTTGCTTTTGAGAATTTCTTTTAAGGTGGTCACTAATATTTTTGTGTTAGGAAGATGAGCACCTGCTTGTATGTTCTCTAGCTCAAATATTTCAGTATGTCTATTTTAACAAATCTTTATAAGCACATTAAGTTTAAAAACTCAAATTTTCACCCATAGTTTTTAGTGCCAGTGTTACTGGCTGTTCTTGCAAGAAAAATTTCATTCCTTTGGCTTGTCCAGCTTGTCCTGGCTATCGGCATTTCTTGGCTTCCTTGACACCATCAATCCCCATCTTCAAAGCACGTGAAGAGTGTGTGAGTGTGTCTGTGTGAGTGTGTGTGTGTGTAACTGGTGGTCAAAGTAGAATACTAAAGGGGTATCCAGATTTTCCAAATAGAATACAATGGAAATGCTTCCAATTAACATTTGTTTAGGAGTTACTTGTGAAGACAGAATGGAGTTTCCACACACAGCTCATCAAGACGATCATTGCCCCTCGTTCTCTATATATATCCGCTCAAATTTTTATCATTTCTTTGTGGGGAAACATGCCAAGCCCCTTCTTTGTCTTTAAATGCACACTGTGCTCTTTCTTTATAGCTGTGTGATGTGCACAGCACACTGTAACTGCTCTCTCCTACGTTACTGTAAGTTAGCAATGATTGCACAGTCTTTTCCCATTACACCTTCTCCAGTCATTTCCACTCATCTCAGCCTGCAGTACCCAGTATCCTACGCTCCACTCCATTGCTGGGAGAAAAACTTTTTTCATCCTACATTTGAATGAAATCATGTACTACTTGTCTTTCTGTGCCCGGCTTACTTCACTAAGCATAATGATCTCCAATTTTCTCTCTGTTGCTGCAAATGACAGGACTCCATTCTTTTTATGGCTGAATAGTATTCCACTGTGTGCATACACCACGTTTTCTTTATCCATTCATCATTTGACAGACAATTAGGTTGATTGTATATCTTGGCTATTGTGCATATTGCTGCAATAAACATGGGAATACAGATGTCTCTTTGATGGACTGATTTCATTTCCTTTGGACATGTGCCCAGCAGTGGGATTGCTGAATCATATCGTAGTTCTCTTCCGAAGTTTCCGAGGAAACTAACTCCATGTGGTTTCTCACAATGCATTAATTTACATTCCCTCTGAAGAAATGGGCATCTTAGCCAGCACTTCCTTTTCCTACACATCCTGGCCATCACTTACTCTCTATTGTTTTTTGATAATAGCTGATTTAACTAGAGTGAGCTCTCATGAAGGGTTTGACTCACATTTCTCTGGTGATCAATGATGTGAAGCACTTTTCCCATATACTCAATAGCAATTTTGTGTCTTCATGTGGAAAGCATTTGAATCTACCATCTATTTTAAAATCAGATTATCTAAATTTCTTTTAGGAGTGGGAGCTAACACAGTCTAGAAATGAAGCCCTTGTTGAAGATACAGTCATCAAATATTTTCTCCCTTTCTGTAGGCTCTGATTCTCTGCTGTAAAGAAGGTTTTTGATTCGATGTTTCTTCCTCACCTAATTTTGATTTTTTTTCTCTGTTTTGAGGGTATTTATCAAAACAAACAAAAGCAAACAACAAAACAGAAAACCAGAAATCTTTCCCCACCTATTTCTGTATCTAGAACATTCACAGCTTTATGTTTGGTGCTTGTATTCCCTTTAGGTTTAAATTTTTAACTAGTGAGAACGTTTACTCTGAACCCTCAATTGGAAAGAATATCATTTCTCCAGTGCGTTTTCCTCGAGCCTTTGTTGAAGATCAGTTGACAAATGGCATATGGCTTATCTTACAGGATCACTACTTTGTTCATTAGTTATACATCTAATGCCATGGTGTTTAAATAATACATTTTGATAATTAGATTTTAAAAGTTAGTATACAAGAGGCTGGAGAGGGGACTCAGTGCTAACTGTTCTTCCAGAGGACCAAAGTTTAATTCTCAGCAACTACTTCCTGAAGTTCACAACCATTTGTAAGTCCAACTGAGGAAATCTGACATCCCTTCCAGCCTCTCTGAGTACCTATGCAAGCTTGCACACATGTGGAATAAACTCACAGAGACAGAAAGACATGTGCATACATAATTAAAAAGAAAACTAAATCTTTAAATTAGTGTACCAATGAAAGCTTTTCTTTCTGGCCTATTTATTTATTTATTTATTTATTTATACATTACAAATGTTATACCCCTTCTCAGTCTCCCATCCAAGAACCCGCACCCAATTCCCCTTCCCTTTTCCTTTAAGACAGTGTTCCTCCCACCTACCCACTCAACCACTCCTGCCTCATCCCTTTAGTATCTCTCTTCTCTAAAGCAATAAGTATCCACAGGACCAAGTGCCTCCCCTCCCACTGATGCCAGATAAGGCAGTCGGTCCTCTGCTACATATGTAGAGGAGCCATAGATCAGCCCGCGGCCTATGGTCTTTGGTTGGTGATTTAGTCCCTGGGAGATCTGAGGGGTCTGGTTAATTGATGTTGTTGTTTTTCCTATGGGGTTGCAATCTCCTTCAGGTCTTTCAGTCTTTCCCCTAACTCTTTCGTTGGGGTTCCCAGGTTTAGTCCAATGAGTATCTGCATCAGTCTTAGGTGCTGACAGAGCCTCTTAGAGAACAACCATATCAGGTTCCTGTTTGTAGGAACATCTTGGCATCAGCAGTAGTGTTGGGATTTTGTGTCTGCAGATGGAATGGATCACACAGTGGGATGGTCTCTGGATGACCTTTCCTTCAGCCTCAAGCATCCTTTTCTGTTGATACTCTTCATCTACTTCTCTCCCTGGGGGCCTCTTCACTTCCTGCTGGCATCCTCTTCTCCAGAGTTGACCACCTCTGCTTTCATGTCAGTGTATTCCTTAGGCCTCTGCCTCCCTGCCTTTTCTTTTCCTCCTCTTCTCCATCAACCTCCACTTAGGACCTATTTTTCCACCCTCGCAGCTAGGATCCATATCTGAAGAAAGCCTGTAGTGTTTATCTGAGTCTAATATATCCTGCTTAAGGTAAACATTTCCAATTCCATACATTTTCTTCCAAATGTCCTTGTTTCTTTTTTCTTCATGGATGAATAAAATACAGCTGTATATGTGCACTGTAGTTCCTTTATCTTTCTTTGATAATGAGCTTCAGGCTGGTTTCATTCCTTAGCAACTGTGAATAAAGTAGTGACAAACATGGTATGGAAGAGGACCTGGAGGAGGCTTCTGTGTATAAAGCAAGAAGTGAATCACATGGTAGACCTATTTTTAGTTGTTTTTGCACCCTGCATAATGACTTCCATGATATCCATATAAGTTTGTACTCCTACCAATGAATGAGATGTACCTTTTCCTGTCCTCTTCAGAATGTGCTGTCATTTGCTATCTTGATGATAGCCGTTCTAGGGAGAGAAGGAATCTCAAGTCAGTTTCAAGTTGCATTTCTCTGATGGCTAAAGATATGGAATACTTATCCAAGTATTTGTTGGCTATTTGTATTTCTTCTTTTGAGAACTGTATGGTTAGTTGATTCACAGTTCGTTGATGCAAAGATTCTTTTAAGAAGTGTGTTTAATTTGTATGATGTTACACTTCTAGTTATTCCCTCCCTGTGTAGGGTGTATAGAAAAGACCCTCTCACATCTGCAGATTGCTGCTTCACTCTGCTGCTCATTCCCTTGCTGGGCACACAAATCTCAACTGTTTGTAGCAGCATTTTTTCAGTGCATGGGTTCTTTTTCTGTCACTGGATTATTTATTTATTTATTTATTTATTTATTTTTTTTATTTATTTTTGAGAGTTTATACCCTCACCTGCTACAGCACTCAGCAGAGCAGACCCTGGACATGGGGACTGCAAGTGAGCCATCCTCAGGGCAAGTTCCAGGACTGATAGTATACAAGAAGCAAGAGGCCTCGTACCAGACCAATGACTCACTGCAATGAATTGTAGGCAAAAGGGTATACTGTGGGACATACTATGACATACTACAGCTTACACAGTGAGATCCGTCCTGCCCCCCACATTAATAGGGGAGGTTGGAAGGGTTGAGGGTGGGATTGGGGTGCATGATGTGAAATTCAAAAAGAACCAGTAAGAAAGGTTTTTAAAAAGGAAAAAAAAAGAATTTCTTTATTTATACTTTTGTGTTTTCCCTCCAGAACCTTAAGTGATTATATTAACACAGTTAATCTATTTTAATTTATTTTTATAAAGTCATTCAGGTGAGTCTAATTTATATTTGCACGCGGATATTAAGCTCTCCTGGCACCTGTCCAGACATGCTGTCCTTTATCCAATGCATGTTTTAACACCTTTCTAAAAGCTCCCAGTGTATGACTTTATTTTTGGGGTCTCTGTTCTAACTCGTTGGTCTTTTCTTCTGTTGCTATGTGGTTTTCTCATGCTATCTTTACCGCTATGGCTCTCTAATATGATTTGAGGTCAGATTTATAATGCTGTGTGAATTCTGATTTTTGTTTATAGTTGATTTGGCTCTTTAGGTTCTTTTTTGTGTTTCTGTATGGAATTTAGAATTACTCATCCTAGTTCTGAGATGGTGTCATGGGAATTTTGATGTGAATTGTGTTATTTGTACCTTATTCTTGTTAATATAGCCATTTTTACAAGCTTAATGCTGTCAGTCCATGATCACTGAAACAATATCCACTTTCCGGTGTTTTCTTCAATCTCCTTCTTTAGTATAGAGGTCTTTCATTACATTGGTGAAGTTTATTCCTAGATTCTTTGAAGGCATTGTGAATTAAATATTTATCCTTAATTCTTTCTTAGTTCATTACTGGAGAAAAAGGTTGCTGTCCTCTTATAGGCTGGTTTTGCATTTTGCTCCTTTGGTGAGAAGTTTTGGTGGATCTAAGAATTTTATGGTAAAATCCACAAGGTCTTGTAAGTATAGTTCATGCCCTCTGGAGATAAGCGCAATTTAGCTCTTTGATCTTTTTGATCTTTCTGATCTCTCTCTCTCTCTCTCTCTCTCTCTCTCTCTCTCTCTCTCTCTCTCCTCTCTCTCTTTCACATGTTATTACTCTAGCTTGAATTCTGAGTACTGTATTGAATGATAAGTGACAGAGTGGATATCATTCTCTTCTTTCAGCCTTTATAGGAAACTCATAGTTTCCCCTGATTTAGTATAATGTTGACTGTAAGTCAGCCACATAAAACTATTATGTTGAAATATGTTCCTTCTAACCCTCATTTCTTTAGTGGTTTTATCATGGAGCCTTGTTGAATTTTGTCAACAACTGTTTTTACCTTTATGGAGCATACCATGTATTTGTGTGTTCATTGTGCTCACCTAGTATAATTCACTTTTTACTTGTGAAATATAGAACAAACTTGCATGACTGTGATGAAACCAACATAGTAGCTACATAGGACTGTCTTACAGCTTTTAGTTATTTATGTTAGGTGTGTAAGTGTTTTACTAGCATGTATGTATGCACAAAATGCATACTTGGTGTTCATGGATGTCATAGGAGGGTGTGAGATCACCTGAAAGTGGAATTATAGGTGGTTTTGAGCCACCATGTGGGTACGAGTATCTGAACTTAATGCTTCTGCAACAGCAACAATTACATTTTTAACCAGTGAATCGTATTTTCAGCCCATTAATATACTTTTAAATTTAATGTGTATTTTATTGAGGATTTGTTAGCTATGTTCTGTAGGGAGATTGGTGTACAGTTTATTTCTTGTTTTATCATTACCCTATTTAAGTATAAGGACAATACTATCTTTCCACAAGCCATTTGGAAATATCTCTTGTATGTATATTGCATAGAAAAAAATTCAATTAGTGTTGCTGTTAGATTTTCCTTTCAAGTTTTGTAGAATTCTGCAGCAAATTTATCTTGTCCTGGAAATTTACTTACTGTGTGCATTTAATTGCTTCTCCAATCTCATTGTCTTCTATGTGTTTTTAAGGTTATCCACATCTTCTAGATTTTTCAGCTTTTTGAAATATATGTTTTCAAAGTATGGCCTTGTGATTTCATGAATTCCATCGAATTTTGTTGTAACATCTCTGATTCATTACATTTATTTTATCATGTTCTTAATTGAGTCCCTTTTCTCTTCTGGTTAACCTGCCTAAGTGTCAATCTTGTTCATATTTTCAAAGAACCAACTGTTACTGATTCCACGCTTTGTTCTTTTGGTCTCTACTTTATTATTTGTATCCTAATCTGTCTTATTTCTTACAATTTACAATTATGTTTTATCCTAACACTTAATAATTCTTCACATCTACTTCTTTGGAGATTGAACTTTTATTGTTTTTCTAGGGCATTAAGGTACATCATTAGGCTATTTATTTGAGATATTTCTAATTTTTGTTTTTAGATCCTGGGTTATTTATTTTCTTTGAAAGGAGACTTTTGATTCCAGCCTCTATCTTGTTTCCTGACTCCTACCTGTATAGGCTCTCAGTTTCTTTATGACTTCATGTCAGTAAAAAAAAAATCACTGTTTGGAGAAATAGTCCACTATTGGACATTTTATTTCCATTTTTGCTTGTGTACAGTTGTTCAACACAATAACTGCCCTCTTTATTTATGTATTTAAGCCATAATGCCTCTCTTTTATTTCTAATGGTAGTTGTTTGAATATTTTTCTTAGCTTAGCTAAGGCTTATAAATCTTGTTTATTTCTGTAAAACCAGCTCTTCATTTTACTAATGGTTTTCAGTTATTTATTTCTACTGTTTTTATTATTTCATTTCTTTATTTGATTTGTGTTTGGTTTATTTTTGCATCTAGAGCATTATGTATCCTGTTCAGATTTATTTGGTGAGAAGGGCCTGTCAGGGCTCTAGTAGTTGCCATGTATTTATATGTACAGATTTAAACAAACAATTCTAGATAGACTATTCCCTTGCACACCTTGTAGACCACTCCAAAACACTAGATGAGAAGTGTTTGACATGGCCTGTTTTCTCACTGTCTCCATGGGTGAGAAGTGAGAATAGTTTAATAACCTCTGGCCATGGCTACCTCACTCACCTCATACAGATAGATTCCAATTCCAAAAGACTTGCAGAGAAATTAGGTCAGAGAAAGCTGGTACTTGTGTACCCTTATAAAGACAAGAAGGTATTAGTAACATAGAGTAGGTAGGAATGAAATTTAGAAAGATGGTTACAGAGTCGATGAAAGAAGGATGGCGATGTATCAAAACACAGTTTATACATGTATATAAATGTTACAAAGTATCCATTTGTACAGTTTTTGTAAGTTAGTAATTATATCAAAAGTGTTTTCCAGACCTATATTCCATCCTGGCTTCATTTGGACATTTGATGCTTTACTTTACACTTGTATATCATGCCTTTCTTTTAAAATTGAAAACAGCACTTTTACCCTGTGTAATGAATCCTGATTATGGTGTCCCCTATCTCCATACCTCCAAGTCTCTCCTCAAGCCTCTTCCTTTCTGTGTCTTTACCCATTCTTTCTCTCAGTAGTAGACAAACAGGCCTCAAGGGATAATAAGAAAATATAATAAAATAAGATAAAACAAAAGTTGACACATCAGAATTGGAAAAAAAAAACAGAAAGAAATAGCCCAATAGAAGGCACAAGAAAGATAAAGATAGTCATCAGTTCACACATTCAGCAATGTCATAAGACACGAAACTGGAATCGCATATATACTTGAGACCCATACAGGTCTGTTGCGTGCTACTCTAGGCTCTGAGGTTATCACGAGCTTTGATCATTTGATTTAGTGGACCCTCCATTCTTAGCATCCTTCATCCCGTCTGAATCATACACCTTCTCACTCCACTTCCCCAGTGTACCCTGAGACCTGAGGGGAGAGATTGGATGTGTATTGAGTTGACTTTAGTTGTGTTGCATCAGAATGGTAACATTTGACCTCCCTCCACATGGCTCTAATTTGGGGAAAATTTCTGTCATTGTCTCTGCCCATAACTACCTTCCTTATCTTCTTGGCATTCCAGAGTTTCTCTTAAATTATGAGAATGGAAACATTTCTTCTTTAATGTTTACTCAATGTTTTTGAATGCATTTTTATTTAAACCATTCCATAGAGTATATTTGATAATGTTTCTCAACTCCCCATTCCTACAATTCTTTCTCACTTTCTCCACATGCAGTATCTTCTGAATGCTATCTTGACCTCCCTTCATTTCCTCTTTCCACTGTGTATTTTAAAATTTCTTGTTTTCGTAGCTCACCACCTTTTCCAGTTTGCTTTGTGTTATTGTCAATGGTTTCTTTCACATTTTCATTTCAATCTGGGTGCTTTTCAGCTCAAGGATGTTTGACAAAACAATTATTTCTACTTCCCCTGAGTTAATTTCTTAGGATATAATTTTTGTCTGTTTCCTTGAATGAGCTGTTTTGAATTTTGTACACAAAGTTGCAAATATTGGTCATTATATCATCAGACCCTGTCACTTTCTTATCTCTGTTACTGTGACAATTCTTAGAACATATTGTTGCACACTGCAATTTTCTTGTTACAGGAATATGTGTATATATATATATATATATATATATATATATATATATATATATATATTCATTCATTTGAGTCTTTTAAATCTACCTTTGCTTTTGCCAGTCTAGCCTCTCTCTTGTCAGCTGGTTTCGCACTTAGATAGCCCTTGACTCTACCTTAGCTTTTAGTCCTCTTTTGGTGTATTATTGTGATTTCAACACTAGGTTGGTGTCCAAGACTATGCTTAGCCCAAGTCCACTGTTGTGTGTTTAGAACAAAATAAAGGAGTGCCTATAAAAGGTATTTTTCCCTATAGTTCTCCTCCATAGGACAAAATAGACTAGATTCCCTTATCCAAAATCTCTAGCTTGTGTTTAGGTACCATCAGTCCTATCATCTGTGTCTTGCAGTGCTTTTTCCTCTTAGTGGAGGAAAGAACACCAGATTTTGGTGACTAGCACTCTACTAAACAGCACTTATTCTATATTGTCCTCACTGGGATAAATGGAGGAAAGACTTAGACAATTCTGTGGCTTCCATTGCTAAATTTCATACCATAGTTGGCAAAAACCAGGCTAAGACTGTGCAAGAACTAAAGATCTAGAGTGCTATTGAATACTTATTACTAAGGTTTCCTCATAGATTGAGAATATTAAAATCAGAAATAGATGACACTAGCTTCAGTAAGTGACTTATTGGATGAAGCCACATGTCTTCAACTACTAATAGGGCTGTACCCAGACATTCTGCCCAAGGGCACTGGCTGGAATCAGCAATGGATACAATGGGTTCTGAGTTAAGTTTAATGACTCTGTCACTTAGCACCAAATCATAGTCCTGTGCTCACTCAATCTTATCTTTCAGTTGGAGGAATCTTTGTGATATGTGGTCCAGTGTTAGAAAAATGTGGTGTGCAGTCTCTCATGCTGATGCTATGGGGGCTGCCTTCAAGATTCATAGCCACAGGTTATGAACATACTAAGGATGCATCTCAGGCTCATGCTATGGCTAAAGATGATTCTATCCCACTGGAATTTGGTCTCTGCCTAGTTTCCAAGCAGGTATAAAGTCAGCACTTATAGTCACTAGACTGGGAATAGAGGGTCCTGGGATTTTCAAGATGCTGATTATCACAACAGCATGATGAACATTTGGTTCTAAGTCAAGTCTGTTGCTCTTCCTCTGTCTTAGTTTGGGTGATAAGACAATGTGACCATAACAACTCTTATGAAGAAAAACATTCACTGGGGCAGTCCAGAAGTTTGGTCCATGATCATCATGGTGACAAGCATGAAGACATGAAGGTAGATATCATGCTGGAGAGGTAGCTGAGAGTTCCACATCTAGGTTGGCAGGTAGCAGGAAGAGAGTGAGACACTGTGTTTGACTTAAGCATCTGAAACTTCAAAGCCGACTCCTGGGGACACACTTCTTAGACAAGGCCACAACCACTCCAACAAGGCCATGCCTCCTAATTGCGCCACTTCATGTGGGTCTATGGAAGCCATTTCCATTCAAGCCACCCTATTCTCATTTGGCTCTCTTGCACATACAACTTTCATTCCTGTGCTGCTAATCCATGTTGGAGGAAGGATGGTTGGGAAGGGCTACCACTTGGTGAGAAAGGCCCAGAAACACACCTTTCATATATTGGCCCAAAGATCAGGAGCAATAACCATTGTCATTGGTACCAGGTTTCAAGTTAAAAGACTGGTCATAATTCCCTTTCCTAATCCTGAGATCCAACAGAAGTCTCTAAAGAAGAGTCATACTTGATTGATTATCTTACAGGCAAATGAGGTAGAGTCAGGGATATTGGAGGAATAATGGAAATTGTACAAATTTTGGCAAGTGGTAGTATGGCTTTGTCAAGAAAATTATAATTACTATGAATGGTTAGTGATGAGGATGGATATCTTGGACTCCTGGCAGCTGAGTCAAGAATAATGATTGGGCTAAAAATGATGATATTTCTATGGGATACTCAAGCTTTATCACTGATATTTTAAGCAGTAAAAATCCAAAGAAAAATTTAATTAGAATGTATAATCTCCTGTGGATCATTAAGCTGTTACACTATACAATATTGCTCTCAGATTTTGTAAATGGTTATCTTTTAACAGACAAAGTATTGCCTTCTCTTAAGGGAGACCTAATGTTTCTAAGTGGAAAATCTAAAATGCAAAGCTACATCTCATAAAAGAGATGTACCCATGTTCTCTTCAGTTCATGATTTTTGTCAATGAAAATTATATTTATTTATTTTTTTACTTGGAGATATTCTGTGCTGAGGATGGAACCCATTGACTTGTGTTCATAAGCAGGCAGTCTACAAATGAGTTCTATCCTCAGCCTTAAGTAATGATTATTTATTTATTTATTTATTTATTATTTATTTATTTTTGAATTACATGGTTATCTGTGCCCTTCAATGTAGCTAGGTAGGTCAGATCAATTGGATTCCTTTGGAGCTGTAGTTAGAGCTGTAGATATCTACCTATGTCTATGTTGTCTATATCTATCTATCATCTATCTATCTATCT
>NW_021604567.1:14259470-14276292 GCF_004785775.1 Grammomys surdaster | reverse complement strand
GCATCTAATAGTTTGAATTTTCCACCAGGAGTCATGGTCATATGGATATAACTCAGTGTATTCTCTCAGTGACCCTTTGAGTTGGATACAATTATTCCACTTTACAGATGAAAAGAGTGTGAAAAAAGTATACCATGGGATCATTAACAAATGATTTATTCATCACACAAGCAATCCATTCTTCTAGGGACTGCCAGTGGAATTGAAGGTTAGAGGGCAGCTGTCGCTCATCACTGTTTCCCCTGCAAGTACCTAGAGTAGTATGTGGTTTGCCATCATTTACAGGCTGACTTAGAGGCAAGGGCTATCATGCAGATTCTATGTTCGTCTGCTTGGTCTAAGGGCAGAGTGAAATTACCAGTAACTTGTTTCTCATAAGTTGATTATTATGTTTAGATAAAAATAAGTTAAACGCAATAAAGGTGAATTTGGACTCACCTGTTACTGGCTTCTGGGACTTGGAAGAAGGCCGCCATTTTTCAAGCAGAACATTATTGTTAGAAAGTGATGGTAAGGAGTTTGAGAAAATAGGTTTTTGGGAGAGTGCTGTCTATGTAAGTACAAGGACCTGAGGCTGGATTGCTGGAACACAAACAAATCCAAGTGCTGTAACACATATGTGTAGTTCCTGTGCTCCAATCAAAGATGGACTGTGGAGAAAGGAGCATACCTGAGAAGTTGTGGAACAGCTTGTCTACCAGACCCAATGGTGAAAGACTTTCTCAAACAGAATGTAAGATTAGGGTGAACACACAAAGTTGTTGCCTTCAGCCATCCCCACAGACAGCATAGAACACATGTGCCTACACGTGTACACCTCCCCTGCAAGATCAGAAAAGGGAAAGAATGTGAAGAATCATAGTGCTAGAGGCACACTGTGTACCTATGAGCATCAATCTTAGGCACAATGTGTGCTATGGGCAGCATCCTTACAAGCCTTGTAACAATATTGTGCTTAAAAGCTAGAGGGAAAGTTGAAATGGGTGTGTACATTTTTGTATAGGTCTATTATGAATTATGATTACCTCTAGCGATAATAGGTATTTTTTGGTAATATTCTTATGAGAATACTCTACTTTTTTTTAACATAAACTCAGTTTTTATTTTTTATTGATAATTGTTCTGAATTTTGACACTTACTGCTATAACAAAGGTACATGGAAAATTGGGAAAACATGTTTTTTTACTAGAAAAAGACTTTTAGAATATTGCTAACCTCATTAGGATTTGGAGACATAAGAGCTTTGGAGATCAGTAAGTATTCTGTGGATAAGAAGCCTGTGAGTCAATGAGAGATGAAGAGTACAGGGAGGAGACATTTGAGAGTTGTTTATGCTTAGAAAACATTCACATCAGAACCAGATTGCTGGAGTTAGATCAACTGATGAGAAATGAATGACATTCTGAAATCATCCGCGAGTCACCACAGATGGGATTTATAGATCCTGATAGGCACTGGGATTTAAAGGAGCTTTACACAGAGACTGTTGTTCATCTATTACAAACTGCCCACTAACACTGCATTTTGAACAGCCTGGAATTCCAAGTGGGTCCATATAGGAATAAAGAATGACAGATATTAGAGAATTCACACAGACACACACACACACACACACACACACACACACACACACCCACACACCCACACACACACACACACACACAGAGGGCGGGAGAGGGAGGGAGAGAGAGAGAGAGAGTTTGGATTGAGTGGGTTGTGCATATACATACAAACATGGATATGTGGGTTTCCTGAGGGAAAGAATCTGCTGTACAACCTGTATGCTCAGAGCATTATTATGTCCAGGACAAGGAGGAAGTCATATGTCTCACTGGGAGGGTTTTTGTATGGGAGCAGGCTCAGGTCAGAGACTTCTGGGAAGAGGACACTGTGGTTGTTAGAGTTTGCATACACTGTTAACACCTACACATGGTCCAGAGGAAGGCTTTGCTTTTTCTCTTGTTCAGACCTAAGGAAGACTTTCCCATTCCCAAAGGATTAAATCACTGGGGTCCTGGACATAACTGTACCCATGTCAACAGTACACATTCTCGTGATCTACACAGAGCAGATTTATGCAAGAGGTCATTATTTTAACTCAGAAAAACCTACACATTAACTAACATTTTCTCTTTCTTTTACATTTAGGTTATGATTGGAGTTACAAGTTATTTTTAATCTAGTTACCTTGTTTCTAGTTTTTACATCTGAAACTGAAAGGATAAACAGGTAGGGAAGTAGACACAAGCTTTAGTTGCCACTACAGCATGGCTTCTTCAGAAGCTTTTGTGACATCCAGAATATACATTATGATTCTCAATTATTCATATGTGAGACTGATGTATCTAGTATGTGGCATGTATCTATGTGTGTACGTATATGCATGTGTATATGCAGAAACACATGCACAGAGGCTGAAGGGGTCAATTGGTTATCCTATAGAGTGTTCTATCACTTTCTGGCTTCATCTCTTGTAAGAGGGTTTCTATCTAGACACAGAAGTAGGCTGGCTGATGACCAGCAAGCCTGAGGAATCGTCCCATCTCTACTCCAACATCCATACTGCTAGGATTACAGATGAGCCTATCTTTATTTAGATACTAGGAGCTGAACTCGGGTCCTCCATGCCTATAAAGTAACTTCTCTCACCCACAAGCCATTGCTTCCCTTCTGAGTGTCTACTGCATATAGAATCACTGATGGTCTCTCTACATATCATAGAAAGTCTGTCATTTGCAGTCTTACCACATATTTGATTTCTAGATTTTTCCTTAGCCTTACCATTGTTGAAACGATCATTTTATGTCTTGCCTCGGCTGTTTCACAGGCTTGGCCTCCTCTCTGCAGCACTTCCCCCTTCCTTGAAGATGAGCAACCAGAAACACTCCATTCTGAAGACATCCCTAACAGCACTAGAGCTAATTATTTCTCTGCTGCTTTGTCCCAGAACACTATGCTTAAAACACTGTTCCCTATCTCTGTTTTGTTGCAGCAGATAATATCACCATCTTTGGAAACTGATGTTCAGCAAGATCAGAACAAGATCCATCCTCCTTGGACATGACCTAACACTGTTAAATTGAAATCAACGATTGATCTTCCTGAAGCGGTTCTCTCCTTTGCATTGCTTAGCACGACGTCTTTGGTATGTGGCCTATGCCTTATTCGTCTGTAAAAGTTTAACTATAACTGTATTCTTTTGCATCCAGGAAAATGTTCTGCAATTAAGAACTATTATTGTGTATTTCCCTAATGTAGGAATGTTTCTATCCCTATCTCCATTAATTTCATCACTTTTCTTCATCTAACTCAATCAGGGTCATTACTATAATTTCAGCAATTAGTATATTTAAAAGAAATTTAGAAATCTTCTTTTCTATTCCATCAAAAATGTTATTATCATAGTTTTCTTCTTCTTTCTCTTCCTCTTGTTCTTCTTGTTCTTCTTGTCTTCTTGTTTTTGTTCTTCCTGTCTTCTTATTCTTGTTCTTCTTTTATTATTTATTATTATTATTATTATCGATAAGATATGTTACTTATGCAATATGATCAACATTGATGTCACGACTTAAATGTAATCTGTCTAATGCTTGTTATGATGCTCTCTATTTGAGCTGTTACATAAATGAATTTTACTTGTTTCTGGCAAATATATACATAACTTATTATCCTATTTTCTACAATTGTAATATTATTTCATTTAATAATGATGACTGAACACTTGAGAGTTTTTATGGGCATGGTATTTTTATGCAAATTCAGATAAGGAAGATATTACAGTTGTCCTTATTAATTTCCATATTAATTTCCATTGTTAATTAATATATTATTTTATAGAATCTACTGAAACATATTTTAGACATAACAGGTCAGATACATATATAAATTTACAGAAACTATTATAGTACAAACAAAATCTGCACAAGTCCAAAACTGACAAAATTCCAGCACTGAGTTGGGGTTGTGAACCACACTTCCCATTACTTACCAAGAAGCTACTGACAATTGCTAACTAATGGGAAAGGAAAAATTAGTTTCTCCAATGGAGTTACACAGAGTATACCAACCACACCCCAGGACTGGTTTCAATTCTAGGACAAAATGGCTAAGACAAAATGTAATCCATATGTCTTGTGTGCATTTTGTTTGGGTTCTGTTTGGTTTGGTGGTTTGTTATTTCTTTGTTTGATTTTAATTGTTTACTTTGATTTCATTGTTGTTGGGATTTTTGTTTGATGCATTTTGTTTGTTTGCTTTTACTTTTGGAGAGAGAGAGTAAGAGAAAGTACATGAACTGGTTGATAGGGAGTTAGGGAGGATTTGTGAGGAGTAAGGGGAGAGGAAATAGTGTGACCAAAAATGTTGTACACAATATTTTTTTTTTTAAAAAAAGACTAAAGTTGAAGTAGTAAACACATGCATTAGATTTTTCTATATATTTTGATATTATTTGAAAAATATGTTTAGCATATCAGGTATTGGCATATGTATTTAGAAGCACGATTGAATCCCTGTTTACTTACAATATTTCATTTAAAATTGGTCATTTATGTAGATTGTTTGGTTCCAAAGCTCTTTCTGAGTTTCTTAATGAAAAATGCGAAGTCCTTCTCAACAGCTGATGCTCTTTTCCTACAAGGCTGATTTGAGATCTTTTAGATCCTTTTAGAAGATAAGCTTTCTTATGTTACTTTCAACTGTGATCAAAGTTTTGTGACTATTTGTGGCAAGAATGTATCTCCTACCCCCGCCTACTCACTGTGGTCCCTAAAGAGGAATGTGGACTGATTTCTCTTATGGTTGAATTTGCAGAACTGGGCATCTATATTCATTTCTGTCTGTCAGAATGGTCTTGGAATGAAGGAGTCTGTTCTGGTCTTTTTCCTTTGATTTTGTTTGATCTGGAGAGAGACCTTATGGGGATTTCTGTGATCACTTGGTTCAATATTGAGGTAGAAGGGGAGATGTTCAGACTTCTGCTGCCTATGTAGGTGGGGGGGTAATTCATTGAAGGTTATACTTCCCAGTATCATTTCATTAATATTACAAATCTTAGCTCTCTCTAACATTTTATTTATTAAATAATTTTCTAACTGGTAGGGGAAATAAGAGTCTTTTTAATACATAGAACATCCCTTTAAATAAACTACTTTGTTTGTAGAATAATGAATTGCTGCATATGGAAGAAACTCAAATGAGTGAAAGTAAAAATACAAAAACAAAAACAAAAGTGTTGATAAACTAATGCATTGACAAATAAGGATATATGTGGATTTTTTAATTGCTTAGCTTAATTCATAAATTAAGGTCAACTGAGTCTTCAGTCCATTATGTTGCCTTAGTTACAGCCTATATCACTTCTTAAAGCTCCAATTAAAAAGCAACATCTTTTTCACAGAGAGTTTTGAATATGACCAGTTCATGTACATTTATACTCTCCTTCCAAATTATTTCTTTATCCCTCTAACTGTTGCATCAAATACATTTTCTGTAATAACACCAGTAAGGGTAACCTTTGCTCTTTGGATATTTTCAGTAATAATGTAAGTAGAGAATAAGAAACCCCAAACTTACAGATTTTATAAATGATTTTTCAGTGGCATTCTGGAAATAAACTAATCTCCAGTGTTGGGAAACCAAGATCTTAAGACAGGAATTGGAACAGGAATCCAAATGTTACATGATTTTTTTTTTACCAGTTAGAAAATTGTAAGTTTTAAATGAAAATAATAGTAATTATATCTAACATGCATTTGTACTAGGCTTACTGAAATCCCAAAAGCGGGAGCAAAACGAATTGAAATTCAAGGTAATTGCCCCAATAATAATTAGCATGTATGTTGGTCTGAAGAACATGAAGATTTTATGAAATAATTAAGAAATAGACTATGGTTGTCATTTCAGGCATTTTTTTAGACATGTGTACATGTTACATTGATTTCTTAGACTTTATACTAACAATATTATGTGTCTTGGAACATAAATGTAATGAAAATCCAACTGTAGTTGGATATGCTAAATGGCTCTGAGCATGGACTTTAGATCTTTTTTAAATTTTCATTTAAAGTGACATTGTAATTGTTATGTAATTATTATTTAATATTTAACATTCTGATTATACAAAGATTGTACGCCCTAATAGAGATGATATTCGCACTTCAGGACGTTTACAGTCACTACCACCTGACTCTTCATTCTCCTTTAACTTCATCTGTTCCTTTTCTGAAAACTGAGATGATTATTTTCATGATAATGTTCTCTTATTGGATAATTACAGTTTTTTATTTCCTTAATCATTTATTAGTGAAGATGAATTTTTTTCTGACACTGTCTTTAGGATCAGGAGACTCTAATGGTGAACTTCTGAGTCTTAAGCCAATAGAAGATATTTGTAGCAATTAAGAAATAATCATTTGTTTAAAAAGAGATAATACCATTTTGGAATTCTTGTAATCATATTTCCATCAAACAAGTTGACTTAGTATCAACTCTACACCAAGTTGTATACTGAAATATGTTGGAGTTACAGAGTAATCAACTTTTAATGTCTTCAATTTTACTCTGAATTCTCTCTAGGCATCCACAGAGCCATTCATCAAACCAAGAGATTTAGCTGAGAATTATTCATATGTTGATTTTCTGCTTATATCTGTCTCTACTGATAGAATATAAATTCCATAAAAGGGGTTGCAGTGTCACATGCTCATAACCTACCATACTATTTTCCATAGAATAGGGTTTCATAGATATTAGTTGCATCAGTTACTGTGACTAGTTCTGAGGAAATAAAATAAAGTGATATTTTTTCCTTGCACTACACACACACACACACACACACACACACACAGACACACACTATGTGTATATATTATTTTCACATATAATATAATATATATATATATATATATATATATATATATATATATATATAGTCCATATTACATCCAAGAGTTGAAAGTTAATTGGTATCACAGAGATTTTGCTAATGTTTAAATATTTAGCTCAGTGATATACAATTTAGCAGAGTAAGCTGTCTTTCCAGAATCTTTCTTGAGCTGACAATATACTTAATGCTCAGTTCTGCACATATGTTGAAACCATAGGCAGACTCAGGTTGAGTAAAAGATATACAGACCTTAGAAAACACATGTCTGCATTGGATGTGTCTATGTTAAAGCTGGCCAGAACTGCGAGGATGTCAGTAAGGTCACTGAGCAACAGTTCTGGGGTTTGTAGTTAGAGCAAAATGTGCACAGAAGGCTTCCAAGAGAAGACAGATGCTGAAAAAGTGTAGGGTATGAGTAGGAAAGACCATTAGTGGAATGACCATTTCCCCAGGTGCCAAGCTGAATTAGTTCCCAATTAGAATGGGACTGTCTTGGAAGGAGTGCAGCAATGGCAGGTGGGAACTATTGGCTTCCTGGCCTTTCTGGACCTTTCTACAACAGGCCGACTTTTCATTAATCATGTTGTCACCGCTGCAGACCCTCTTAACCTGAAAGAGTTCATCTACCTCTTAGAGGGGAGAATAATGGGAACATCTATAAAGTATCTGCCAACCAAGTCCTAGTCAGAAATACTTACTGCCCAGTAAGCCAGACTGAAATAAAGAAAGTCAAGGGAAAATATGGAACTTTCTGACTAGAGATTCTTGTGCTCTCAGGGCACAAAATTCTAAGAGGTTTGAACTGCTGACACAGGAATTTTTTTCCCTTTCATTCCTTGAATCTATTTAGAGTATGCAGATCTAGAGAACAATGCTAGGATAGTGTTACATGTGGCAGGACCCTGGAAAGGTTTATCTGCTGCTTGTCCCCATGGCTAAAAAAGAAAAAGCCGTAGAAATATGTGGATTATGTTTTTGTCCAATGAACTGAAGATTAGATACATACGGATACATACATCTAATATGGGTGAATTAATAATAAAATGATTAAAACCAATCCATATATTGTGAGTGCCTGTTCTGACCAAATAACCAGTTTCATGATGCCTCTTTCCTCTGCAGTCCTTAATACTGGCAGAGGGAGATAACATCTGGCTTCTCAAAAATACTGAATGTGCATGCATCTTCTATACAATATCTGTAAAATTACTTTAGAAATGTACAGTCTATTTTAATCCTATAAACTATGCCAAATAAGCATAAGTGTTTATCTTACTGTCTTCCTTAGAATTTGCTCAGGAATTCCCACTCAGTATTAAGTCTGAGTTTCACTGTTTTGAGACAACGTCCTGAGTCCCAAGACCACTACAGTTCTCTCTCTGCTAGACACTCCTATTCTGCATTCCCTCTCATTATACACATACTGCTTTCAATAGTTGTCAAGTCTCCTGTAAACTTAAGAAATTGTGAGCTTGGTTGAATATGCTACATTTAGTTCTTATGAGTGACGTATATAAGGATCTTAAATTATTGTAATTATCACAAAGTTCAAACCATTTTATGTTTTTTGTTCTAATGCATTATTAACATTGTAGAGAATTCTAAGGCTTTCGGTGACATTTATTTTTTTCTCTAGAGTTCTCTCTTGATGCAATTTCTTTCTAAACTTTGCTAAATAACCTTTGTACTGTGTGCCTAGTTCCTATAATCCCTAACCTCTATACTGTTGGCCTTGTTTCTATAATACTCAGTCTGTATTATTGCCTAATCTCTATACTGTATGCCTAATTTATATATTATGTTCCTAGTCTCTATATTGTTTATTGTATACCTAGTTTCTGTGCTGTGTTCCCTGTCTAAGACTGTATGCCTAGACATTAAGCTTTATTACTAGTAATTTGATAATGAATTATGAGTCTTCAGTTCAAATAGTTATCACTTGCATTACTTCAAATAATTAGCTTGATAGATGTTTTACTCATCGCCAAATTTATAAACTTCTGAAATTAAAGAATAGATACAGAGTTCTCCCATCAATCTAAAAAATAATGAAAATTCCTACTTTGGTCCTCCCAGTGTATTCTCTTCTTGAGCATTGATGGTAATCAGTTTTCAACTTTATAACAGTTCTTATGTAACTTCTTTCCTCACAGCATCCTTTAAACTTCAGTACTAGTTTAATAAATCCAAGTTCTATGGATCTTCACAAAAGACTGAATCCCTATTTGTGGTTATGCTTAGCTTCTCATTAGTCTCTTAGACCCATTCAGTTTTCATTTGTGAATTCTCTGAGTATATTTTTCCCCTAGGTTGGTTATGAATATGTGTGCATATGCATGTGAAATATTTACATTCTCTGACTATCCAATACCCCTATCTAACTCATCTGTACAGGATTAATAACTCAGTTGGATATATAACTTTCTCATGGGTCTTCTCCTCCAAACTTCATGAAGGTTCGTTTTCAACAATCAAATCTTTTTCAGAAGGCTCAGAGAGCCATAGACATCTCATCAGCAGACAATACGTTTCCTTTCTTCAGTCCATTGAAGTTTCTTTCTTGACATTTATAGAATACCATCATCAAAATTGACTTGGTATTTGTTGGAAGGGGGATGTCCTGGTTAGTTGTGGGTTCATTCTTAATGTTCTGTCTCTCTCCCATGAACATTTTGGCTCCCTTTGTTCCATGTTCCCCCTTAGATGTATCTATTCGCTTTCTTTCTCCCTCTAACTCCTTTCTTCCAGCTTCTTCACCTTGCACCATTTTTCTTCTAGTTCTATGATTCTTCCCATTGAGTTAGAGTATATTTTCTTTTCTGTATTAATTCACCTTGAACTTCAGGTTGGCCTCAGACGCTAGCCATCACTCTTACTCCATAGTGACTCACCGATGCACCTTATTTTCTTGACCAAGAACTTGCTGTTCATGTTTCGTTCTAGCATCTGCTTCTTTATTTATAGCTTTGAGACTGAGTTCTATTCTGTTTTCTGGCATCCTGAGGTAATTCTCTAAAAGTATGACCCCAATCTACCTTTCCATATGGCATTTTCTTCCTTCCCTTCCCACTTGAAACTACTACACCATTCAATATTTGTTTTATTTTTAATGAATCTCATAACAGTAGAAGTTTCTTCTGAAATATTCTATATCTCACTTTATTATTGCTTATACCTTTCTCATAAAACTTAAACAGATTTTGATATTGCAAGTTTTTATTATTTATTCAGCCATGCAGCTCTGTAAGCTGTTAAAATGGCAATTTGAGTAGTAAATTATTTATTTCTTCCAGAATCATCTGTGCTAAGAACTACTTTTCCAAATTATTGTCATACAGTTTTGAATTAGAAAAAAAGGCTCTTAGAATTTTTTTTAAAAAATATTTCATTCTAGCATTAAAAAAGCCTGTTATATGATAATGGTAGGCTTGGCCAGCTGTGTCATGCTTCATTGAATGTTGTTTTGGAAGAATTACAAAGAGGCTGCTCTTTCTCTTGCTGGATGTTAAGAAGTAATAATGGTGCTAGCCTCTCTTTTCTTGTGTTCAGTGTTTTACCCACTTCCCAGATAAAAAGTGATGGGGAGACATTTCTGCTCTGACCTCAATAATACGACAAGGACAGCAGTTGTCTTCACAGTATATATCACCAGAAAATAGGAAGGAAACCAAAGTAAGATTCTTCAATATTGGAGTCCACAATGGAAAATTGTGACCCTTATGAGAGGGCTAATAACAACACAAAGAGAGACCTCAGAAAAAGAAGGTAGCTCTCAGTCTCACTGTGGCTGGAACCTGTAAGGGCAGGTTTTAGAATTGAAGTATCCACACAAAAAAGTAAGCTTAAGTGTCCAATAGAGTATTTTCTGAATATTGTGTTGAGCATGGTCAGTATGAAAACCCCAAATTCAAATAAAGAATCCCAAGTTAATTTTGAGTCAGAGGTTTTCTAGGCTTATCATAGCCTCATTGGATGACATTTCAGTGTCACTGAGATGACAACAGTGAGGTGAGAAAATAAATTATTATAGATGGTACATCCAAGTAAGAAGATTATGACAATGGTGAGGTGAGACATAGAGAACAGAAAAAGAATGAAATGAAACTTGTGTAAATAAGTGAATCAAACATTTAGAGATTACATTTTCAGATAAGAAACCAAAATAAAATTAATACATTTAAATTATTTTAATAAAGCAAGTCTAGGTAAGACCCAGTAAAAAGATGGAATGTCTATAATGCAAACTCTATAATCAAGGCTCGGGAACACTCAGAATAGAGGCAAGACTGTAAGACAGAACTGAGATGATTGCTGTTATGTTGTGTCTTCTGGAAGAGAGACAAGGATGTTGTACCAATGAGCTCACAACTACATGATTGCCTGTACAAGCCCTATACAACCGCATACCAGTGGACTGTCCACAGGAAGTGTACACAAGCCTCCACCACTGACTGAGAGCTGTATACAGTAAATGGCTGTGGTGGGAGGGAGGGTCAGTTTCATCATAGATGAGCTGAGATGTTGCCCAAGCCTAAGATCACTCCTATAGTGCATATACCATGTGTATATGGTCAATTCTAATTGAATTCAAGAGGTAGTATATATGTATATCTATGTATCTATATCTGTATTTATATCATCTATGTATCTAATCTCATAATTAACTATTTTGATATTGTAATGCAGCACTAGGGTTACAAAAATAGAGCATTGTGATGACATAGTTGAGCAATCCGACAATTCAAATTCACCATTGTGATGATAAAATAGAACATTGTAATGGGAAGCTAGTGCACTGTATCATCTTATTTCAACAGCGTGAGGGTTCAGTTTCCTATCTGGATAGGACAACACAAACTTGAGATTATAAAATGAAGCCTGTGACTTTAAAATTCTGTATGTTGATATCAAAATGGATTATACTGATGTCAAATTCATTACTGTATTATCACAACTCATCATCATGATAACAAAATAGAGCCTGCAGATCTGGTTTGATGGTCACTTTAACCATTTTTAATTGGGGACATTTTTTCCCCATTCAGTTATCTTGGATACTTTTGCCATGTAATTTTATTTGTTTTTACATCAGTGGTTTTTCAGAACTTACAACTTATTGTTCTAAGATCTTCTGGGTTTTGTAGTTACAATGGAAAAATTCTGGTTCAAGAAAGAAGGCCTGAATTACATGTAAAGGCAGGTTCATCAGGACAATCATCGTAGGGTGATGAGCTGACCTTTTCTTCTTATTTATTTGGTGTTCTGTGTGTCTCTTGTATCTGAATGAGTTATCTCTTTCCCTAGTTTTGGAACATTTTCCTGTAATTCTATTAAAAATATGTACAATTCTTTTGACCCAGAAAATTTTAGTCTTTCCTTCCTATAATTTGTAGATTTTATATTTTCAGGATGTTTCAAAGTTCTTGCATTTTTTTCCTTTGATAGACTGATCTACTTCCTCTACATAATTTTTAATCTTTGATATTTCATCCTCCACATCTTCTATTCTGTGTGTGAGACCTCCCACTGACTTTTGTTTGCTTTTTAGACTTAGGGAATTGTTTGTGCCAACATGCACTTGACTTTTATTTTCTTCCCAGTATGTATACGCCTTTATAGAATTTATTTTCCATATTCTGCATTGTCACCATGGCATCAACAGCCATTTGTGTTTTGTTTGGATTCAGGTTATTGCCATCCACATATAGTTTATTCATGTTTATTTCTGACCTTGCTTAACATTTTGAGCATGTTTATGATTTGCTCTTTAAATTCTATGTCTTGAATTTAGGGTCAATTGTTCTTATTGGGGATGATTAGTATTAGATTTGTGGCTTCCGAATGACATATTTAACATATTTAAAAGCGTTATGTTGGTTGTATTTTTGCTGTGAGATCTAGGCATATAAAAATAAATAATTTGACATGGTTTATTTTTAATCTCATTACATTTGTGTCAAGGAGGAATAGGCATGGTGGCTTGGGAGGTGAGCATGAAATGGGGTCAAGCAGAGTGAATCTCTTGTAAGGGCTGCATGGGTGGCTAGGTAGGTTAGAGGACTTGAAAGTTTATGAGAAAATCAACTGGGGTGTTTTTGAGGTGGAAGGGAATGAATGGGAAAGCTGGGCTTATCACAAGGTACTTAAGACTCTGCTAGTTGGATACCAGGAGCTAATGTCCTGAGACAATATAGACTCCTCACCTTTCATCTTTCTACAAAGACCCTTGTCATTACCATGAGTTCTACACACATTCTGCCCATTACCATGTGTGTCATGTACATTTTACCAGGTAATTTGCTTTAGTGAATAAGGGAATCAATAATCAATTATGTCATACCAGTGCCAAGACTTGGGTGGATCTTCAGGATTTTCTGTGGTTGAATCATCATGAGAAAAATCACACTTGAGTTTATTATGTATTGGCTTAAGGAGGCTAGTGAGACAGGAAGAGCAGAGGCAGCTGAGTTGGGCTATTCATCTAAACTCTAAACAACTGCAAAAGCAGTATATACCAGTCTTTCTTTCTTTTTTAAAAAATTAATCATTCCATTTGTTTACATCTCAAATTATATCACGTTTCCTGGTTATCTCTCCACAAATCCTCCATCACATATTCACCCTCTCTGCCCCCGCACTGCTCCAGCATCCTGCTATGCTGGGACACAAAATCTCCACAGGACCAAGGGCCTCCCTTCCGATTGCTGTCAGACAAGGCCATTCTCTTCTACATATGTATCTGGAGTCATGGATCACTCCCTGTACACACCTTGGTTGGTGTTCTAGTCTCTGGGAGCACTGGGTGATCAAGCCAGCTGATACTGTTTTTCCTATAGGGTTGCAATCTCTCTTTGCTCCTCAATTCCTTCTGCCAGCTCACCCACGGGGTCCCTGAGCTCAGTCTGATGATTGGCTTGAAGCATCCACATCTGCATTGGTCAGTTGCTGGCTTGGCCTACCCAGGAGTAGCCACACCAAGTTTCTGTCAGCAAGTGCCTCTTGACCACAACAACAGTGTAGGGTTTCGTGTCTGTAGACAGGACGGATCCCCAGGTGGGGTAGTCCTCGGATGGCCCTTCAGTCTCTGCTCCATTATTTGTCCCCTTTCTTCCTATGGACAGGAATACTTCTGGGTTAAAAATTTTGAGATGGGTGGGTGCCCCCATCACTCAACTGAGGGCCATAGATATCTGCTGGAGGTGGTCTCTACAGGTTCTATCTCTCCCTTCTTTGCATATTTCAGCTAAAGTCATCCCCCATTGGATCCTGGGAAACTCTCTTTTCCCTGGTGTCCAGGGCCCTCCAGGGGTTATCCCCAGTTCCTCCCCCCCCACACACACATATTTTTGCTCGGTTTCTTGAACCTCTGTACCTCTTTCCAATTCCCTCAGTACCTGATACTGCCCCCTTATTTCCTCTCCCTCTTCTCTCTCTCCCAGATCCCCCTCTCCCTCCACTTCCTATGATGATACTGTTGCCCCCTCAAGGTGGGACTGAAACATCCACACCCTGGTCTTCCTTCCTTCTAAGCTCCATAAAGTCTTGGGTTGAATCATGGGTATTGTGAGCTTTTGGGCTAATATCAACTTATCAGTGAGTACTCACCATGTGTGTTCTTTTGTGACTGGGTCACCTCACTCAGGATGATGTTTTCTAGTTCCATCCATCTTCCTGTGAATTTCATGAAATCATTGTTTTAATAGCTGAGTAATAATACTCCATTGTGTTATTATACCAAAATTTCTGTATCCATTCTTCTGTTGAGGGACAACCTGGGTTTTTTCCAGCTTCTGGGTAAATAAGGCTGCTATGAACATAGTGGAGCATGTGCAAATTGATCTGTTCTTATCTCCTTGTACAAAGCTCATGTCCAAGTGTATCAAGGACCTCAACATAAAACCAGATAAGCTAAATTTAATAAAAGAGAAAGTAGGGAAGAGCCTTGAATACCTGGGCACAGAAGAAAAGTTCCTTAAAATAACACCAATGGCTTATGCTTTAAAATCAACAAACCACAAATGGGACCTCATAAAATTGAAACGCTTCTATAAGGCAAAGGATACCATCAATAGGACAAATGGCAACCTATAGATTGGGAAATGATCTTTACCAACCCTACATCCAATAAAGGGCTAATTTCCATAGAACTCAAGAAGTTAGACTCCAGAAAACCAAATAACAATATTAAAAAGTGCACTATAGAGCTAAACAGAGAATTCTCATCTGAGGAATCTCAAATGGGTGAGAAACATTTAAAGAAATGTCCAACATCCTTAGTCATTAGGGACATGCGACTCAAAACAACCCTGAGATTCCATCTCACACCAGTCAAAATGGCTAAGATCAAAAATACAGGTGACAGCAGATGTTGGCGAGGATGTGGAGAAAGAGGAACACTTCCATTGCTGGTGGGACTACAAGCTGGTAAAAAACACTTTGGAAATCAATCTGGCACTTCCTGGGAAAATTGAAAATAGTCTACCTGAAGACTCAACTATACCGTTACTGGGCATATATTCAAAAAGTGTTCCAACATATGCCAGTCTTCCTTTACATTGCCCAATAAAATGATTTATTCCAGGAAATTTGGGAAGTATCATACCATAGACCATCAAACCTAAGTTATAAGTACTTAGCAAAGGTCATAATTGCTTCTTAAATGTGAACATGGACTTGTATCAAAGCATAGAAGGGTGTAAGAACAAAACACACACGTAAAGCAGAGCAAATCAAAGCAAGAAACAACTGCAACAGAATCAAATTGTCTTTGATCTATGTCTAGTCTACCATAGGAGATGTCATTAGACATTAAGTACTTTGTGTTTTAGGCAGCACAGATCAGAAGCTGAACTTCACTGTGTAGTAGGTGTGATCACATAATTGACTCTTAAGCTGTGAAAAATGAGGAGGAGATTTCAAAAAAAATGATGATCAGAGAGGGAAAAAAATCTTCATTTTCTGGAAGAAGTCATTCCTTAGCCTCAGTTTCTCCCAGAAATAATTATTTTAAATTAGAGGTAGAATAAAATATCTTTATTAGTTGAATGAGAAAGAATAAGAGAGTCACTACCATATTTAAGTTAGAAGAAAGAATCAGCATGGAGTCCTCAGAGGAGATGAGAACTGCCTGCTCCTACCAATGTAGTTATTGTGGCCAATGCAATTAGTCAATTGTGAGCTATGATTCTAGCTTACTTTGTGTTTCAGTGATAAAATGTCCATAGGCAAAAGTACCTTGGGAGGAAAGGGTTTATTTGATTTACACATCTACATCACAATCTATCATTGAGAGACACCAGGGTAAGAGCTTAAGGAAGGAACTTGAAGCCAGTAACTGAAAAAGAGGCTATGGAGAAAGCACTACTTACTGGTGTGCTCTCTATGGCTTGCTTTGCTTATTTTCTTATACAGTGAGGACCAACTGCCTAGGACTTGCATAAACCACAGTGGGCTGGGGTCTCCAAGTCAACTATTACTCAAGAAAATATCCACAGATATCTCACAGGAAAATTCAGTGGTGTGGGCAATTCTTTAATTTGGATTGCCTCTTCTCTCTGACTGTCTGTTTTAAGTTGACAAAATATTGTTGTGAATGTACTTAGAAAGCAAATACAAAGCCCAGTAGGAGACCCTGGTGACATTCACCCGTTTAACCAGAATTCACCCGTTTAACCAGACAGCAGACCTGAACTCAATACAGACTGAATCAATGTTACAAGCAAATGATGAAAATAAAAGCTACATTTTTTTTTTTTGATGAGGCAGAAGGAAGTATCAGCCATCTAAGTAGATCTTAATGTGAACAGATTAAAGATAAATAGAATGGACACTAGAAGAATAACAGTTAAAAGCATTATCTTTTCAAATTTAAAAGCTTTACTAAAGAGAGAGAGAGAGAGAGAGAGAGAGAGAGAGAGAGAGAGAGAGAGAGAGAG
>NW_021604567.1:14212964-14259460 GCF_004785775.1 Grammomys surdaster | reverse complement strand
GAGAGAGAGAGAGAGAGAGAGAGAGAGAGAGAGAGAGAGAGAGAGAGGGAGTCTTGTTGTCAACTAAATTAAAGTGAAAAGAAAACAAAAGCAACTTCCTCATTAGATATTTGCTCAGTGGTCATGCTTGACACCTTAGCAGTGAGAAAGGAGAAGCCAGTGAACAGAGGAAAGCTACGTTTCAGGAATACTTGTACAAGGGGTGCACTCAAAGAGAATGTCCAGCCTCTAACTTTAGAAACACACAGAGCTTACAGAACTGAATGTAATGGAGTCTGGTGTGAAGGAGGCTCAATCCGAAGCCCTGGTACTCACACTACCCTTCCGCCTTCCTTGCTTTCCTGGCTTCCTGCCTCTGCTTTCTCTGAGTATCAGCCTCATTCCCAGCTCTTGGCAGTAGCAACAGCTCCTTAACTTCCTGGGGCCCGGTAGCCACACCCCTTTGGTTTGCATCACTTTAGGGAAGCAGACTGCTAGGCTGACCCTGAATATCAAACTATAAGTGTCTTTACAGGTAATGTAATCATTTAGCTCTGATGCAGTTCCCATTTTCACCTATCCGTTCTATTCAATAGAGAACATTAGTATGTTCACGTGTTCAAAGAGGAAGCAGGCCACATTACTTCCCTTAATGGGTGGGAAAAGTCAACTCCTCTCCAAAAGATGGTGTGAGGGGCTGCAGGACCCCTTTGAAAGTATCACGATAATTTTATACTTTCACTACTCAGATGAATTCCAGAATTCCCATTATTCATAATACTCTTAAATTCATGTAAAAGTGGTTTCCAGGAAAAAGCCACCAACAGATCTCACCAGATCTGTCCTGTTGAAAGAACTAAGAGGAAAAAAAACCTTGACAGACTGAGGAATAAAATTCCCATTGAGCAAACTGTGAATGAAAACCCCTTCAAAATAGTATTTTGAAGCTGTGTGTTCAAAGAATAGGAACGTTTCAAGACAGGCATGGGATAGACAGGAACAGGGGCAGAGGGAAACATGAGGTGACTGCGGCATGGACCCGATTCATCCAGTTTTCTGCATAGGGGTATGTTCTGTTCTCTTCTTTGTCAGCTCTTGTTTAGGTCTCCAGGGAATGTGTGGGAGAGAAGGTATGGTCTGTGTCTTAGCCCTTCTCTGGATCTTCCTGACTAGCCCAGAGAATGAGCAGAGATCTCACTGCCTTTAGGGTCTGCTTGTGTGTGTGAGTGTATGTGTGTGTGTGTGGGGATTTCTGTCTTTCTTACTACAACTGCTGTAATATTAACCTCAGTTTGGTTTTATAGTCCTTAATTTACAAGGTGACAGATGAAAAAAATCCTAAAAAGTAGTATTCTGGGAATACTCTTCCTTGTTTGAATTACAAACTAGACTCAGGCCTTGGGTTATAAAATTTTAAGATATTAGCAGCAATGGTGGCTTCTTCATCTCTGCTATCCTGTTCTAAGTGGCCTTAACCCTGGTACACTGGTAATAAAGACAAGGAGATGGTGGAGGCTCTATTTACCTGCCATCTTTAGAATCAGAAATGTTGTGTTTTATTTTTCATTTGCTTAATTTAAATGAATCATTTTTATTCTCTTGGAGTGAGGTTATGGACAAACTATCTTCAAATTCTAGGAGCAGCGAGGATAATGTTGGGTCCACAGTTGAATTCTTTTAGCTATCTCTATACTAGTTGCTTTGGAAAATGCTCTCTCAGAGGGCTAGTCTCTATCATTATATGAAGGAGAAGGCACATTTATTGCCAAATATAATTGAACATCCCCCCACACACGGAGGGGGCTCTTAATTTGTGTGTTACACTAGCATATCTAAATCCCCAAGACTGTTGATGGCCCCCATCAGGCAGACAAGCATTCTGGGATTTAAGTTGACTTCTGGCTCCACAAGAACCATTTACACAGAACTTTCTGAGTTCCTACCTTCAAGCAGTTAACATGGACTAGATAGAAAATTGTGCCCCAGTGTGGGGGAATTCGAGGGCAGGGAGGTGGGAGTAGGTGGATTGGTGGGGGCACATCCTTACAGAAGCAGGATTCATTCCACTTTGAGACTCAACCTAATCTAAAAGGGGTGGTGGTAGTGGTGGTGGTGGTTGGGAAGCCCTATTTAACTAGGTTCTTAATCCAAGGTTTGGATTGGGATAGGATGGGGGGTTTCTGGGTAGGAGGAAATGGGTAAAGGGGATAACATCTGAAGTATAAATAAGTAAAATATCCAATAAAGAAGAAAAAAATTGAAGAAAAAAATGTTTATAAGGATTCGAGGGTGCCAAGATCAGATAATGGAAAATTCTGCTTGGCTGTATTTATGTGTTAAGAAGGAAAGGCCTAGCCATGCAACTTGGAAGAGATGACCTTAGCTTTGTGATGCTACATGACAAAACCTTTCTTTTTCAGTGTTCAACTGTGAGTTTCATCTCTCTCTCATGAGTGGTGCTGATCTAAAACTTTGCCTGCATTGAGAAATTGCTCCATAGTTGGGATTTCTAGGAGTTGCCCATTTTGACCCAACTAGTTCTAAATGTACATTTTAATAGTTATTTATTTTAGACAGGAACAATTTTGGGTTGAAACTTTTGTAGGTGGGTGGATGTCGCCATTCCCCCACTGGGGGTCCTTTCTGAAGGTGGTTTTTCCAGGTTCCATCTCCTCACTCTTGGGCATTTTGGCTAAGGTCATTCACATTGATACCTGGGAACACTTTCCATCCAGGTCTTTGAGATTTTCTAAAAGTTTCCAACCACCACCACTCCAGGCAACTGCAAATTTCTAGTCATTCTCCTGGTCCTCTGGGCCTTTCTCTTATCTTTTCCCCTATACTCAATTCTGCCCCTTTATCCCATCCCCCTCCCCTCTTTTCTTCCACCCTGGTCCCTCCCTCCCTCTGTCACTCATGATTAGTTTGTTCCCCCTTCTAAGTGAGATTGAAATATCTTCAGTTGGGACACCCTTCTTGACTTACTTCATAGTATCTGTGAGGTATATCAAGGTCATTTTGTAGTTCTTGTCTAATATTCACTTATTAGTTTGTACATACCATGCATGTCCTTTTAGGTATGGGTTACCTCACTCTGGATGATATTTCTTATTTCTGTCCCTTTGCGTTCAAAATTCATGATGTCCTGAGAGCATGTCAGCAATCATCATTGATTGTCTTGGTTAAAATTCCTTATCTAAAAGCTCTGTTCTTTTTCAGCAGTATGGGGATTAAACCCAGGGCCTTGTGTATGCTAAGCAAGTGCTCTAACACTGAGCTATGTCCTCAGTCACCCTGCCCACTCTTTCTCTTTAAATTCTTGGTGCCGATTCCAGACCAGCCCTGACTCTACTACTTAAACTGACATGATCTGGCTCTAGACTCTGACCTCTCTTAAGAATGGAGATAAGGACTTGTTTTGGTTTCTCTTTGGGCAAATATAGCTGGATTCATTCCAGTTTGAGTCTCAACTTAATCTAAAAGGGGTGGTGGTGGTGGTGGTGGTGGTGGTGGTGGTGGTGGTGGTGGTTGGGAAGCCCTATTTAACTAGGTTCTTAATCCAAGGTTTGTGTTTTCAGTGGAGACTTTTATCTTCCCACAGTCCAGTTAGAATGTGACTTTATCACCACAGTCTACCTTTATCAAAATCCTTCATTGAGTAATGGTCTTTCATCATTTGCCTTGCTGCCTCTTGGAGTATACACATGGGGCCTCAAGTCTATGTGGCGTGTCTTCTCCCTTGTTCCTGGATTATGGGGCCAGCCAAGAGCTGCATGGGCCTCAGGCTCCTCCTGATCATCACAACACACCCTGGGTTCTGTTTTAATTCCACAGTGCCCACCCAGGGACGAAGTGTTGGCCTCCATCTGCCTGGTCCTATGACCACCTTCTATATGGTCTCACTTAAGAGATCCCCTACTCCAGGGTCATCCTGGTTTTTTCGTGTTTGTTGCTATTTTTCTTTCTTTTGTTCTGATGCTTCTGTTGGACTTGCCTCCACAGTGGGCTCAGGCTCTGGCTCCAGTGGAAGTGATGGTGGCTTGGTGAGCTGTGCTCCTACAGCACCTGAAGGGATCTTCCAGTATGCAGCTGCTGAAGACATGGCCTGTCTTAGAGCTTGAGTAGCAGATTTGTTGCCTGAATTGGTCTGGTGCTTTGACTTGGGATCTTTGACTGGTTTGGTCCAGACCAGTGCCTCTCCTACCTGGAGGGCAGCTTCTGTATCCATTCTTTAGTTTAGGAACATCTGGGTAAGAAATGCAGGGACAAAAATGGAGCAGAAACTAAAAGAAGGGCTCACCTGTGACAGACACAATTTGGGATCCATAAACTCATGGGAGGGGAGGGGATATGGAGGAAGAACTCTAGGAGGGGGACATCATATGGGATGTAAATAAATAAAATAATTAATTAAAAATACAATTATTATTTTCATTCATTTCATTTCATGTGTGTGAAAGCTTTGTCTGTACGTGTGCGTGTGTAGCATATGTATGCATCGTGCTCACAGAGGTCAGAAAAAGTATCAGATCCCCTTGAGGAGTTATGATTATGCGTGGTTGTGAGGCACAGTGTGGTACTAGGAAAAAAATACAGGTCCTAGTAAGAAAACAAGTAGTCCTAACTGCTGAGCCTTCACTCTAGTAGTTTGGCCTAAACAATTAAGAAACTATCACATAAACACTTGGCTTACAATTGGCTTGTGAGAGTCACAAAATCTTGTCCAAAGCATAGGAAGCTAATTTTGCCCTTGGAGTGACACTACTTGGTTTCCTTTTCTTTGAGACCAGGTTTTACTTCCTGGGAGGAACTGTCATTTCGTTGGCTCCATGTCCATCTCTGAAATGAACATAGAGTCCTATATAGTCTCTGGCCATGCTGCCTTTAGAATCTGTCTTCTGCAGGTATACTTGGATAAGGCAATTTGTAGAAGGCATCATGTGCCAGAGAGCAAGAACTTTTCTTAAGCTTGTTTTCTCTTGTTCATGGCTCTGCAGCAATAGCTGGTAATTGTAATGGCATCTACAATAGCAGATAATGCTTCTGTTCTGAACCCCATCACATTTCCAGGGAAGGGAATTTCAACAGCTTCTGCAGCCTAATGTCTTTTCCAGCCTTGAATGTTCGTGTCTGGGGTCAGAAGCAGGCAGGGTTTTAACTCGAATAGCTGCAAATATGTGGATTTCCTGTGTGTCTCTATCTATTGTCCAGATAGAGGATTCAGTAAAGGGTTTAGAAAGCTATGGCACAGTGAGCCACTGATGATTGAAGCCCTGTCCTCGAGTTACTGAGTTATTTGTAGGATGTCTGTCTGAGGCAGCTGCTTAAACAGAAGGTTTGCTTGAATGACAAATAAATTCTCTGTTTGCTAAACTTTTGAAATTCTGATTTCTTTCATGTCAGCTGTATCTAGTCTGATGACAGAGGAATGGAAAATAAAAATTTAAAAATAAGTCTCTTGTCCTAGATATTACCCACTACTATATAAGACATCATCATTTTTTCCTACTTTCAATGTAGAGTGAAGACCAGAGTTTGTTTTTTTCTGGCCTAGAGAACACATCATATACTTATAAGCATCTTCGCACAGTCTTTCGATATCCTTCCTGTTATATTCACCTCCACACTTGGGCAAGAATCATCATCTTAGTTTCACACCTTCATTAGCCTGTGCTTGTGACAACGCTTTATGGAGTTTCGGTGTGAATGTAGAAGTGTGCTGCATGACATGAGACTGGACAATATCAATGAGCTTTGACTGGAAACCATCTGGAACGGGAAGATAACGAGCAAGCAAGTGCTGACTCCCAGAGCTCCCTGTCCTCTGTTCTCCTTTCTCTTTGATGCTAGCTTTATTTCAGTCTGCTAACATGTTGCCTGCACTTCTGCAAGTGTCTCTGACCGTCTGCTGGCGTCCCTGTGCTTTCCGAATTCACATTCCCCCAGTTCAATCTTAAGCAAACTTCTGGGCTGTAGGTGACAAAGTACAGTTTTGTTTCTGAGAGACTGAGTCTTTTGACACAAGAGGTAAATAAACTCCTCCGTGAAAGGGAGATTCTATTCTGACCAGAACTTTGTAAGACATATACACTGCCTAATCATGATGTCTAAAGGAACTGATGGCTCATGCCTCTTTACAAAATGAATAGTCACAGAACCAGAGATCCCCAATGTAGATGAGAACAGTTACATTCACAGCCAGAGGATGGGCAATAGTTCTGGAGTTACTTGTACCAGAAGTTTATATTAGAACATTTAAATTCTTCAGACTTAACTTTTAGTAGTAGGCAATTTTTCTCAAGGTCTGCCAGACCATCTTTATAGACTCAATAAGGCTTTGAACTGTTCTTTTTTCTGACTAAATATTTTGAAGAGCATTGATTGGAGCTGTGCAGATGGTGATGGTATGACTTTTCAGGCCCCAGGCTGCCTTTCTGATGAACTGAGTGAACAAATGTGTTCTAAACACCCAAGCCCATTAACCTGATACCAGTCTCCATGCCCTGATTTCCATGCAATGGGATCATTCCCAAATGAGCACTAATTTCTAAACAATCCAATAAGGAAAATGCATAAATTAAACCTTAATTCATTATTAAAACCATATTTGTTAAGATCACAGAACTGTCAAATCTAGTCTTCCTCTGTGCCGCAAATGAGATTTGTGAAAATGTGTTTTTAATCACTTTGTTTTCCAAGTACCATGAGTGTCTTATCTAATCTAAATAAATGTTGATACTAATTCATAGAACAGCCAGATAGCTTCCTCCCTCATATTTTGTCAGTGCTCAAGTCAGACTGGGCTGCCTCTACACCCTGTAAAAGGGTGTAGTCACTGACATGCAGTCAGTGACAGGGATGATTTCCTGTTACAGCTTCAATCCTGTGACATAGTGAGCATCCCAGAGGAGCTTACAAAGCATCATTCCTTAGCAGAATAATGGTAATTAATTAATCTATGTGCCAATCGATAATGGCACTCCTTGTTGGTGTCTTGTTGGTGTCAGTTGTGAACCTGAACCCAGCATGCAATTCTGTCACGATTCCTGTTACTCATGTCTCCTACCGTTCAACTCGTGACATTGAACTCACGATACTTTACTTTCAGTTAATGTGACACTTCTGTAACTCAGTAGGCTGCACAGTACAAGTTTCCACGCTATTTTTCTTTGTCAATCCTTCGCCAGACTTAGTACTAGGTCAATATCTAAACATTTAAATGGGAAGCCATTGCAAAGATTTTTCTCTAGCAAATCAACTAATCTATTAACTCTCTTTTCTATCTCAGCTCCTCACTACATGTAACTAAAATGATATTCATCAAGTAGGTTATGATTTTCTTATTTTCATTAAAGTCTAAGGTTTTGAAAGTAAAAACAATACCTTGTTTACCCTATTTACTCATTCATTCATTCATTCATTCATTCACTTTACAAACTCCTTGTGGACCCCTCTCTTCCCACCACCGCCACACATCGTCCTACTCCACTCCCCTTTGCCTCTGAGAAAGGGAGTTCACCCCTGGGTACGAACCCACCCTGGCACCTCATACAACTACAGGACTAGGCAATCCTCTCCCACTGACTCTAGACAAGGCAGCCCAGTTAGGGGCACAGGATAAGCCCCTATTACAGTTCTTGGAGGACCCACACAAAGAACAAGTGGGTATTTGCTACTTATGTGTGATAGCCTAGGTCCAGACCTTGCATGCTCTTCGGCTGGAGGTTCAGTCTCCGGGAGACCCTAAGCGTCCATGTTAGCTAACTCTGTTGGTCTTCTTGTGGAGTGCCAATTCCCTCCATGTTCCTTAGTCCTTCCCATAACTCCTGCAGAAGTCCCCCCATACTCTACTTTTACTAGGTTATCTGACACTAAGGTATGCTGAACATGCTTCTGTGTGATAAAAACCCAACAATTCTCATTAACCCTCCACCTTACTAGTGTGTCAGCTCTAAGAAAGCAGTTTTTTTAACCACTCCAAACTAAAAATGTCATTAAAAAATTATGAGTTTTAGCTTTATTTTGTGAAGTATGTCAGTAATAATATTTGACTCAAGGCATTCATAGAATCAATGCATAGATACAAATTACTGGGATTCATGCTGTCTATGATGTTACATACTTGAGAAAACGTTCACATATTTAACCATCTGTCTTTTTGTTTTTTTGTAATCCATGTTTCTACTACAGACACTTGAGATTCTTTTTTATGTAACTAAAAATTATATATAATATATATATTATATTAATATATAATATATGATATAAATATATGATATATGATTAATATATAATATAATTAATATATAATATATATTTAATATACAAATATAATATGTAATGTGTAATGTGTAATATGTAATATAATGTGCAATGTGTAATTATATAATTAATATAAACATATAATATACTATATACTATGTACTATGTACTGTGTACTATATACTATGTACAATGTACTATGTAACATAAAATATAAAATGTACTATATACTATATTACATATAACATATGTAATGTAATATATGTAATATATAATATATAATAAAATATATAATATATAAAATAATACATATGCTCGATGCTTCTGTATTGTCATTGTGTATACAACTCATTCGTTTAGATTTAATAAGAAAATAGGAAATTCAAAAACAGTCTAATTGTTATTGATAGCCAGTGGAAAGAAGGAAAGGGAATCTGTGAAAGACACACATGAATGTCATCTTTTTAAAAATTTTTTTCTGTTTTTTTTTTTTATCCTTATTGGTACTTTGCATAGAGAATAATAACTAGAGAAGCTGTCATTTCATTTCAACAAAGAACACTTGTGATGTTCTCCCCTTACTGAAAAAAATATTCATCTGAAACACAAACGGGAAAAATGATTTGGGTGGTGTCACAACACACACCTTTGCTCTTCTCATTATCTGTGTAGAAGAAGACCTGTGTTGTAGACTGGCAGTGTGCTTCACATTGCTGGCTTTCCCCATGATTGAAGAAGCAAATTGGGCTTAGCTTCTGCTTATCAGTGAGAACTTAGGCTGTTATTCATGAAGCTCAGGCCATAAACCTTTAAATTACCAATATCCAAAGGTAATTGCAATACATTATGATTTAGAAACAAATAGAAAATCACATGTGTCTGCGTTTGTAATGACCTGGTTATCTTATGCATTGATTTCTAAATATATGAGTCTTTGAAATTACCCTTTATTTTGGTTGAAGTACTATTCTTATTTGAAATTCTGATGATCTCAAGGTGATTTAGGTATGTATCCAATTGAAATGCCAGTTGTAGTTGGATTTGCTGGTGGAAGCTTACTTACAGAGTAGTAGCTGCTGACAAACATTCCTGGATACTATTTAACATTTTTTTTTTGTTGATTTATTACTAGTTTTCTACAGTACTAGATAAACACAGCATTAGGCTTGTATTTTAGTCATTTAGCTTTTCCCCGTAGGATCTGTGTCAATTCATGCTTCCTTTCATTAGTGTTCCTCAAAATGTAGGACTTGGGCCGATGGACTCAGCATCATTTGACATGAGTCAGAAGTGAAGCTCTTCAGACAGCATCCAAGACTTCTTGAATGAGAAACTATGGCACTGGGGACTTGAAATGTCATTATAGCAACTCTGTAAGTTCAATTCAACTCTCCATGTTTCTTTCCCATGATCCACTTGGTGTATGGTGGAAAGTGAGAACTGAATTCTGAAACCTGCCCTCTGACATTCCCACAAGTGCTGTGGTCTGTGCCTCATCCACAAACAATAAGTAGGTAAGTGTAGTTTAAAAGAAACTAAAAGAAATAAAAAAGGAACACCACTGTTGATTTTTTGCATTCCCTATGGTACTTCCTTTGGTTGCTGTGATGGTTCATGCCATTTTTCTGTTCTGTAATTGCACTCTAGAGTCTGTCTGGAGAGTTCATCCAGTACTAATTCTGATACATTCTGTGCATTAATATAATCACAATGTTTCATTTAACCTTAAGGGAAAAGAAATGGATATCATCATTTGATGAAGAAACAGAAAAGTCATATTATGAAAAGGATATGCAGTATGGAAAATATCATTATTCCATCTTTGAAAAATACAATCAGCAACACCACATGAACACTGAAGATGTTGAAAAATACAAGACTGAGAATAAATGTGATTTCTGCTGCTTAAAGGCACCATTGAGTGAATGGGTAAATGAAATTAATATTTAAAGACAAATAAAATGAAAATTTGATATTCACTATAAAACTTTTCTTCAAGAAGACTATGATATGATTTGGGTATCAAGGTGGGTGGGCCAGCCATTGGTTGGCCATTTCATCAATTTCTGCTCCATATTTATCCCTGCACATCTTATAGGGCAGACTAATTTTGAGTCAAAGGTTTTATAGATGGGTAGATGTACCTCTCCCTTCACTGGAAGTCCTGCATGGGTATAGGAGGAGTCCACTTCAAGCTCCATATACCCAGCTGGTAGGAGTCTCAGCTAGGATGATCCCCATAGACTACCAGGAGCCTCCTCAGTTCCAGGACTTTGCTTAGTTTCAGAGATGCCCCTCACCAATTTCCAGTCTTATTCTCAGCCTTTGTTATCCCCACTGTCCTCACACCTAACCCTCATCCACAATGCCCTCCTCACACCCAGTTCCTCCTCTCCATCCATCTCTGGTGACTATTTTGTTACCCTTTCTGAGTGAGACTCACACCTCGTCCCTTGGGCCTTCCTTATTAGTTACAATCTGTGGATTGTAGCATGGTTATCCTGTACTTTATGGCTAATGTCCAATTATAAGTAAGTACATGCAATGCGTATCTTTCTGGATTTGGGTTACCTCAAAAAGACTTGGACTTTGTTTATTGTCTTGCTTGTTCTTTGACTATTTGCATCTATTGTATTGCTAGTTCCTCAACCTAGAACTGACCTTAATACTTGCATGTAATTAAAATGTTATAAAGGCAAAAAGAAGGAGGAGGGATAGGATAGGGTTTTATGGGAGGGGGGATGGGGAAAGGGAATGACATTTGAAATGTAAATAAATAAAATATCCAATAAAAAATTACTTTTCAATGTTAAAAAATGACCATCTTACCAAAAGCAAAGAAGAAGAAGAAGAAGAAGAAGAAGAAGAAGAAGAAGAAGAAGAAATTTCTTTTTTTCCTTATAAAAGCCCATTACTGAATTGAAGAGGTTCACCTGAGATGACAAGTTACCAGTATTTCAGATACAATGTATGCAATGGGAGTTATTCATAAAGGAAGAAAAAAATGTTTTCTACATAATGAAAGTTCAAAATGTAGGTCAGCAGTTGCCCTGGAAAGGAATCTGTGAGTCCTATGCCTTTACCAAGACAAAAGTTTGGAGCAACTCAGATAAAGCCATGATTAGAAACCGTGGAAGTTAAATCTGTCTTTGGGAGTGTGGGAGACTTTCCATTATATATATATTTTCAAACAGAGGAAACCTCAAAGTCAGTACCCTGGAATGAATAAAGGAATGGAAAAGGGTGAACACTAAAACAAAATAAGCAGCTCAAGGGAATATGAAGAAAATCAGTGTCTTGATAGAAGAATACAAATACCATATTTTAGATGAGAGAAGGGCCTTGTGATATGTCCTTACTGCTCAGCTTACCTCTAAGCTATTATAGCACTAGTCTTACTGATAGTAGGTAGGTATAGAAGGTGAAATTGGATATTTCATCATATTTATTATTAAAAATATTAGAACAAATTTGTAGGTCAGGTGAACATTTCAGAAGATCTAGGCCAGACTGGGTTTGTCTAGCCTCAGATCTCTTAGGTGTTAATGGTGAGCTAAACGCAACAATGATAGGTAGCTTGGCTGTTTGGGATTGAATTTTGCACATGGCTGTAGCAAACAATAGCAAAAATGAGATGAACTATCAGTCCTTGCAAAGGACTTCTCCATCTATAGCTAGAAAGAATTATGAAAACTTCACAGAGAGTACAAGGTCTTCAAAGCCTAGAACCAAAACAGGAATAACCTCATTTTGTATGAATTTTATGAACCCAAGGTCAATTGGACTTGAAGGTTGGAAAAATGGCTTTTATTTCTTGGTAGGCGTCTCTATGAATACAGAGTAGAGGAGTTTTTACTTATTACAATAATCTACCACATTCATTTATAAGAATGAGTTTAATTTCTAATGTAAGATTGACAATGATTGAACAGCAAAAAAAAAAAGCTGAAGGCATATCAGTGAGCAAGGTGAGACAATGACATTAGAGAGGAAAATGAAAACAGAGAAAAGAAACATGGAAAAGAACATTCTAGAAGACATGTATTAAATCTTGAGTTGGCATGCATGCTGGGCATATAATACGAAGTCAGTATGATTTGGAGAATAGTTGTCTAGGAAATGAAGGGCTAGGCCAAGTGTGTGAGTAAAGAGGTACATATCATACAGGGATTGGGAACACAAAACAGAATCAATATTAGACTTAAGAATTGAAGTCTTTATATCTAGGAAAAACCTTATAAGCTAAACCTCATTTTGTTGTCTTCAGCAGTATAGATGTCCTGAAATTATCTTTATGGTTAACAATATTTATTCTTGAATGGTTTTTACATTCTTCTGTGTAAATTAGTACTAAATTTTGTGATATAAGTTGTAATAATTCTTGCTTCTGACTAAAGAACATACTTCATTCTCTAAATAATGTCTACATTCCCTAGCCAAGATGCAAACATTGATTGAAAATAGCGGAAAACTAAGATACTAAGATCAAACCCACTTAGACCAAATGTACACACACACACACACACACACACACACACTTTTATACACAAACAGACAAAGAACAAAGGAAAGTTCACAGTAGAATTGTCTTTTAGTTTTTCATGAGCCACATTTTCTCATTAACTTACATTATGGATAGGGATATTTTTGTTTTACATTTACCCTAATGAGTGTTATTTAGGCTTTTGTAGGTCATTTAATCAAGAGATGGCTTCTTCATCTCAGTGTTAATAAAGCTCTTAACAGGTGAGAAGCAGAACTGTGTAGGAAGGATAACATGTTTATATAGTGGTGCTAAAGAAAGACTTGAAATGCCATAAACATACCCCATTACTATATCTATGGGGAAGTGAATTGGTCTCTTTGCAATGTTATTTTCATTAGCAACATGTTTTCTTGGTTAGCTCTACAAGATGAGTACACCCTTCTCGACATGCACTTCCTGGCACACTTGTTTACAAAAGCTCAGCAATCATCAAGAAACAAACGAGAAGCATGCTGTGTGTATGATGAGTTTTAGTGCCGCACAAGTAGCCATGTTTACTTAATTTGCAAGATAGCACCATAATTTTCCTCTTAAGATTCTGTCTGCGAGTCTATTACAGAAACCATTTTCTTAGTTGTGGCTTTTGTTGCCTTCGTTTGCTCCAGTTCTATGTTTTCTATGTTGCTACTCTCACTTTCCCTTCTGCTGTACTTGAATTTGGCACTCCATACAGCGGCTTTGAGAATCTATGTTGAAAGGAGTTTTCTATTTTCCAAATAAGTATTTGAAGTTCCACTCCATGTTCAGGTTACTTTTTCTTACAGCTTTATTGATTGGATTCTAATTACTTGACTCAATTTATGTCATCTTTCTGCATTAAGGATGTTTTATTGCTTTTGTCTGAGACTGTTAGTCTATACTTTGTTAATGATATTTTTTAAAGGTTACAGACATTTTCTATTGGAAGAACCATCTCTTAATCCATCATTTGAAACCTTGCAAGTATATTTTATAGCGATGAAATATGACTTTTATTAACATCGTTCACAGTGTATTAAAGAACCAGCAATACACTGGAGAGTATAGAGCATATAGAAGAAAATTGTCTCCCACAGGCAACTCATACTGAAGAAAATATTGTACTCTCTAGCCTTTCATCTAGTGGAGAAAATAATGCTTTGGCATGAGTAGGGAGGTTCTTATGCATTTAATATCTATGTGTTTAATCTTGATCAGTTTGTTTCGTGTGAACATTTTTCATTTACTTTGTGTTACAATGAAGGAGCTGTTTGTACAATCAGTCATTTGCTCAGCTGGTAGAAAAATTCAGAGTCAGGTCTCTCTTCATGCGCAAATGGCTAACATGAAGTAAATATACTGAATCATGGGCGGAGACACAGGAAGATAGACACAGCCATATAGACACACAAATCAAATCTGGCTTATGTTCTTCAACTACCTCTATTCTTAAGGCATGCACACTGAGGAATCCCGTCTGGGCATGGCTGAAGACTGCTGGTTGAGAAACTGAAGAACATGTGGAACCACCCAACAACACTGGGTTAAATACTTACAGTTGTTCTACCTCAAATTTCACATCTATGAAACGTTGGGCAGGCTTTGCAAACAAACATGAACTATATTCACACATATTGACACACCTCTGAGATGTGCACAGAGAAGGACAGTTGTACTCAGTGCACATAGCTGGCACTTTGACAGCAGTGACTCTTGAAGAGTCCATTAAGCAGTCTGTCCTTCTATTCGCTTCATATCTTCATTCCAGCTCCAAGTGATAATGGCTTAGAGCACCATACTTGCCTGTTTTTCGAATCTGTCCTCTCTCCATCTACAAATGTTATCTTAGATGGCATCCTCGGCATCTTGAAACATGAGCACTGAGACTGTCTATTAACCATTTTTTCCTAACTTCAGTCTCATTTCCCTCAAATCAGTCTGTCACTCAATGATTTGACTGATGTAAAATAGAAATGTAATTCTGTCAGTTTTTCAGTCTTTTTAAAAAAATTTGGAGTAGTTTTATTGACTATTTGATAAAGACCAAACTTTTTCCTACTTGTTTTTCCCCCCAGAGACTACATGGCTTACCATGGACTTCAGTCCCCTGTAAGTCCCTCTGACTCCACCTTCATGATTGGCTTCAGCAACACTAAATACTCATGTGATTTTTGCCTTTTATACCTTTACTCACTAATTACTTAACTCACCTTGGAACCTAGGTTGGTCTTTAATACCTAAATGTCTTGCCTCTGTCTCCTAGTTGGGTTTGGTTGAGAATAGAGGTCAGGAAGAAAGAAATGCACCACTATAGCCTGCTATGAACTTGCAATTATTGTGTTTGCTTTTTAATGGCTCTGTGTGTTTATCTCTACCACCACTACCAGCTCTTTCAAGACAGTACGTTTTATTCTTTGCACTGTTGGATTCTTGCCCAGTATATGACACATTAGAAGTAGACAGTTTCTATTTGTATAATACATGAACTAAAATGACTATCTGAGCAGATGAAGCTCCTGTGCAGCAAGGAAAGGGAGAAAAACTAAGAGAAACCTTGGATGAACCTTTGGAAGTCCTTAGGAATGACATTCTCTTCTGTATTCTATTTTATGTCCCCTTTTTTGTTCTGCAATTTATCCCAAGGGCTATAGCTAGGTACCTGTTTCCTCTGAACTACATAAAATGGATGGTATGATCACCATATATTGTGTGATCAATGGATATTTGTGATTGACAGATAATCCTTGGGACACTGCTGAGATATTACTCAATGTCAAGACTGAGCAATGTAGAAGAAAAACTGCCTTAGAAAAGAGATATAAATACTCAATATTATATTTCAAGGAGTGATATTGTGCTTAGTAGGAAAACATATGAGATCATCTGTGGAAAGAGGAAAAGATGAAATGCAGGAAGACCCATCCTTTCAGTCTGCTGATCATGTGATTTATTCGGCATCTCATCAGCCATGTCATCCCTTCTTATCTACTTCACGATACTCCGCATCAGTTTGCTCAGTGCTGATCACCACATTAATTTTACAGAGTGACATTACTTCTGTCATACTGGTCCAATAACGTTGTAAACTGGAAGGAAAAGGAATTACCAATACTAACATTTTATAAGCACCCTATTCCAAAGAGTCTAAGGCCATGTGCCTTCATCCCCTTTGCATACAGACAGCTATTTATCCAAAAAGCAAGACCCACATACTTCTTATAGATAAGAAAAATCAGAACTACATACTTTCTAGAAAACAGTTACATGTAAAATTGGCATCAATTAAGGCACTGAACTATTATTTCTCCCAGATGGAAGTGTCATTTTAGGAAAGTTATTACTTCATTGTGCTGGAAGAAAATCTAGGCATCAGGAGGATTCTTATTAAAGTACACGAATCTTACCTGAGGTGCCTTGCAGCAGGGCCTCTCTCACATCCTGTCTTATCTTTGACAACTTGTCTTAATGCTGAGTTTTAAGGGCAGAGACAGGTCACAACTCTGAAGAGTGAACACTGTGTCCACTGCAGTCAGATCTACAGAAGATTATTTTTCCCATAGAGTCCCACAGTCACAGACTTGTGTGCCATTCTATATGTTCATGAAGCTCATGACTGTTGACATCCATCACTATGGGAATGCTTGTGTTCTCCTTTTGAGACTCACAGACTACTTGGACAACAGAGGCAGAAAAATTCCCTTGTGTTGCCCATTTGATTCAAGATAAAAGATATTACCTATATCTTTTTAGAGCAGGAAACTAGTATAAAATGAGGCATGTTTGGTTCCAGTTATGCTCTTGATTTTGTAAGCAGAGATAAAATTCCTTGCTGGAATATCTGAAATTCTTAATAAAAATTCCTGGAAGCCTGTGAGCTTCTTGGCAGCACATGCAAACTTAGGAGAATAAAATAATCACAAATCTGTCACACCAAAAAAAACATTGATTGGGGTTTTCTTAGGACAATAGAATAGCTGCTGAATACTGGCTCAGCTTTCTTTCCCAACGTTCATCAAGGTAAACACACTGCATGAAACAAAGCAAAAACAATTTCCAATAAGATCATGGCTTCCTAGAAACCTCTTGGTGCAGATTATGAGGCTCACCTGCTAGTTACAAGGAAATTTTAAACAAAAGGAAAGAAGATTTTGATAGTTAGTAATTGATGTAAAATGGAGAAAATTATGTTACTTACAACACAGTAAATTACAGAGCACTGAACCATTCTGCCTAGAGAGTGCTTCTATCTGAAAGACAAAGACTATGGATATGGGCAGCCCAAGTGAAGTCCACTTTCTGAAGGTCTCTTCTGTGCTTGAGCCCTCACTGGGACCTGAGAGAAATACTGTACTCTCTTACTGTGTAGGGTTTCTTAAGCTGAAGTGATCTATTGTCCAATGATACTTTAAGGAAAGTAAACAGTAGACAGGCAGGCCTTGATAAAGTGACACCACAGCACTGGAAACGATGGTGCTGCTCTAGGAACTCAGAAGTATACTGACGAAAACAGGAAACCTATTATCTAGTCCCAAGAAATTGCCTGCACCCTCAAACATGATGTAGATTTGAAACTTAGATCTAAATATGCATCTCTGAGCCACTTGCTTCCCTCAAACATTAATGTACTCCTCTGCCTTATGCTTGTAATGCTCATAAGAAGCTTAATGATGAATGAGAATAACAAACAAATGACAGTGCTTACTTCTCTAGCTGGAGTCAGGAACACTTCCAAAGTCAACTGATTGGGAAGGAGGCTCTAAGATAGGTGCCTTCCTGCACATTGAGAACAAGAACTGCTACCAATGTTTAAGTTTGATTGGCATGCATTGAGCCCAGAGTGCAAAAGTTAAGGATTGGGTTAACATGGAGAAGGTAATGCCTTCTTAGTTTAGAATGATGTTTAGGGGAGGGTTCATTGAAAAATCTACAATGTTAAGGGAATCAAAGACAATGTGGAAATTCTACTCAACAACAACAACAACAAAATCATACATTGGGTAGATGTTGCTGAGAATGGCAGTGTCCCTCCACAAAACATAGATAATTAGAATTTCTCAAGAAGATAACTTTGCTGAGATCAAGGTACGTAAACTTTAAGAATGTAAGTTTCTCAAAGTAAATGATATGAAGATCCACTGTTAGCACGTAGCTATTGCTGTGTGAGAAATGGACTCCAACACTAAGAGTTTAAATTATCCAAAGCTCTAGAGAAGGTCCTTCGTACACTGCCTCTGGCTTAAGGCATTGGAAGAGTTGAAGCTGCTGGGCATTCCTTGCTTGTCATAGGAAACTATGGTGCCTGTGAATACACTTTTTTATTAGTTATTTTATCTATTTACATTTCAGATATTTTCTCCTTCCCGGTCTCTCCTCTATGAGCCCCCAACCTCATTTCTCTTCCCTTTGTTTCTAAGACAGTACTCTCCAATCCACCCACTCCCACCTCACCCCTCTAGTATGCCCCTTCTCTGGCACAACAAGGAAGTCTTCTGTTACATATGCAGTGGGGTTCACAGGCCAGCTCAAGTATGCTTTGATTGCTGGCTTAGTCCTTAGGAGCTTTGGTTGGGCCAATTTGTTGATATGGTTGTACTTCCTATGGGGTTACAATCCCATAGGAAGCTCTTTCAGTCCTTCCCCTAACTCTTGCATGGGAGTCCCCAGGCTCAGTCCAAAGGTTGGCTGTAAATATTAACTTCTGCCTCGGTGAGGTGCTGGCAGAGCCTCTCAGAGGACAGCTATACCAGGCTCCTGTTTGCAAGCACATCTTGGCATCAGCAATTGTGTCAGGGCTTGATATCTGAGCCTGGTATGAATCTCAAGGACAGGCAATCTCAATCCCAATCCCAAAGGCAGATAGATGGCCTATCCTTCAGTCTCTGCTCCACTTTTGTCTCCACATTTCTTTTAGACAGGAAAAATTCTTGGTTAAAAATTTTGATATAAGTGGTTGGTTCCATCCCTCCACTTGGGGCTGTGTCTATCTACTGGAGGTAGTCTCTTCAGGCTCTATCTCGCCACTGTTGGGCATTTCAACTAATGTCATCCCCAGTGGGTCTTGGGAGCCTCCGATATACCTGGTGTCTGGGACTTTCTAGTAGTTTCCCCCTATCCCCCAACTCACAATGCTGGATATTTCTATTCATTCTCCTGGCCCTCTGGGATCCTCTCCTGTCTCCTCCCCATATTTGATCCTCTCCCCCTTTTTTCCTACCCTTACCCTCTGACATCTAAATCTCTCCTTCTGTCTGCCTCACATGATTATTTTGTTCTTCCTTCTAAGTGGGATTGAAGTATCCATACTTGGGCCTTTCTTATTTTTAAGTTTTAAATGGTCTGTGAGTTAAGTCATGGGTATTCTGAACTTTTCGGCTAATATCCACTTATCAGTGAGTCCATATCATGTATGTCCTTTTGGGTCTGAGTTACCTCACTCAGGATGATATTTTCTAGTTCCATCCATTTGCCTGCAAAATTTGTGATGTCCTTATTTTTAATAGCTAAGTGCTATTTCATTGTGTAAATGAACCACATTTTCTGTATTTGTTCTTCTGTTGAGGAACATCTGGGTTGTTACCAGCTTCTAGCTATTATAAATAAGGCTACAATGAACATAGTGGACACATGTTCTTGTGATATGGTAGAGCATCTTTTAGGTATATGCCCAGGAATGTTATAGCTGGGTCTTCAGGTTTCGAATTTTCTGAGGAACCACCAAATTGATTTCCAAAGAGCTTGTACCAGTTTACAGTCCTACCAGCATGGGAACAGTGTTCTTCTTCCTCCACATTCTAGTTAGCATCTGCTGTCACTTGAGTTTCTGATCTTAGCACTTTTATTGGTATAAGGTGAAATCTCAGAGTGGTTTGGATTTGCAGTTCCCTGATTACTAATGATGCTAAATGTTTGTTTAGGTGATTCTTGGCCACTCTTGATTCCTTAGTTGAAAATTCTGTTTACCTCTGTAACCCATCCCCCACCCCCATCTGCTTTTATACCATTTTAATTACATGCATGTATTAAGGTCAGTTCTAGGTTGAGGAACTAGCAATATAACAGATACAAATAGTCAAGGAACAGGGAAGACAATAAAAACAAATAGTCAAAGAACAGGCAAGGCAATAAACAAAGTCCCGTTATCAGTGTTTTTAAGAGTTTTTCAGGATGACCAAAATATCTGAACCTACTGTCCTATTGACAGTGTCTTTTGCCTTACAGAAGCTTTTCAGTTTCATGAGGTCCTGTTTATCAATTATTGATCTTAGAGCTTGAGCCATTGGTGTTCTTTTCAGGAAAATTTCCCCTGTGCCAATGTATTCAAGGCTTTTTCTTACTTTCTCTTCTATTAGATTCAGTGTATCTGGTTTTGTGTGGAAGTTCTTGATGGACTTGGACTTGAGCTTTGCACAAAGAGATAAAAATGGATGAATTCACATTCTTCTACATGCAGACAGACAGATCAGCATCATTTGTTGAAGGGTCTTTATTTTTTCTGGTATGTTTTTGGCTTCTTGCTCTTCAGGGTATTAGGGTTTGTGATTTTTGGACTACTGACTGGGTGAGGCTCAGCTTACAAGAATTAAAGTTGTTTAGAGAACAAGGCAAGGGACAGGGCATTTTTTATGAGGTATTCTAAAATGTTAATTAGGGTTAGATTTTTTTCTACTTGTTAGTGACCTTACATTTTAGGTTTATATGTGTGTGTGTGTGTGTGTGTGTGTGTGTGTGTGTGTGTGTGTGTGTGATAGTAGTCTGTGTGGATGATAGAAGTTTATGTCAGATGTCTTTAACAAATACACTCCACTAGACAGGGTCTCTAACTAAATCCAGTCATCACTGGCTTGGTGAGACTATTTGCTAAGCAAGCCCCGGGGCTCCTACTATCACCATACTTGCCTCTGCACTGAGGTAACAGGCACAATGACTCAGCCATATTTCTCTGTGATCACTGAAGGTCTTAACTGAGTTCCTCAGGCCTGTGTGGTAAGTAGTTTATTGACTGAGCTGTCTTCTCAGCTCCACATTTTGGGCTTCTGTTAGTGAATGACAATGGATGTGATACACTTAAAAATTTATCTATTGTATATACTTAAAAGGTCATTAGAAATATATTGAGAATTTGTGAAGAATTAAAAGGAAAGAGTACAAAGACAACAACTTTAAGAAGTTATTGAACTGTACACTTAAAGAAATTATGTTTCCTAATAATAATTCTAGAAGAAACAGTCACAAATTAGAGAAACTTCAGTCTAGTTTAATATTTTCAGGATAATGTTCAGGAATAGGAAACAGTAGAGGCTTCTCTAGAGCTATTGAGATAGTTAGAGGGACCCCCACCTCTGCTTATGGTCATTGATTAAATACTGACACATATGTTAAATGTTGCTAAGCATTCTTATTTGCTGTTGAGACTGTTCATTTTGAATTGAAGTTTCTTAAAGTTTTATCATAAGTGATCTAGTTTTCTTTCTATGAACACACCATACACACAAAAGGAGGACTAGGCCTTCCAGGCTTTCGGATGGCAGCAGATAAACAATTCCTGTAAGCCTGGCAGCCTGGCGTTGCAAGGTGAGCTTTGGCAACCAATTGTACCACCTGTTGGCAGCTCAATACTAATCACACTTCAGATATTCTAGGAGCAAAACCTTTTGCCACCAAAGCCACATCTGCTACCATAGAGGGCAGAGCCAATCCTGGCTACTCTAGGCCACCTAACTAACTTTTGTAGTAGTGGGCCAGACTGTGCAACCTTTGAGAAACCTTGGTTTTGTAACTATTCTCTCTAGAAAGTAGTAGGTGGCACTGCCTGCAGTGATTCATCAAGATGTGAGTCACTGGTGATAAGGCGTGGGACTTATCCTCACGTGAGCTCTGTCATTAGCCCCATCAAACGCTTGGGATTACTGAAGCAAGGTGCTGTTTTGTGACTGGTGCAAATTCAGGCCTTCCTTCCTGTGGTATCTCCCTATGACTATATAACCATCTACTCATTTTGCAAGTTACAGCGTTAGGGATGCATTGCTCTGTCAGGCCATGGTTCTGTGGTATTAGCTCAAACAAATCTGCTCTCAAATGGTATTTACTTGCTTATTATTTTTTTCAGCTGGCCAACTGATAACTTACAGAGGGCCAGTAGCAGTGTCAGTAACAGTGAGAGGACAGTCAGAATTCATGAGAGAAAGCAGGGCAGGAGCAGAAGAATAACTGGCAAGAGAGAAAGTATAGTATGGAGGTTTGAATGTGGTTGGGCCAAAGGAAGTGGCACTATTAGGAGGTTTGACCTTATTGGAGGAGGTGTGGCCTTGTTAGAGGCAGTGTGTTGCTGTGGAGTTGGGCTTAGAGGCTCCTAAACTCAAGCTCTGCCCAGTACAGAAGTGGAAGAGGGAGTCTGTTCCTGTCTGCAGTCAAATCAAGATGCAAAACTCTCAGTTCCTCTCCAGCATCATGTCTGTCTGCGTGCCATCATTCTTCCTGCCGTGATGACAATGGACTGAACCTCTGAAACTGTAGGACAGTCCCAACTACTCTTCACAACAATGTAAACCTGAACTAAGACATATAGAATGTTGGGAGTAAAGAGAATGTAGAAAGCCAAGACTAGAAAAGGCAGGGAGTGACTTCTGCTGTAGTGGGAGGAGTTCTAAGAGTTATATCAGAGATGCTGTGAAGGCCAGGGTATTACCATTCAAAGCTTATGAGTGTTCCCTCTGTACCAACTGCTCCTTCAATAACTGCTATTCACAGCCAAAAAGACCTTACTGGCTGCTGACTGTCAAGCACACTTGAAATTCATAGTAATATGTTTCTAATCTGATGACACACTGTCTGGGTAGGTGTTGGAGCTACTAGGCCTCTGAGTTTGTTAACCCAGCCTGCATCACTCATTGGCCCAAGGGTTTCAACATGAAAGACCTACTTTGTGCCTAGTAAGAATTTAATTAGGTGGAGCAGAAGTTGCCCAGCTAGTGCTTGAAACACTGTAAGAAATTGAAATCATGTATAAGGCTAATCGTAACAAAATTTTAAATATGCAAAAGCTCATGGAACATGTCTTCTAGAACTGTTCTGAAAATATTACTGGTGAATATTCTGGTTTCATTTCATGTAAGTAAACAAAACATAAAAATAAAAAGAGAAAAACGTCTTTTTTGACTACTGAACTACAAACCAACAAATCCCATAATTTTTATATGCCATTCAAAAGACAGAGTTTATCAGCTAGTGAAAAATAGAACTACCAATTCTGTTCAACCAGTGGTAGATCTAAAACTCTATATCAGAGCAGATGGCAGAGGTCTGGAAGTACAGTAAGAGAGAAAAAAAAGTCCATAGAAAGACATAGAGATGCCAGTAGAAATTTCAGTTCAGAGTGATAACTAGGAGAAATGTACAATATATGAAATGAAGTCCCTATTGAGCTAGAAACTCTTACTTTTAGCAGAAGAAGTAGCAATACACCTGTGATGAGTTTTATTTAATATTATTTTCAGAAGCAAAAGACTTGGAACTGAATTAGAAACCAGGCAGACTTTTCATGTATGTGTAGACAGCACTTTCTCTGTTTCAGGAGAGGGAACGTATTTGAATTAAGAACCTGTTAACTGGTGTCATACCTAGCATCCTGATCATAAGAGCTCAATCTATATTTAGTAGTGTTTTTTCTAACTCTAATATACAATCTTTTAAAATACATGGTGCAAAATAAAACCACATTTTCCAAGATAGCACATGAGGGCACCAGGCTATTTGTCACACAAAAAGATTATAGAGAAGCTATCTTTATAAATTAAAATACAGTGTGTAGAATCTACATTTCTACCTAGTAATGCTGTTTTTTAGAAAGCATATTACTGAAAAGAATCACCATGACAATAACAGCTATCAGCTAACAGGGCTCAGAGCAAAAATATAAAATATCACAAAAGCCATTAAACAAATTAAAATTAAATTATAAGAAGTTCATTTTTTAAAAAAGCCTGTGTTAAAACAGAAGATGCAAAAAATGTAAGTATAATTAATTAGAAGAATTATGTTAATACAAGAATTTGACAATTGAGAAAAAATGACCATATAAATGCTACTGATTTGGAAGCAGGAAGCATATATTCAAACCTCCGAAGAAAGAAGAGTAGCAACAACAAATATTTATGTACATGAGTAATAAACTGTTTTGAGACCATGAAAACCCAAACTTACAAACCAAAAGGGCAGGCTGTGTTGTTTCCAGTGAAAAATTACCAAGAAAGGTTAACAATAAGACACTAGGCAGGCAAGTTATTCTTCATTAAACATAAAAGAATGAATTACTAGGCAACCAGATAAAATTATAGAGCAGCTACATGTATACATCCCATCAGCATCTATTTCCCGGTAACATTAATACCACCAGTCAGTAGAAGAGTGTCTTCAGAATATGGTGAGAGAGAGAATGGCCCTCTCCTGTTCCACCAACTGCCATGACATGTATGAAGGTGCCAACATGTTTGTTTCTTGAGTGGTTTGAAATATGATTTGTTTATTTATTCACTCAAGTCTTATCCTGGACCTTTCAAAAATTTAAAAAGAAAATAATTGTTAAACTAAATATTTGTTCTGTTCTGCATACTGGTTCTTTTCTGCATCCCTTTGCCCCTGCTGGACCTTTCTTCACTTCCCTTTCCTTCCTCACTGGTCTCTTGCCTCTGACTCCACTGCTCCCTCCTGTGGTATGTGCGTATATCAAAATCTAAGAAATCACAGAGGCAAAAATAAAATTATGCAGTTGTCCCAACTAACAGAAGCACAGTGACTCAATCTCCTTTCATTAACAGTCTATAATAAGTATTTGTGACTTCATATGGTAACATATTTTATTAGTATTGGAAGGAGGGACCTATCATGCTGTGATAAAATACCCATGCAAAATCAACTTTTGGGATAGTGAGTTGACTTGTTCAGAGAGAGTTTATTTGGATCAGAATTCTAGATTATATCTTATCATCAACTAGGGCAGCAGGAACTTGAAACGACTCTTCACACTGCATCCATACTTGAGAAGCAGAAAGGAAAGGGTTAACACACACTTGCTAAAGTGTTTGACCAACTGCACATTGACACAGGTCAAAACTCTCTGCTCTGGCACCTCCCACAGGAGGCAAGCATACACATCTGAACTGATGTAATCAAGATAATACTGTACAGACATACCCATACCACACCATATCCCAACTTAACCTGAACAGTCCTTACCCAAAGATTCTAGACTGAGCCAAACTGACAATTAAAACCAACAACTGAAAATATAATTCAGGTTTATCATTTGTTATTGGTGACTCTTGTCTGTTTAGTTTCCTCTAGAAATTGAATCTTTTTGCTCTTACATTAAGTTCACTTTTGGAAATATTTATTTTTTTGAAATATTCATGACAATTTACTTGTGTATTTACCACAGATCAATCTGATTTTGTTTTCCGAAAGCTGCTTAATCTATTCCTTTATCCGTTCTCTTTTTTTATAGATAAGAAATCAGGTCTAGAAGCTTGCCATCTTTCTGACACTGTGCACACCTAGGGAATACTTTTCTCGCATGATCATTATGAAGGATTTCCTGAAGGACAAATTTTAGCTTATCAAGAGATGATAGGAAAAATTACAGCTTAAGAAAAAGGGAAGAACTTTGATTTTACCAGAGAGGATATGCCATTGTCACATTTATATGAAAGTCAGGGACCTAAATTAAAGAAATGTTTTATTTCAGCTTGCCATGAATTGATCAAAATAGAGTAGTCTGGACAAAGCAGTGGCTATATTATAGATGCTTATGTCTCAGTTGTTCACTATGTCCTGGGGCAGAAAATTGCTCTTCATGGATAAGTCTGGTGCATCTACAATCTGAGCTCCTGGGAGAATTTGTGAGCATTAACAAGCAATCACTTTAAAGAAATGTCCTGAGATTGAATAAAACTTACTGCAGTTCCTAGTTCATGAGTTTGAGGTTGAGAATTCATGTCTTAATTGTAAAGGAATTGGAAAGTTTAGCTTATGGTTTTGTCATCATGAGAGCAGATAGTATAGAAACGATTCATTAAAGCCAAACTTGTTAATTAATATTGAATATAAAGAGATTGCAAGTGGGCTCACATGAATCCATCCTACAATTTTTAATTAAACTAGTAACACAAAACTATATGGGAATATAGGGGAAAAATTAGGATACATGTGTCTGATGAACTTAGATGCAAAAATAAATCTTGAAGGAAGGAGAACAGAAGGCAGGATGTCGAATAAACATGCATATTTCTTTATTTATTGGTATTAAATGGAAAGTAAAGGAAACAGACTTACTAATCTAGAAATAGACGTGCATATGGTTCCTGATATATAATTTGATATGATTTGTTCTTTTTAAGATTCTGATGTGGCAATATGCATGCAGTACAGCCTGTTCTTCAAATTTTTTGTTTTTTGTTTTTTGTTTTTTGTTTTTTTACTAGTTGTTTATACATAGTGTTGGGACTTGTTCCAAACTGGGCCTAGTGAACCTGCCCAAGACCCGTCTCTCTCACTTCTGCCTGGGAATGACTCAACAAGACCTGCAGCAGTCCTTCTCTCTCTGCCTACTGCTGACATACAATGAACTTACTGACCCTACTTAGTCACCCCATGGCCCTCATCACCTCTCACCGCCCTATACCTCATTTCTCCCCATACCTAAGTGCCCACCTCCCTGCCTTCTCTATATAAGCAAGTGCCTTGTTTAATAAAGGGAGTTCCTGATTCTACAAGGCCCCTGCATCAGTGCACTGCTTCTGGGTCACCAACACCCGCCATCCCCTCTCAGCCCCAAAGAAATCCAGCTGGCATGGACCCTCTTCCCTCGAAGCTCCCTGCCAGAGACCTGCACATGGGGCAATAAAGTTTTGTAATGTTGGGCAGTGGCAGTTAGTTGTATCTCCTAGTCACTAATATAAACAATCAATACTCTTCAGTGTCACTAAGTTGGGATGTTGTGTAGAAGTGATTCTTACTTTCAATAGTCAATTTGACATAACCTAGCATAACCTAGCCAGAAAGTCTCATTGAAGGATTTTTGTCAATCAAGTTGGTCTGTGAATATGTCTATGGTGTATTGTCTTAGTTAAATTAATTGGCTTGAGAAAAGCTAGTCTGCTGTGGGTGGCAGCATCCACTCAGCAGGGACATCTCAAACTGTATAAGAAAGGAAATTTAATCTGATACAAACAAGAAAACAGGCATTCATTTCTTCCTACTCTTGACTAGGCATTTAACATGATCAGTTGTTCCACATGTTGCTTCCTTGTAAGAATGGACTGAAACCTGAACTTGTGATTCAAAGTAAGCCTTTTCTCACCAAGTTGCTCTGACTGAGGTATTATATCACAGCGCGAGAAATGAAACTAAATACCATGTATGTATTAAATAAACTTACAGTTTATGATATTTTACGTTATGATGGCTTATCTCATCATAACTCCATTGCACGTTGAGTGGTGTCTGTAGAACTGTGTTTATGGTAAAATGGTGACATTAAGATTGATTACCATTGAACAAAAGTTAAGAGTTCAACAAGAAGACAGGGGGAGAAGGATATACAAACCTGATTATAATTTAATAAATATAGATGCTGACTAATGAACAATTATATAACAAATATCTATGTACTAAGTATTAGTATAAACACTAGAACATAAAACCAAACTTTAGAAGACAACTCAGCATATTTTGTGGTCATTCAGCAATAAGACCAACTTAGAAAACTGAAAAACAAGACAAGAAAACTAGCAAAGATGAGAGTCACCATGAAAACCAAGTCAAAGTAGCACAGAACAAAAGTTACAATGAAAACAAAGTCAATAAGCTAACGAGGATGGATTCTCAAAGAAAAATTGTATCATGCTGGTTACAAAAGGATTGATTTGTAAAATAATTTAGAAAGGTTGAAAAGTAAAAATATGAACAAAGATTTGCTGCACAATGCAAACACAGAAAAGCCTAAGTATGACTTTGGCATTCAGCACAGACACAGGTCTTTATCAGTTAATGAGGGTCCTGGGAGATGACTCAAGCCAGGAAAGAGCCCGCTTTCAAGCATGAGGAGCTGAGTTTCAAGTACCCATGTAAGTAAGAGATAGTCATAGGCACATATCTGTAATTCACACATGGGTTGTAGGGTAATGGGATTGAAAAAAATGTGGGTCCCTGAAGCTCACTCATCAACCAGACTAGACAATCAGTGAACTGAAATTTTACTGAAAGACCCTATCTATGGTGAAGAGGTTGGGTTTGAAATAGACACTTGATACTGAGCTTCAGTCTATATATGCAAATCCACATACACATGTGAATGAACATGCACACATACATAACTACAAATATATTTAGATATACTATACACAGACATATACACATACACATAAATAGTTGGTACAAAAATATGGATGCTCTGGTTGTACAGGCAGCAATTAAGATATCTAACAATGATGTGGAAATATGAGTGAAAAGTCCTAATATCCTAATGCATGGAGTGTACGGGGTTAGCAACAAGAAATGCTCAGGTGGCATTAGCAGCGCACCATTTCAATTCATAGATTTCAGTTGATGAGAGAGATGAGTAGAAACTACATAAAGCCATCAGCAACCTAACTGACATAATTAATGTTTCAAATATACCATGTCTTAGGCAAATAAAACTGTTAAAAGACTGATGGAATCATTTGAAGAATAACTGAACAGGAAAAATATAGAGGAGTTATACTTAACAAGAAAAGTACAATTAAATTTCATTATGTATATAGAAGTAAAAGTTCCTAGATACTCAGCAATACATTAGGATAATTTATGTACAATGGCCAAAAGATATGAAAGAAATGGGTTGATAATGACTAAAACAGATTTAAGTAGAAATGCATTTCTACATATATATCAGAACACAAATCTTTGCGTTGCACAGAAAGCCTTGTCATACTCTCAATTCTTCCTCCCTGACTTATTTGTAATGCTAAGAGTGCATAACGAAGATGATGTACTTGTGGAGGTCAGAAAGAGGTCAATTTCTGTCTTCTACCATGTAAAATATATGGATAAACCCCAGATTTTCCACTTAGCAACAAATGATCTTATCTGCTGAACCATCCTGCCATGTATTAATATTCATCTTTGTTGAGCACTCTTATCATTGCACATAAATCAGAAAGAAAGAGGTGAAGAGATGACAGTGGGTGAAAGGCTTCCTGGACAAGCATGGAGACCTGAGTCCCGATCTCTAGAACCCTTGTAAGTTATCATGGCAGTGAATGCTTAAAATCCCAGCTTGATGGTAGTGAGGGGTCATCACACTGACAGAGAGGTCCTGCAAGTTTGATGGCCAGCTACTGAAACTCTGAGCTGCAGGTTTGCTGAATAATTGTGACTCAGGACTCTCTCTCTCTCTCTCTCTCTCTCTTCTTTCTCATACACATACAAGCACAACACATACATACACACAGACATATAAACACATACATACACGCAAATGCACGAATACAAATATATAAACACACACATACACAGAAAAACATGTAGGCACAGTCATACATGCATGCACACATACATACACATACAAGAAGGAAAGAAAGAAAGAAAAAGAAAGAAAGAAAGAAAGAAAGGAAGAAAGAGAAAGAAAGAAAGAAAGAAAGAAAGAAAGAAAGGAAGGAAGGAAGAAAGAAAGAAAGAAAGAAAGAAAGGAAGGAAGGAAGGAAGGAAGAGAGGAAAGGAGGGAGGAAAGGAATAAGGAGGGAAGAATATGGTATGATCATGTACCACTTTCAGTTGTTCTACTGGATAGAACAAGCAAACAAAATGACAAATAACAATTACTGAAGATATGGTATAAGTCTAAATCTTAAAATGCTATGTATTAAAAACTATCTACAACAATCTACTAAGAACTGTCAGTTGTAAGTGAATGAAGGCATGAAAATGCAAAACTATTTTATAACATTTAATATTCTCCTCTTAAACAATTAGCAAGAGAATATAGTATGATTGTAGACCTTATTTATATTTTCAACAATGAAAGAGAATGTCTTGTGTAGACATCTAGAAAATATCATCCTGAGTAAGGTAACTCAGTCACAAAAGAACACACATGATATGTATTCATTGATAAGTGAATATTAGGCAAAGAGCATAGAATACCCAAGATACAACTCACAGACCACATGAAGCTCAAGAGGAAGAAAGACAAAGAATGGATGCTTCAGTCCTACTTAGAAAGTGGATGAAAATAATCAAGGGAAATAGTGGGTGGGAGGGACTTGGGAAGAAGAGAAGAGGGGAAGGGAAAAAGAGGGGAAGAATCAGGTATGGGAAAAGATGTACAGAGAGAGCATCAGGAAATTGAACAGAGGTGTATAGCAATGGGGGATGGGGAACTGAGGGTAGCAACCAGAAAGTCCCAGATTCCAGGAAAGCAAGAGACCCCCAGTACTCGAAGGGGATGACATTAGCTGAAATACCCCACAAAGGGAGGGAGAACTTGTCAAGACCATATCCAGAGGTTAGGCATGGCCCTCCAGTGGAGGAATGGGGCCTCCCACCCATCTCCAAAATTTTAACCCAGAATTGCTCCTGTCTAAAGGAAATACAGGGAAAAAGAATGTAGCAGAGCCTCAAGAAAAGGCTATCGAGAGACTGCCCCACCTAGGGATCCATCCCATATACAGACACCAAACCCAGACACTATTGCAGATGCCAAGACGTGTTTGCTGACAGGAGCCTGATACAGCTGTTTTCTGTGAGACTCTGCCAGATCCTGACCAATACAGATGGAGATGCTGACAGCCAACCACTGAACTGAGCACAGGGACCCCAGTGGAGGAGATAGGGGAAGGACTGAAGGAGCTGAAGAGGCCTTATCTGACATCAATGGGAGGAGAGGCTCTTGTTCCTGTGAAAGTTTGATGCCTCAGTGTAGGGGAATGCTAGGGAAGTAAGGCATGAGTGGGTGGGTGGGGGAGCACCGTCACAAAAGCAGGGTAAGAGAGGATGGGATAGGATGTTTGCAGAGTGGAAGCCAGAAAAAAGGATAACATTTGAAATGTAAATAAAGAAAATATCTGATAAAAAGAAAAAAAGAAAAAACAAAGTGAGTTGGCATGGAAAGATCCACTTTAATGTGAGTAGCACCAATCCATGGGCCAGGGTCTTGAACTTGATAAACAGGCAACAACGTGCTGAGCAATAAAAAAAAAATCCATCCTACTAAAAGCAATCAAAACTCCAACACAATTTATCACAGATCTTGAAAATACAATTTTAAGTTTCATATGGAAACACACACACACAGCAACATAAAGTATCCCAAATAATAAAGAATTGTTGATAGTATCATTATCCTAACCTCAAAATCTCCTACAATGAAATGCATGGTATTGGTACAAAACATATGTGTTGATCAATGGAATCAAATTGAAGACCCAGACATAAGTTGACATACCTAAGGGCACCTAATTTTTGACTAAGAACCCAGAAACACACACTAGAAAAAGAAAGCATCTTCAACAAATATTACTGGCAAAACTGGCTTTATATAGCAGAATATAAAGAGATCCGTACTTGTCACCCTTCACAAAGATCACCTAGCAAATGGATCAGAACTCTCAACAAAAAAACAGATACACTAAACCTGTTAGAAAAGAAAGTGAGAAATAGACTTGAACTCATTGCCAAAGATTTTTAAATATTATGCATTTAATAGAGGAACTAAGATCAACAAATAATAAATGGGAGTTCATAAAACAGAAAAAGTTTCGCCTGACAAAGGACACTGTCATTTAAGCAAAGTAGCAGTCTACAGACTGGGAAAATATTTTCACCAACTATACATCCAATAGAAGGCTACTGTATAAAATACATAAAGAACTCTGTAGGAGGAGCTAAAGTGGGAGGAGTTAGGAAAGGAAGAGGAAAAGGAAGAGGAGGAGTTAGAGAGGCAGAGATGTAGGAGCAATGGAGAGCCATGCAGGTATGGAGAGGAGCCGCGGATAAAAACTTTTATTTAGGTTAGCTAATTGGGAAACAATTCTCTTCATATGGGCCTATTGTTATTGAGCATTACCAAACATATAAAGCTTTTAATTAATCTTTAAGCATTAGAGTCTCATTTTATTACTGGGCCCGTGTGGCTGGCAGAATGTTCTGGACAATGCCCAGCTTTTCGGAGACAGCATGGAAGATTGGCAGAGCCATCTTCCATGCTGACGTCTAGATGGCAGCACTGGTGTTTCTGGCGGGCCGGTTCTAGCTGCCGCTCGCACATGGCCTCTGGCGAAGAAACATAGGGGCTGAGCTAGGCAGAGCCGCTGCAGCTTAGATAGTCGGCTTGACCAGAAGTCGATTTGAAATAATTACTTCTACAAAACTCGAGTAACTATATATTAAGAAATTAATTAACACATTTTAAAAATGAGACACAGATGCAAGCACAGAATTTTCAAAAGAAGAAACTAAAATGGCTGAAAAAGAGAAAAGTTCTATAAACGTAACCATCAGTGAAATGCAAACCAAAACTAGTTTCAGATTTTATCTTACACTCATCAGAATGGCTAAGATCAATAAAACAAATGACAGGTTGTACTGCCAAAGGTATGGAGTAAATAGAACATTTAACCAATGCCGATGGGCTTGCTTGCAACCTTTTATGGCCACTATGGAAATCTGTGTGTCCCTTCCTCGGAAAGATGAGAATCAAATCTATCTCCTCAAATTCAAGCTATATTATTCTTCAATATATAACCAACAAACATTTTATTCTATCACAGAAATACTTGCCCAACCATGTTTTTTGATGTTCTATTCATAATAGCCAAAGACTGGAAACCACTAAATTGACTCTCAACAGAAGAATGGATAAAGGAAATGCAGTACATTTACACAACAAAATATTACTCAGCTATTAAAGAATGAATTCGTGAAAATGATGGAAATAGAAAAAATTATCCTGTGTGTGATGACCCAGATCCAGAAACACAAATATGGCATGTGTTTTCTTATATGTGGATATTAGCTGTTAAGTCAATGATAAATAAGGCTATACAGTCTATACAAGCACAAAGATTAAGTAAGGGATTGGAGGGGCTGGGAAGATAGATCTCACTAGGAAAGGGTATAGAATAGATAGTTTTTGGATGGATTGGAGGGAAATGAAATGGAAGGTCATTTGGGGATGGGGATGGGGATGGTAGAGGCAATGGAGAGAATACAGGGAGAAATAGCTAAGATTAAGGGCTTTGGGGGAGTTAGTGTGGAAACCTAAAACAGCAGATGATTAGTAAGATATAGACCACCTAAAAATAAGGTAATCTATATGAAACTGCCAAATAATGTGAGGGGGGGGGACAAAGCCCCAGCTGAACATGTCTTACCACCAAATGAAGCTTCCAGAACTGTGATAGATTTACATCTAATTGTTTGTCGAAGAAGCCCCATGAGAACCAACAACTCAGAATGTTGATAGAAATATCAGTTTCTCTTCACAACCTGAAGACATCTCACATATAACTCACTGAAAATGGAGATGTCCAGTTGACGCCTACATAAAGCCTTCTTCATTCCATTTTAGCTTCTTTGATATAGGAAGGTACTCTGTATGCTAGCACATGTAAACAACGACCTAGCCACAAACTCTTTAATCTACATTGGTGTCCTCTCTGTAAGATATGCTAGTGTAATGTTGGCACTAATCTTGTGGGAATAACCAATCAATATCTGTTTTGTCTTTAGTCCTACTCCACAAGATAGAACCCACACACGACACTGCTGCTTGACACTGGAGAGTACAGGGATCCAGGAGAAAGCCAAGCACTACTGTTATAAAAATGTTAGCAATAAAATAATCAAATGACTCCTAATGACCTTCCGCTATACTCATAGATCAATGGATTGCTCACTCATCATTAGAGAAGCTTCCTCCTGTTCAGAACAAACACCATGACCCACAGCCAGACATTTTGCAGAAAAGGAGAGACATTGCAACACTCAACCCTCACTGTCTAATCTAATTGTCTTTATCAAATTCCTCCCCTGAGGGCTGAGGAACACTGAGGAAGAGGAGACAAAATGAGTGTAAGAACTGTAGGAGATGGAACACATCAAGGACAGTAAGGCTCTAAATCAAAATGATCAAAGTTCATGTGAACTCCCTGAGACTGAGACAACATGCATAGGGCCTGCATGATTCTACCCCGGGTGGTGTACAAAAGCTAAAAGGAGAAGTGAATGCACATGATCCGATCTCAAACTTTGAAGCAATTTACAATTAATAACAACTTGCAAATGAAAATTTAGATTTCTGTAAGGATGTCTTACTAGGGAAATAACTACACTTGAAGGCAGACTGCAAGCACTGGAGAAGGTGACAAACACAAAATGAACTTGATAACGGCTCCGGAGGTACCTTGTCTCCTATTGTCATGTCAGAGTTTTTGTTTTTTGTTGTTGTTTTTCTAAGAAAAATTACATATTCTTTTTGTATCCAACAGGTTATTTGTGCCTACATTGTGGCATACCATTTAGGTATTTTAATGGTTCTCCTGAGGGTACTAATGATTGGCTCTCTGAATTTGTTTCTGGTGCCTTTTCATGTCTTTCCCTTCTTTTTCTTTCTTTCTTTTTTTATGATGTGCTAGCTTTTGTTTTATAATATTTTATTTTTGTGGTGGTTTGAATAAAAATGGCCCCTATAGGTTCATAGGAAATGCCACTGTTAGGAGATATGGGCTTGTTGGAGTAGGTGTGACATTGTTGGAGGAAGTATGTCATGAGGATGGGCATTAAGATTTCAGATGCTCAATCCAGGCCCAGTATCTCTCTCTCTTTTCCTGCAACCTGCTTCTTGAGTTGTAAACTCTTGTCTATTTCTCCAGAACCATGTCTGCCTGTGTGCCCCCATGGTGACAGTGGTCTAAATCCTGAACTTTTAACCAGCCTCAATGAATTGCTATCCTGTATAAGAGTTGGCGTGGTCATAGTTTCTCTTCCCAGTAATAGAAACCCAAAGGCAATTTTATTTTCTTACTTTTCTTTAGAAGTATGTTTGTTTTCTAATGAAAGAATGAAGGTTCATCTGGGAGGGGAAGTGTGGAGGAACAGGGAGGAGTAGAGGAATGAGAAATAGTAAGCAGACTATATTACATGAGGAAAGAAATATTTTAGGGCTAGAGAGATGGCTCAGCAGTTAAGAGCACTGACTGCTCTTCCAGAGGTCCTAAGTTCAATTCCCAGCAATGATGTGGTAGTCTACAACCATCTGTAGTGGGACTGAATGCCCTCTTCTGGTGTGTCTGAAGACAGCTACAGTGTACTCATTTGTGTGTGTGTGTGTGTGTGTGTGTATCTTCTTTAAAAATGTCTATTTTAATTAACATGGATGGAGTAGAAGAATTGGGTCATCCATTCCAGAGAAATCACACCTCAAGGTTCCAAAAGGCCGTAGCCTATTCTTCAGATAAATGTATAGCAGTATAAATAAATCAGAACTATTCATGTAGTGGATAATATCTTCAAAACTTATACAACATGTGTGCAAATTGCAAACCATTAAACTCTGTAATATATTCAATTAACTGAGAAAATGTCAAGTTTATTCACTGTAAAATTAAATTAAATATCATTAAAATATTAAATATCAAATATCATTATTAAATATCAAAATACCACAAAACCCTAAATGTCTATCAGCTAAGAACTAGTTATTTTGATGAACAAATATCTAAATAACTAATTCTTCACTGATATATATTTAGTGTTTTATGATATTTTGCTATTTAAGAATGAAACGTATTTACACTCAAAACTCCTAAAGAAATTCTCTTTATAAATATAGGATTTGTATACACATTGTAAGCTCTCAAGAAAAAGAGAGAAGTATGTTCACAATTAAAGTATTACTCCTATGAAAACGAGTGAATAGTGAATGTAGGTAGACTCTAGATAATACCAGGCACTTTGTAGGCTTAGATTTTTTTTAAACCTACTTTTAATAAGGGCTCTCAAATGCTTTGATCCCACTTCTAGCCCATCATCCAAAGGTAGGGGAGAAAAGAAGGTAAACAGATCAAGGGGATGTGGACCTGTTTAGAAGTCGTTCCTTGGGGCAATTTCAATCTCCTTTTGTCATGATACCAGCAGTCCAGTTCAGTAGTGTCAGGATATCAAATATGAATCAGCAGCAGTGACTGATCCAGCAGAAACTGCCGGGCTTCAACAATTTGACACAAGGTAGGGGGAGTGACCAGGACCAGCAAAGATGCCGGGAGAAGTTATCTGCTGTGGCTCTCTCATGGAAGCAAAGAGCAGCAAGAAAGAAGGGAAATAACTAACTAGTCAAGTGTAACATCATGGTCCATTGAGTCTTATTTATACTCTCTCCAAACAATCACTTGTCTCATCATGGGTCTTGGCTCAGCAAAACACCATGTGAGTTTGTATCATCTGACATATCCAGAAACTTCTACTTCAACACCTCTCAATAGTTAAAACAAACAAACAAAAAAACCCAACACCTTTGAAGATAGGTTCTGTCATTCTTCTACCTAGATTACTAGATTAACAGTGGCACATCTGGTTTATTTGCTGTTTGATCTTTAATAGTTAGCACAGAGTCTGACACTTGGAGTTGGGAATATTTCTTGACATAATGAAGATCAAGTAACTTGAGTCCACATTATAAAATTGATAGATGAGTCTCATTTGTTAAGATTTCCTTGGAAGTACCTAGTTGATTAGACATACATGCTAACACATCCTGTTTACTATCTGATAATTAGTGAGAGAAGGACTGATGGAGAGGAGTAACAGTCAGATTTCTAGTATAGTATGTTGTATTAATATATTGATTTTTTTGAACTCTATGAGCAAATACATTAAAATCACTCATGAAAAAGAATGCCGTCACATAACTAGATCAGAGAAAATTTAAATAATAAATGATGTAAATAAATTATTATAATATGTAGTTATTATGATGGTTCCTAAAAATAAATGTTATAGTACTTATAATGTAAAAATAATAACCTAGGGTGAATTTCCGAGATGATCAGAGAAGCTAGATTTGGAAGGTTCTGAGGAAGGTGGCAGTCAGTGCCCTTGCATTGCCTCTGTGCCTCTTACAGAGGGCAAGGTCTCTGAATGTTTCCGGAGATAGTTGGTGGTCTACAACACCTAACTATCTTAGTGAAACAGAAAGACACAGTCTTCAACTGTATTAGCCAGTTTTCACTTCTATGCTCAGTGAAAGTAAGCAGACACAAGAGTGGAGCTGGAAAGCATCCACTATAATCCCACATGGACTCATTTGTCCATCTTAATCCATGTTAATAAAACGTCTGAGGTTACTTAAAGATCTGCTCGGCAAATATTTGTGCTCAGTTTCTGCCTCCACCTCAGGGGTGATGAGGTTACAGGCTTGAGTCACTACACATTACTGATAATAATTGGTTGTATTGATCTTCATTTCCTTTGTCTTACAGGCTTTTTTGGTACATTGAAGTGTTTTCTGAATGCCAGTCTTACCAACCAATTTTCATTTAGATATTATTGGCTCATAATGGCTTCCTTGTTTGTTTATTGTCTAAGGAAAATAGCACAAATTTGAAATTTTCAAGAAAGATAATGTTAAATAAGTATTTCTTGGGAAAATCTGAATTTTAAAGATAGTGGGGGAACTAAAGGGGGTAGGAACAGAGTTTAGAGGCTGTTAAGTCATACATTTTACTTAACAACTTAAATTTCATCAGCTCACAATAGTCACAGATCAGTGCTCAGATATGTCTTTGCAACAAAAACACTGCAAATGCATGGGTACTATATATGTATATACATACTGAGCTATTAATTGTCTAGAGAATAAAAGGTTGTTTCTTGTATGACTAAGTGGCAATGAAACTTCTAGAACAATGAGTTTCTTAGTAGAGCGAAGGTCATAGGTTGTTCATTAGAAAGCTAATTAGCACAGAAGCACACTCTATCTTGTAGGATATTCAGTCGAGATTTTTCTTGAAACTTTAACAATTTCTCTTTGAAATAGTTTCAAGGTTCCAGGTAATTATTCAAACTTCAAAAACAATAGTTGAAAAATGTGAAATGTCCCCTGAAGATAAATTTAGCCTTTAATTGTGCATGAGGTGTGTGTGTGTGTGTGTGTGTGTGATGAAAGGGTAGTTATGAATTAAAGTCAGCTTAAATTGGAAGGATGCCCAACATGATTGATTTCTACATAATGGGAAATAATGTTAAATAGAAGGGAAAATATTAGGGTTCACACTAAATTTGAAAAATGTATTCTTTCTGTTTTCTACTACTTTCCAGTTAGCATATGCAAATCATAAATCATCCCAACTTCCTTTAAAGTATCTGAAAAAAATTAGATTAATATAATTACATAATTTTTCCTTTTTATTTTCTCTTTCAAACCTCTCTGTATCATTCTGAAGTGAACATTTCTGGTTTCTTTGGAGACTCAGTTGTGCCATGTGATGGTTTTTTTGGAAACTGTCTTATGGAATAATATTTTGTTGAAGTAGACACATGGGAGGATATTTTGCTGAAAGCAGGCATATTTTTTCTGGAAGCTTCCTAGAAAAAGAACATGTGATATTTTATGGAGTGGTTGCCTGAGAGAACACAGGATATTTGTAAAGGATATAAGTATAATCCAACAGACTGTGGACAACGATGTGGCATTGGTTCACCTTGTCATTCTTTGCTGGTCTTTGTTGGTCTTTACTGATGATGGTGTTGCATTGGTTTATCTTGAATTCTTCACTGATTGTCATTTGTCATGATGACATTATGGAGAGAAACAGATAAAATAATTTCTCCTGATATTCCTGTAAACTGCCACTGTTGACTAGTGAATGGTGTATGCAAGTGAATCAAGCTACTGCTGCTGATTCATGTGAACTGAGCTGATGCTATCCTGACAATGAAGATTGGAATCACCAAAAAGAACTATTTCTAAACAGGTTTACTTCCCCCATTTACCCTATTAACCAATCCTTCTCAGTAACTCTTATGGGTGGTGGGCAAGAAGGGAGGTTAAAATAAGGGTGTTTAAGAACCCTTATTAAAGTAGCAGAGGATGGCCTCATTTGGCATCAATGGGAGGGGAGGCCTTGGGTCCTGTGAAGGATCGATGTCCCAGTGTAGGGGAATGCTAGGGCAGTGGGGTGGGAATGGGTTGGTGGGTAGAGAAGCACTCACATGGAGGCAGGGGAAGGGAGGATAGGACGGGAGGTTTTCGGAGGGGAATTGGTAAGAGGGATAACATTTGAAATATAAACAAATAAAATAATCAATAAATTTTTCTTAAAAAGTAGGTTTTGAAAAATCTAAGCCTACACCATTCTCTTGCTTTGATTTAAGTTCGTATCCTCTTTTTAAAAATCACTGTTACATATATGTGTGTATATATTCCTAAATATAGAAATACAAGCCACCAAATCCTTAAGATATTACTTGTGTGTACATGATATCAGGGCTGACCATTTGGTATTGGACAACTAAGTGGAGTGCTTTGTATCTTGGGAAGACTACTTCTTCTGCTCTTGTCATTTCTGAATTGTCATACTGGTGATACTTCATGGGTGGGACTACTCTGGAATTTCTAGGAGAAACAATCTAACAACAAATTTTCTGTTTCTCTGGCTTTTGCAGTTTTTCTACCCCATCTTCCACATTGTTCTCTGAGACTTGGGCACAGGATTTGTGTTGTAGATATATCTATTAGGTTTCCCAACTCGGCATTTTAACTGATTGTAGTTGTCTGTAAGGTCACCATTTTCTTTTTTGCAAACAAGATTCCTTGAAGAAGGATAAGAACTCTACTCACTTATCTGTAGTTATAAGGACAAATATTTAAATTGTGGTTAATAAATAAATCCCTTTTGATTTAATCACCTTTCTTCCATGTTCAGCATATTTTTTAAATTGTTCTTTCATATGTTACATCCCAACTGCAGTTTCCTCCCCTCCCTCCACTCCTCCAAGTCCCTCTATTCACACCTCCCAGATGTTCTTCCTCTGTGTTCCTAAAAACAAACAAACAAACAAACAAACAAACAAACAAAATGAAACACACAAACAAAAAGCTGGCCTCCCAGGGATACAAACATAGCAAAACAAGATAAAGTAAAACTGGGCACAAATCATCATATCATGACAGATGTAGCAACCTTGAAGGAAGAAAGGTTCCCAAGAGAAGGCAAGAGAGTCATAGACACAACTCCTCTCACTGTTACAAGTCCCACAATAGACCCAATTATACAACATAACATATATGCAGAGTACTTAGCTCAGACCCAAGTAGACTTCATGATTGTGGATTCAGTGTCTGTGACCCCCTATGAGTCCAGGTTAGTTTATTCTGTGAGTCATGTTCTCTACCCCTCTGGCCCCTAGAATCAGTCATGCCTCTTCCTCTAATGTGGTGTTCCTCTGGCTTTACATAGTGTTTGACTGTGGGCCTCTTCATCTGCTCCTATCAGTTGCTAAGTGACATCCCTTTTAATGACAACTCGGCTAGGCACTGGTACACTCACCTATGAGAATAGCAGAATATCATTAGGAATTAATTCATTGATTTTTTTCCAGTCATTTTTGGTTCTGTCTTGGGTTTCTGGGTTGTCCTGCCTCTGGCTCCTGGCTTTCGAGGCAGTGGCAGGCATGGGCTTCCTCTTGTGGCACAAGTATCAGGTTGGATCAGCCTTGTATTGGCCACTCCCACAAGTTCTGCATCACCATTTCCCCAGTATGTCTTGCTGGTAGGACAGATTTTAGGTCAAAGGTTTTGTGGCTAGGACGTTGTCTTAAGAATTTGAATTCTGAAAACAAGGTAGGATAGGGTAATTAATAATATCGTAAGTGAGTGCTCAAGTTCTTTTCATTTTAAAAAGCAAATAAAATGTATCTAATGTATTATCCAGTCCTGGATATAGTAATCAAGTAAAGAAAAATTGTATGTATTAGTTAATGTAATTATTCCATACAAAATTTAAATGAGATATTAAACTTTGATTTCTTGCTTTTTTTACATGTATAAATGAGTATGTTTATTTCCTTTTCATAAAAATATCTTTATTCAAATTTCATTTGAATTACATTTAGTAGCTTATGGTGCTAAATTAAATCTCTCACATTTGGTAAAACTTTTTTCAGATCACTCAATTATAAACTTACATGTATAATCACACACACACACCCACACTTAGATGTTTGTGTGATCATCACCATAATCAAGCCATAAAGCATTTCCGTCATCCAACAGCTTCTACCTAGTCATGTGGAGTCGCTGCTTCCAGTGTGCACTTGATCTCTGATCAGCTGTCTCTGCCCTATTCTCTGCTAGTGTAGTTTTACATTTTCTACTGTTTTCTATAATAGGACTCATGGAATATATAATCCATTATGTCTAGCTCCTTTCATAGGACACCATACTTCTTCTCTGTATTGAGCTGTTGATTGTATCACTAATTCATTAATTTGCTGAATAGTTTTCCTCAGCGCATCATAATTTGTTTTTCATTTATTCAGTTATAGACACAACCATCTTCCCAGTGGATAACTACATTGGATGAGGACCGTTGAGGTGCATGATATGTTAAACTATAATCAGTCTCTAATGTACTATTTGTGCTCACACCATGTAATATGAGTGGTACGGTTGTCACTCTTTATCAGTATGAGATATTGAGTTTTTATTATAAATTCAGCTTGGACCTAATCTGGCTTAGAATTGTGCAGGTCCTGAGCATGTTGCGCAGTGTAGTCTCTGTGAGTTCATATGTGTCAGTCTTGTTGTGGCTGGAAAACCTTGTTTCCTTTGTGTCTTCCATCCCCACTGACTCTTACAATATTTCTGTGTCATCTTCCACAGAGGTCCCTGAGCCTGAGGGGAGAGACTTGATATCGATATCCCATTTAGTGTTGGGCATTCCAAGTTTTCTAATGATTTTTCCATTGTCTAATCATGGCTCTCTGTATTGTCTCTGCAGGAGGCTGCTTCTCTGAGATGGCTGACACGCTGTTTTATGAGTGTAGCAGACTGTCATTGAGAGTCATTTTACTGCTATGCTCCTTTACAAGAACAGTAGTATTTAGCTTTCCAATCGGTCTAGGATCTATTTAGTCTCAGGTTCTTGGCCACTAAGGCAATGTCAGACATGGATTCTGCCTGTGGAATAGACCTTACTTCTAATCAGAAAATAGTTGTTTATTCCCAAAACTTTGTGACACTGTTATACCAGCATATCTTCTAGGCAGGTCACCATTGTAGGTTGTGCTTTTTCTAGCTAGGTTGGTGTTTAACTTTATCATCATGCAGACTACCAATACCATTGACAATAGAGGCAAAGGCTCTAGGTAAACATCATCTCAGCTTCTTGTTCTTCTGCAATAGGGCCTTACCATCAGTTTGTGGAGAGAAATTAAAAACCTAAAACTGTTGTCAATAACATGGGTTATTTGTGTGTTTCCATAGGGCATCTTTTGTAAACAATAGATGTAAATGAGTGGATATAACTCATTCCTGTCCTTGAAGGTTTCATTTGGTGGCAAGACATGTCTATTTGGACATCTACTCATCATCATAATCATCATCATCTTCTTCTCTCTCATCTATTATCTATCTATCTATGTATCTATCTATCTATCTATCTATCATCTAACATCTATCTGTCTGTCTATGATCTATCAATATATCTATCATCTATATCTATACTCTCTACATAGATAGGTAAATATATAGTCAGATAGACAGACAAATAGATGATAGATGATCCATAGATGTATATATTTAGGTTTCCATATAAACCACCTGCAGAGAGAATATCTTGTGTATTTTGTGGATGCATCATCTACCAATTAAAATCCAATGGCCTGTGGCAGGAAATAGGATGTGGAGCATAAGGGTTGAATAAGAATTCTGGGATAGGGCTAGTGAGGAGGTTCATTGGGCATGATGCAATGAGACAGATGAATGGTACCTGAATTCAGGTAACCAACCATGTGGCAGAGTGTAGGTAAAAATAATTGCGTTATTTAAGTTTTGATCCAGTCAAATTAGAGCCTAGCTATATGTCCAGGGTATGAGTCTTATTTCTGGAAGCATGGAGCCGGGAGGCAGAACTAGATGTAACTTCAAAACCCATCAAATGATTCTAAGTTTTAGATGTCTCTCCCTTATCCCTTCATTTCTCCCCTTCCCTCTCTCTCCAGTCTCCTACACACCTACATGCATAATTATTTATTGTACTTTCCCTTCCTAGGAAGACCTTTGCCTTCCATTAGTCAGTTATATATAACTCTAATGTTATACAGATTGTAGCCTGATTATTGAAGACTTAAACTTATTTTATTCAATAAGTAAGAGTATTTTGTCTGCATGTATGTCTTGGTGCCACATGCATATCCAGTGCATATCATTGTGAGCTACCATGTGAAAGCATGTGGACTTGGGTCCTCTCAAAGAGCATCATTTTCCCAACCTGTGAGTCATCTCGTCAGAACCTGTTGTTGATTATTTTACAACTGGAAAATTTTCTTGATTTAAGTTTAAATTGTTAATTTCCCATGAAAAGATACTATTGATTTCCTGTGATAATCTTTTTCCCAGTGATATGACTAAAGTGTTGTTTAGAAATTCTAATTATATTTTTAACTCTATTCTTTAGGATTTTTCATATGTAATTAATATTGACCTGTCTGGAAAAAAATTATGCTGTTCTAACATAACCTTTTACTACTCTGAGTTACTTTCATTTTCTTTTGCTACAAATTCTTTCAAGCTGTTCACACCCAAAACTAGCAGACTGTTCAATATAATATTGCTTTAAGACTGTGAAAACATATAATCTTTCCCTATCATTATACTAGCTTTCATTCTTGAATTTTCTAATCCAATATCACTTTTCTTCATCTATCTAGCTAAGCCTTTATGACCTTGGTGATCTTGAGAAGAATCAACTTCAGGTTGCTTAGACTTAGCTCTAGAATATTAAATCGTATGTACTTTTATTCTCACAATAACATGATAAATGATAAAACTTATGATAAATTCATTTCCTTATTGCTTTGTTTTTGATAAGTGCTATTATCTTGAATAGTTTCCCTACTTCTGCTGTTTTGGTTTTCATATGCTTTGCATTTTTTAGTTGGTTAAGGTAGATTCTTCCATTATTAACTTTGGGCATTTTTCGTCCTACAGAAGTACCTTTTGTACAGTCTTCAGTTCACTTCCTTACCTACTGCTTCCAGTTTTAATCAATTGTGCCTTAAACTACATTCAGTTCAATTTTCTTTCAAATTTTCTTATAATTTTTCTTTATATTTCTTCATTTTGGCTAATTTGAGGATTTTCCAAATATCTTTTAGTTTTAATTTCTGGATTAATTTGATTTTGTTCATACATGAAGTTTATATGATTCAATTCTTATAAATTGATAAAAATTTTTAATAACCTAAAATATAATCCATTATTGAAGCATGTATGTATTGTGTCCTTCTGGAAACAGACATTTATGATATCAATATGTTAAGTTGCCTCGTAATCTTAGTATCATGTCATAGTTTTATTATCATGTGTCTGAGAAAAGTGGGATATTTTATCAGTGAATGAGAGATGTTTGAGATGGTTAAATATGATTGTTACACCCATGATATTTAGAATCACTTGTAAACCTTGCTCTGAATCTCTCTCTGTCTCTCTGTCTCTCTCTCTCTCTCTCTCTCTCTCTCTCTCTCTCTCTCTCTCTCTGTATTTATTTGTGTCTCTGTGTGTATCTCTGTGTTTGTGTCTCAGTGTAAGTCTGTGTGTGGTTTTGTGTCTCTCTGTGTGAGTCTGTGTGTGTGTGTGTGTCTGTGTGTTTATGTGCCAGGAAGGACAGAGGAGCAGTAGCAGTCATCTTTCTTGGCTTCCTAACCTGGGATACAATGTAGCTAGGGACCTTACACTCCATTGTGACATTTAAATTCATGTTCACATCATATCTTCCCCATTAAGATGGACCAGAACATACCTTCCAACCATGAACCTAAACACAAATTCTCTTTCTTCAGCTGCTCTTTTTAGAGTTTTTGTTACATCAATGAGAAAAGTAACTACTGAAGTGAAGCACTCTCTACACACACCCACAGCCTCTTCTATTTCTGCTTGCTGGTCTCTCTGTACACGGTTCTGTACATATTCTTTTGTAGATAGTACATCACTGACTTGATTTTATATCTAAATTAGAAGCCTGTCATTCACTAAACATAAGGAACACTTATCTTGATTATCTGTTGTGACAAGGATGGTTAGAATCTGCTAACTTCTGTTTCTACTTTGGCTTGAAAATTTGTATATTGCCAAAATATATATGATGAACTTTAACTTTCTTATGATGTAAGGACTGGAATAATTAAGAATTCCAATATTGTGGAACTAATGCTCTATCTGAAGAGATGCCCAGTTCTTTTGTATTCTGAGCATATCATATGATTTCAATCACATTTGCTCCACTGGCTATGTAAGAATCCAATAAAAAGGCATGGTTTTGGAAGTTAAGAGAAGTCCTCCAAGAACACTATATCTTCTGTTACTGTGAAATTAAATTTTAAAGGCTTTACATATATGTGAATAAATATTTGCTCTTTATAAACTACCTAATCTGAGATACTTTGATACAGTTGTACCAGTAAACCAAGGCTCCGACTGACATAAACCAAGGCTCTCACTGACATAAACCAAGGCTCTCATTGGCGACATTTGTCCAGTTTTTACATTTCTTTTTTGAGCAGTTGATTCTTCATTGGTATTATTATTTCAACTTAATTCAGTTTTCATATTGTTCTCCATAATCATTTATTTTTTCTAGTGGTCATTATAGACTGTTCCTCCATATAAGTACACATGACATATAAAGATTTATTCATGGTGTTCTTTTTTCAAATAATGTGTTATAGTTTGCTATGTAATTATCTAAAAATATATCTATCACTCTTCTACATTTGAAATATTATACTTGTTAAAAATTCCAGAAAATACTACTATTAATTTTATTTTAAACCACTAGTTATGTTGATGAAGAAATTGTTTTATGTTTAGTGGAACATATATGACTTTAGTATTGTTCAGTAAGACCTGAAATCTAAACTTTATAAATGTAATTTTTCTTCTTCATCCTAAGCTATTATTGCAATATGTCTTGCAATTCAGAAGAGTTAAAAATATTTTAGTAGTAGTGTTTACCAAGTTCATGTTAATGATCAATAGCAAGTGATATAGCAGGTCTTATTGGACATAAAGTATATGGCTGGGTTTTAAATATAATATTTTATGTAAGTGAATACTGATCTTTTAAAGTAATAATAGTGTTCAAACAACAGGAATATTTCATAATTAAAAATAAATGATAATAGCTAAAACCTATCAAGTACTTTTCAATATGTAATGAAAAATTAGAAACCCTTTATAAACAGATTCCAAGCCTCTTAAGAGCATCTTTGACGCAGCATTTTTGAATGCCTTCTGTAGTCAGTAATATCCAATTCTGAAGTTAATTGACTACTTGTACTTCAGAAGATCCTATGGTGTATGGTGTACTTACATATCTAAATTTTTTATACAGTGAATGTGACTGCAAAATTTTTGTGAAGTATAATTATATTCTTGGAAGAACTGGTCTCTTTGTCTGTGTCTCTGCATCGCTCCTCTTCTCCTCTCCTCTCCCCTCCCCTC
>NW_021604567.1:14212790-14212864 GCF_004785775.1 Grammomys surdaster | reverse complement strand
TCCTCTCTCTCTCCCTCTCCCTCTCTCTCTCTCTCTCTCTCTCTCTCTCTCTCTCTCTCTCTCTCTCTCTCTCT
>NW_021604567.1:14176415-14212780 GCF_004785775.1 Grammomys surdaster | reverse complement strand
TCTCTCTCTCTCTCTCTCTCTCTCTCTCTCTCTCTCTCTCTCTCTCTGTGTGTGTGTGTATGCTTGCTTTCCCTTTTGTGGTGGTAAACTCTTACACATGAGTTTAGGTTATCAGATGACAACTTTACACACTTGAACTCTTCCAGCTCCCTCTATGATTGGTTTCTTTCTTTGGTGATGTCATAGCTTTCTGAGGAAAAAAACATACATACAAATGTTTCTGAGATATTTAAACAGTATCTCTTTCTGATTCTTATAATTCTCTGTTTATTCTGCCTTCCCTTCCTTCCTTCCTTCCTTCCTTCCTTCCTTCCTTCCTTCCTTTCTTTCTTTCTTCCTTTCTTTCTTTCTTTCTTTCTTTCTTTTCATCTTTTACTACAAAATATCTGGGACAATTGCCATTCATCAAGTCTGAGATGTGACATTTTAACACATATTATATTTTATTCTTTCATTGGTTTCTGTTCTCTGCATCTTCTTTGGATCCTGGTCACTTCTCCTTTGTCTTGTGGTAAAGAATTTCCTGGAGGTGTTTTCCATCTCCTCACAGGATGCCTCCCTAGTGCTATTGGACTAAGTGACCTTTCTCTGGCTCCCCATGTATCCTACTTTTGTTTACCACAATATGGAACACTTACTTTTATCATCAATTTCCTATAAAAGTCCTCTACTACCTGGAGCTCTTCAAACACAACTTTGTCTTTGTTTACTTGATCATGTCCCTTTTGGCATCAAATCCAGCACAGTGACTGTAGGGAAAGCATTTTGAGCAGCTGGCTTGTAATCTATTTCTTCCCTTTATAAAGCGAGCTTCCCGAGGAAAGAATACCCATAATCAAATCTACTTTACTTGTAAACATGTAGATAATGACGAGTCTCCTGATAAAAAGACTAATGATAATGGCTAGGAAGTACTCAGCAGTGCAATGCACTTGTGAAGGTATGCCTGGTTACTTATCATAAGCAAATCTAATATATGGTTTTATGAAGACGTTTCCCTGAAGAATACCATGTAGATCATTTAATGATTGGACTTAATGATCATAAAATGCAGTTGATTAATAATCTAAATGTTTATCACTTGCTGAGAATGTAATTTGTACACCTTACTTAGAGACCACCTGTTCCCCTGAATAGGTGACAGAACACACATTTAAAATGGGAAGGATTTGCTTATACCTCATTACCTGCTTACATTGCTTAAATTATTAGTAAGCCTTAATATAAGTTGTGGTGGCCTGAGTACTGTCTTATTAAGGTACAATGCCTCAAATCCTAAAACCTGGATATATAGCAAATAATGCTAAAGATGTAAATGTCATTAAGATTTGCCCTGGTAAGCTTCAGGCTGCAAGTTTACACTAGATTGGAAAAGGGCCGATGTTACCACAGGAGTTCTTATAAGGAGGATAATGCAGAATAGGCCATCACCAGGGTGGCATAAGAATACAAAACAGTTTTACTGTTGTTGCATATGTTTATTTTGGGCATCATATCTCAAGAGATTAAAACTAGAACTATATTATGATCCAACAATCCCACTGCTGGTTACATAAACAAATTATGTGTTCTCCCATGTGCCTTGCCCCATTATTCACACAAGTCAACTGTGATGTACTGCTGTAATGAAATCCCTGAAAGGAGCAGCTTAAGAGTGAGAGGATTTATATTGGTTCATGTTTAAGGGGATGTGGTTCATAGCAATGGTGGTGGGAGTGGCTTGCATCTTGGCTGCTGGAGCTTGCTCTCACCTGAGCAATCAGGAAGGCTTATGTGGCAGCAGAGTGGACTGTGCCTATAACTCCTAAGGCACTCTTCCACCTCCTTCTGCTAGTTTCCACATCTTGAAAATCTTACAGCCTCCCCAAATAGCATCACCAGCATGGGACAAAGTGTTCTAAAGCATGAGCCTGTATGGGGTGAGGTAAATGTCATACTCACACCCCTGCACTTCTAAGCACTTGCTGAATGAAGAAAGTCAATCATACTTGTACCATGAAAATCGGAGAAAAAGCTGAACATTAATCTCAATGTCTAGTTTTAGGACAAAAGATTTGAGCGAGCATTTTCAAAGTCAATATAATTTAATCAATTTAATAAGTAAACTGTACTTATACCCATGGTACTTGAGTAAATTTCATGACTGGTCTTTGAAAGAAAGCAGTTACAAGAAATGATTCTGTCCTCCATGGACCTATCTTATAACAACAGGGGAGTTCAGATAATGTGTAACAGGTTATGAAAAGCATTAAAACATAGCTCTAAAATACCACCAGAGCTCTATGAAGATGAGATTTTGGTCCTGGAAGGAAAAGCCACCCTTTATGCATACATGACCTATGGTTTAAAATAAAATGTTGTCACTGGACAATGGCATGACAGAAGTCACTTCTCACAGTGAGGCCAGGGAGCAGTGGAAGCAAAGTAAGCCATGTCGACTAGTGTGGGCACACAAGTCACATTGAAGAGGCTTCAAAGACTCTGAAACTCAAGAAACCCATCATTCTGTGTTCAACAGAAATTGTGTGTCACATGGGGCTGTGGTTTGGATATGAGACCTTGTAAGATAAATCTATGTTCTATAGAGAGTGGGGGAAGTTTGAAGATAGATGAGTAACACACAGCTTTCTTTACAAGTATACCTAACAGACTTCTCTAGGAAGGTACGGTAAGAGATGCCAGAGGTAAATAGAGTTTTTAGGAGGCTACTTTGATTTTCTAATGAGATTTCTTAAATGATTCCATGAGTATACTGGTCCCTTGCTTTAAGAGCCTAAGTCATGCCAATTGGCATGCTAATTTTATGTCTCCACTTTTATATTCCCCTATTTTCCTGCTGTAGTTATTTGTGAAAGACTCACATTTTATACTGTCCAGGCGTGAGAGTTAAAAAGCAAAAATAAAAAAAAGTATCTTTAAAATAATTCAATGAGCTGAACTTTTTTTTTACTAAATATGCAGATATATGTGAATTATTGTGATATGTTTAGAATATAAATGAACTGTATCTCCAGAGATAAGGTCCTTAATATAACAAAAGAAGCAAAGGCAGTGCTTTGTACAGTGTACTCTTTCCACAGTTTTAAAAAAAACTATTTTATTCTGTAGTTTTTAAAATTAAGCTTGCTCATCTCCTTTGGTTCTAGGAATACAGTGACTAATTCTATTCTTGCGGTCAGCAACAAACTAATATTAATGTGTTTCAGCTGTGCTTTGGACATGACTCTGAGAACTTAGTATATCACATCATTTCATGCTCATGGCAGTTTTGGGGGAGATTGTAATAATCTCAACTGAAAAACATGGAAAGAGAAAAGGATGGTGGAGCTGGGGACTGAACCAAAGAGTTGATCTTGGAAATCAAAATTCATTGTAACTATGCTGATCAGAGAAGGGTGCATGCGTGTGAGCGAATGAGAGAGAGAGAGAGAGGTGTGTGTGCATGTATTCTCACATCTGTAGAAGGGCCTATTAGCATAATTTTCAGTTAAATATTGATGTTGGTCTGCTACCATCCCACTTGGTAGGAACACAAACTAAGCATAAACAAGTAACATGGGTGAAGCCTAAGGCATGGGAAAGGACAGTAACAAGGGGAAAGAAAATATATACACAAGGGTTGGCTCAAGGGTAAAGGCACTTGCTGCTACACTTGAGGAACTAAATCTGATCCCCATGACTTTCGTGATTTTGCTGCATCTTCACATTCATAATGTAATAACTTTTTTGGGGGGGGGTTTGAGACAGGGTTTCTCTGTGTAGCCCTGGCTGTCCTGGAACTCACTCTGTAGACCAGGCCAGCCTCGAACTCAGAAATCCGCCTGCTTCTGCCTCCCAAGTGCTGGGATTAAAGGCGTGCACCACCACCGCCCGGCTGTAATAACTTAATCAACTAATTATTAGTTATTCAGTAAAAAGTTAGCATTTTAAAATTGTATCTTAAAGTTGTATGTAAGGTATCTGTCCTATTAAAAGGCAGACTATTTTCTCCTCTCACCTCTTAGAAGATCTAATAATTTGCATAAATTAAAGCAGTGGATACAAAAACTAGGATTTATGCGACAAATTTTTCTTCTAGAAGGAGTTTTAAGACAGCAATTGTTGGTCACATTCATGTTTTAGCCATTTAAAAATCTATTCGTTGATGATTAAGTCATTACTATAAAGTCTTATTTTATCAGAGAGGAGATATTAAGTCTCGCTAGCGTAGAATCTACTGTAATGTTTGACTATATGTGATAGCTTTATCAGTATTGTCACTGCAAAAAAACCCATAACTTATCCATATTTCTCTTTTGGAGATGTTAAGTTTTGTGGTTATCAGTGCCCATTCACATGGTCACATCAGTTTCTGACTCACTCTCTTTCCTCTCAGAGAGAGAGAGTGGCTGTTTCTCAACTCTTCAAATGCCTGCTAGGCTTAGTTGCATCTCCTTATCTTTGAATAACGTAACATACTTTCTGTTCTAGTCTCTGCTATCTCAGTTTGAAGCACTCTGTACAGATCACAAGATGTGGAAGCTGATTCAGGTCAAATGTCACCAACCTTCCATCTCCCATTCTCCTACTACTGTATCTTAATTTGGGAGAGAGAAATGATCTGTTTGCATCTGTTGCTTACAATTCAGCTAAAGGTGTCATTGTTTCCATTCCATTACACAATTTGTATTTTCTCTGTTGTAAATTATTGTCTAGATTTAGAAAACATAGTATCCTGTAAGCTTTACATTAATGTAAACTTTATATTCTGCTGTCTCCTTGTAATTCCTACACTTGAGGCCAGGGAATAAATGTTCCAGGGTAGCCTGAGCTAAACAGTGAGAACCTGAGTCAGTAATGAGTGTAAAGGAGTCAGTGAATGAACGCATCGCCCAACTACACTCCCAGATAATACACTAAATATGATTTCAACATACTTAAACTTGAATCAGGTGTCTATTTGGTCAATATCTCTCCTTGCAGATAACTATCATGATGATTCTAGTCAGGCTAAAAGGGAGCCACCATGCTGTGGCCCCAGTTTATTCACAGGGATGGTGTGGTGTCTCTTAAGGCAAGCTTTGTTCTATGTTCTGAGGGTGTATTCTCTTGGGATTTCCCTATTGCTTATTTTCTCTACAAACTCATATAACTCTGAGAAAGACTGTGTAGTTGTAAAGTTCCTGATAACATCTATTCAGAAGACTTTTAAGTGTTGCTCTTGATTTTAATTCATAGACTGTTGAACAAAGATCTAGTTTGATATTTTCCTCATTCGTTTTAACTAGTATTAATTCTCCTTTAGCCTTCCCTCCGACTGGTGAGATGCTCAGAGGACTTGTGCTAGTTTTCAGTCATTCATTTCTCTTGAAAACACACACACACACACACACACACACACACACACTATTTGGAAGTGTGCAAGAGCTTCTTTTTATTTATTACATTTTATTTTTTATTTTTAAAGGGTTTATTTATTTATTACATGTACAATATTTTCCCTGCATGTATGCCTGCAGACCAGAAGAGGGCACCAGATTCCATTACAGATGGTTATGAGCCCCCATGTGGTTGCTGGGAATTGAACTGAGGGCATCTGGAAGAACAGCCAGGGCTTTTAATCTCTGAGCCATCCTCCAGACCAAGAGCTTCTTTTAAATCTGGAATGTTTCTCTCTTGGGGTGAGCTTATTTGAGTTATTGTTTTAAACATCTATTAACCTGTTTCCTTTTTAAACTTTTTTTCTTTTAATTTTGATTCTTAATCTTGAATCAAGAGTTTTGTTTCTGTCTTGCTTTTCCAAAGCAGATCTTGCAGCTTTAATTCAGGATTTTCTTCTCTTCCTTCTTTTCATTATAATTTTGGAAGATTCTCTTCAGCGTGGCTTCCTGTTTTTTGTTTTAATGTCTTCAGGGTATTTTTAAATCTTAAAGGCTGCATATGTGTTTATCTCTCTTAATATTGCTTTAAAATTCTATTCCAGTCATATTTCATAGAAATAATTTTCCTTATATCTTGATGCAAATACTCTTTATACTATCATACGTTTCTTAGTATTTCTATTTTCTCAAACAACAGTAATTTGAGGATAGCCTGAACTGTGAGTCAGACATATAATGGCAGGAGAAAATGAAAGAGCAGTGACTCCAAATGAGAAGAGACACGGTGTGGCTGGGCTTTCTCAGAGCAACGCTGCCACGAAGTGTACTGGAGTTTTGCAAGATAATGAGAAAACGGCTTAAAGTGGATATTGGAATTTTAAAAAGTATATATAGGTAGATCAGAATTCACTTTCTGTATATCACTTTAAAATCTTTTTTTCTTAAATAATGATAATCTTAAGTATTATGAAACAGAAAACGGGTGCTGGGGAATTGGAGAGACGGCTCAGCAGTTCCGAGCACTTGTTGCTCACGCAGAGGATCCAGCCACATAGTAGGTCATATCATATGTAGCTCCAGTTCCAGGAACTTGGATTCTCTCTTTACCTCTTCAGTCACTAAGCACACAATCTGTTTACATGCAAACCTGTAGACTAAACACTCATGCCATTTAAATATTGCAATGCACAATGTTTAGAATTTTCTGTTGTATAATCTGGTTGCAGGAGTATGTCTGTAGAACACGTGTAGAGAATACATATAGAACTATATAACTAAGAGGGGTGAGGAACAAGGATGACTCGGGTCATATAGAAAAACTCTGTCTGTAAATATAAAAACAATTAAATAATATTCTATAAAGTTATTTTTTCCATTGAGGTATAAATCTTGAAGAACTTCAATAATAATTGAATACTTACATTGTATGATTTCATCAGAGATTAAATTAAAGAAATATGCCATTGAAGAACTCATTTATCTCTAGGTATCTTTTAAGTCCTTAATTTATCTTGTAGTTCTAAGGCAATTAATGCATTATTCATTCTATTAGCATTGATTGAAATTTCTCATATGAGATTCCACCAAGGGCTCTGCTGATTCAAGGAATTGTCTTAAAGGAACTTGAAACTTCAAACAAATGCCACACTTGACCTTCTCCTTTGACAGAAAGTTAAATAACAAAAGTAGCAATCACAGTATTTTCACCTTTTCAGTGGAATATTAATGTATGGTGGAACAGAGTATTGGGAGTGATCACAAGATCTATGGCAGTATTTACATTCACATTATATTTCCAGCTGTCACTCCATGCCTGGTTGGGCTTGCAAACCTTCCTTAGTTTCTCACAAGCTCATTGTCGGAATTAATTGAAATAAAAACTGTTCATACACAAGATTCATCATAAAACTGAATCATTTCTGTGCTTTGTTGAATTGGCATCTACACCGTCTCTCACTGAATTCCTGGATAGTGAATAATCACTGAACCATTTGAAAGGAAACATAAATGTTAAAAACTCAGAAACAGAAAAGACTTTAGAGGTTTTCTCATCCAACTGTGTCATGATAACGAATCTCAGTGTCACACACCAAGTTCAAGATAAAATCATGACAGGACCCACAGACCTCAAGGTTTTATGTTTTCATGTTTATAATAAAAAATATTGACAAATCACGTTTAACTGGTGGGTATTTTGTGTATTAAAAAGAACCCCCAATATCATGCCAGGTATCTAACTCAGCTGAGTTCTGTGTACTTTCAGAATTGTTTTTGGACAATGTTTCTTAAATTTACTGCTCCTCAGAAGAAAAACTTGTCTGTCTGCTTCTGTGATGAGCACATTCAGATACCTTTTTGGGAAACAAAGGAACAAACGACAACAACAGCAGCAACAACAACAAAACCAATGGAATGTAAGAGTGTAAGTTATATGGTAAGAGGCATGGAACACTATATGAGTATAACTTTATCCCCTTTGGTTTTAACAGGGATTTCTAGAAGATGTAGCTTTTATTGTGAACTTTACACAAGGATTTGATTTGGAACCTTTTGGTTTATGTAATACGATTTGAGTTATATAACATCTTACTAACACAATTATCTTCTGATTAAGCCTTTTAAAACATGTAAACTTTGTCTTTTCTTATTTGCATGGTGAATGTTAGATAACACAATTGCTAAATTTATACTATCTTAATGCTGTTTACTGTCCTGATCTAGCAAGAGGACTTGTCTACTGGACTTTCTCCAAGAGTTCGGTTGATATGAGGCTATGTGATTTTATTCCTACATCTTCAAATCCTTTGAAGCAGTTATAATTACACAGTAGATGCAGAATTACATTGACAAGCTATTAGATTTTGGGATGCCTGTCTTTTTTTTTAATTTTTTACTCTATTTGAATCAAAGAAAAGTAACTTCTACAGCATTAATATCTAAATCACAGTGAAATCCATGCTGGGCTGCATACATACTTGGCCTTTATAGCATTGACTCCATTCTTAGATTTCCTGCTGAATGACAGCCAGAAAGGCCTAATTTATGGTGAGAATAAAAAAGGTGGTCTCTGTGGGTTCTGTTTTGTCATGCAAAAGCCATGGTATTTCAGATGACTTAGAGATGATTTAGTAAAAGAAGATGAGTTTGCCCCTCTTCCTTGGACTTCCATCATACTTAAGTCTGATTTACAGACAGACAGATTTTTTATCCTATTTTATTTCCACCCATTCTCATTTTATCACAAGCAAATGATCCTTTTTTTTTGATGCATGTGCATTATATTAGTTGCCCTTAGTTTCATCTCTTGAATGAGTTGAAATAAAAGCAATTATCTACAGCTTTCCCCATCATTCCTTTCCCTGACTCTGGACAGAACAAATTAGGCTTGAGCCAATACTGTCTGCAGCAGGCAGTAACCCAGAGTAGATATGCCTTGGAGTGAACCATCTCCAGTCCAGCTCCTATGCTGCTGCTGTCTTCTTGCTTGAGCAGAATGTAAATAAGACACCTCCAACTCTTGAGCAGAAACTACTTTCAAGCTTTTTGTTGACTGTTAGTGCTCTGGATAATTGGCTTCTCAGAAGGCACACGGCCAACACATAGGACACATTGCGCAGATAACATCTAGACCCATCCAAACTAAAGCAGAATAACACACATTAGTCAAAGACTGGACAATCGTTTCGGAAGACTTTCTTTTATGCAGCCCATGGCAGAGCATGTGCATTCATTAATTTCTGGTTAGAAATTCCCTTATACACTGGCTATTGGGGGAAACAGTTACTCTTGAGTCTGTGTGGGTGAGTGAGTGAGGAGAGAGAGAGAGAGAGAGAGAGAGAGAGAGAGAGAGAGAGAGAGTGAGTTAAGACTTGCATGGTATGTCAAAAGTGGATAGAGTTGCATCTGGACAGGCGTTTTGTCTAAACAGTTATTTACGGGAACAAAGGCAGCACATACATAATCACACCTCCCTTTCCTATTTTCCAAGCCCACATCAAAACTTTCACATCTCTGTATTTTTATTTACATAATATTTTTACTTTAATTAAGATATTTGTTTATATTTTCCTTCAAGGTGATAAGACCCAAATAGAGGATGACTAGAGCTTTTCGCCTAGTGTATTCAGAATTGCAAAGTCAAGGCTGAGTCCCAGTTGCTTCAGAATCCGCAAGACTATTGCATAGGCCAAGCATGACCTCCACTGACTAGGGTGTAAAGACTTTGCAGGTTGGTCATGGAGATAGCATCCCACGTGACAGTCTATTCAGTGTCCACAGCTTTTATTTTCATCAATAAGATGGAGAAATTGAGTTCTCTTGGTTGTTCCGGTGGTCAGAGCACAATATTGACAAACAACGAGCCTATACAAGGCAAAGCAGCATCCAGGGCACAGACATTGAGCACTTGTGATGAAGGTCAAATCATTTCTTCTAAAGTGAACTAGCTGTTCAGTTTGGTTCTTGTCTGCCACGCCACATGCATTCTTTTGTATTGTCTTTTTGTTTGTTTTGTGTTTGTATGAATGCTTAGAGTTTATGTGAATTAAAGTGAATATCTATGCCATAAAAACTGTGAAAAATATAAATTTTATTTAAGGTGTGTGTTTTTATGTTTTTTTTTTTTTGCTACCGTGAGAACTGCTTCTACAAATAAAATCAACATACTTCAAGGAAACACATTTTTAGAAAAAAAAAACACAGTGCTTATTGAAAAAAGCAGACTCAGGACATGGTGCAGAACTTACGTGGTCACTCATGGTGGAACTGGAGAGTTTTGGCTGCCTTGTGCTGTTCACAGGTGCCATGTGTTTAGGCTGAGATCAGACAGGTGACTTTAGCTGCTACCACTTCAATCCTTTTCTCTCCCAGTAATGCTGGATGCTCCTGCTATCCAAAAACCCAAACTCCTGCATTGATATGCACTTTTAATTTGTAGAAACCTGGATACAACTAAGGTTTTGCCCTAGGTCTTTACAAGAAGTGAATGACTAACTAATTCACTCTCTAGTCTGCCTTGTGTAAGACTAACTCACTTTGAACTCCACACAAGGCTCTATTATTTTCTGAGGAGTCTAGGCACATGATTTATTACTCAGTCCCCTGTGTGCCTAGCAGACACACTGTCTATGTCTATTTTGTCATGAGATTGGAAGTCCTTCTTTCTCTCCCATCTCCCTTCTCTCTGTTGTCTTTCATGTTACCATAAACATCTATCTGAGTTAGATCAAGTCTTCTGGTGTAAGCTACAGAGGAAAGATCTCTCTGGTTTCTGTATCCAGCTTGTCTGATTTGACATACTTCATTGCGTCTGCATCTCCTCTCATCACCTTGCTACTTGTCTGTATATAGACTTGGTTTTCCTGACTTTCTTGCTTTGAGGGACCTGAGTTGCAGCAGAGTAGTCATGAGTCCATTAGTGTTTGTGAAACCTTCTGAGGATTTTCATGTTCTCTGCAGTCACAGATACTTCCCTACCTTTACTGCCATTGACCCTTGCAAATACATATATGATGCTTCTTTTTCAGTGGGAATAGAAAAAAGGCAAGCGATTTCCCTTAGAAATCTCCTAACTTTCAAACAAGCATCTGGTTTTGGCTGCAAAGCTTGTTTCATTGGCTCTGCATCTCCGTTACTTCTGAGAGTTCACATAGTTTTCTGTGTCTTGAGTTTTGTTTCTTTAGAAGAGGGGATATTAAGTTTTAAGAAAAAGTGTACTGAGTTGTTCATTTGTACAGGGAATTAATTATCTTTACTATTTCTGTCTCATAAATCGGAACCACCTACTGCCCTGTTGCACTTAAAATGATAGCTGCCATAAGTAGATTAATGACCATCATCAGATAGATTTGAAAATAACAGAAGTGATGAAATTTTTTTGGCATTGGCAGCAGGAATGGTTGGTTCATCACAGAGCGGATAGTTGATTTGCATACAAAGCTGACTTGAAAATATCAAATATTCATCAGTATTAAGGAAAGATTTTCCTTGAAAATAAATTCTGGGTTTTTTGTTTGTTTGTTTGTTTTCTTTTGTTTTGTTTTTCTGCAGAACATAGAAGAGTGATATCCAATGACTCCTGTTTGAGCAAGCAACTTTGATGACATCAAAAGATGCTGTTCTGCTCAAGTCAGATTGACCCGGGTAATTATTTCTCCTCTTTCTGTGAAGATCTCGGGGATAACTGAAGGTCCTTCTGCTCATGTTGCTTTAATGTGGAATGTAGCTCTTGGCAGATGTCAAAAACAGAACAATACAAATTGTTTGAGGGAAGCCAAGCAGGGACTGTGTTGATGGAGAAAGGTGTGGGAAAAATGAGCAATCTGCGAGTATCACTTCCCGCCAATATTCCTTTAGCACCTTCAAAATGGTTATTTGCTGAAAGTGTGGGGCAGAGACAATTCTTCACTCTGTGTGTACATCAAAAGGAAAAAGAAACAGTGTCTGAATTTAACTGGCAGAGAGAAATTGTTGTGACACTATTTTCTGCATTCTCAGTCAACTTACATGTAATTTAAGATGAAATAATAGTGCATATTTTTATGTTGAAGTAAATGACATTTCTTCCATTACTGTACAGTGAGTTATTTGAGGACAAAACCCTAATAAAACAAAGTAAAACCAAATAAGAAAAATAAAATACAAACAAACCACTCAATGCTAAAGCATCTCTGAGAACCCCCTTAGACTGCTTGATGCAATAAATGTTTAATTCATGTGAAACAAATAATATTAACTATTTATACATCATTTTAATGTTAATTTTTTATCTAATGTGTATGAGTATTTGCCTGCATGTGTATATATGCATTGTGAGTGTGCTTGATATCTGTGGAAGCCAGAGAAGGGTGTTGGTATTGGAGTTACACATGGTTGTGAACTTCAGTGTTAGTTCTGGGAACTCTTCATCCTCTACAAGAGTAGCCAGAAGTGCTCCTAACTACTGTCTCACTGCCCTAATCCCTCAGTCTTATTTTAGTCAAACCTTAGAGAACACATTTGATCATTTTATTTCATAAAATAAAATAGATAGAGAAACAGAAATTTTTGCTGTGATGGGCTTACATGGATTTTCTTATTTCTGTGAAGGCTGATTATTGCCCTTCTATTCAATTATTTCTGCATTTAGTTAATTAACTTTCTCTGTGGCCCACAATATATTTATAGACATATGGTCTTTAAGAAGTAAAGACTTACCTTTTTAATGTATTTCCCTTTGAGGAAATTTGTTTTATATCCAGTTAGGTTTGCTTATTTTATTTTTAATTTTTGTCATACTTTTATGTTGATTCCAGTAAAAATTTCTATTTTAATATATGTGACACATATACCACCAACCTAATTTTTATGTCAGATATTTGGAAGGATCCTGTGGAGGTGACTCTATTTTAAAAAATTATTTTGTTTACATTCCAAAAGTTTCCACCTTCTTCGACCCCTTCCATGAGTTCTTCACCTCATCCCATCTCTCCTTTGCCTCTGAGAGAGGGCTTCCCCATTTATTATTCACTCCCACCTCACCCTGATAGCATTTCCCTTCTTTGAGGCATCAAGTTTCTGTGGAATTTAGCCCATCCTTTCCCACTGAGGCCAAACAATGCAGCCCTCTGCTTATCAGTGAGTTCCTTTTGTATCTGGGTTACCTCACTCAGGATGATATTTTCCAGTTCCATCCATTTGCCTGCAAAATTCATGATGTCCTCATTTGTAGTAGCTGAGTAGTATTCCATTGTGTAAATGAACCATGTTTTCTGTATCCAGTTTTCATTTGGGTGACATCTGGGTTGTTTTCAACTTCTGGTTATTGTAAATAAGGCTGTTATGAACATAGTGAAACACATGTTTTTGTGATATGTTTGAGTATTTTTTTTGGGTACGTGCCCAGGAATGGTACAGCTGGATCTTCAGGTACAATTATTTTCAATTTTCTGAGGAATCACTATATTGATTCCAGCGTGGTTGTACCAGTTTGCAATCTCATCAGCAATGGAGGAGTGTTCCCTTTTCTTCACATTCTTGTCAGCATGTACTGTGGAGGTGACTCTATTTTAAAATAATATTTTTTTTTTACATTCCAAAAGTTTCCTCCTTCTTTAACCTTCTTGAGTTTTTGATCTTAGACATTCAGATTGGTATAAGGTGGAATTTCAGAGTCGTTTTGATTTGCATTTCCCTGATGGCTAAGGATGTGGAGCATTCTTTAACTGCTTCTCGGTCTTTTGAGACTTCTGTTGAAAATTCTCTGTTTAGCTGTGTATCCCATTTTCAACTGAGTTATTTGGTTTTCTGGAGTCAACCTTCTTGAGTTATTTGTATAGTTTGGTTATTGGCCCACTATGGAATGTAAGGTTATTGAAGATCTTTTCACAATCTGTAGGTCGCTATTTTGATAGTATCCTTTGTCTTGCAGAAGCTTTTCAGTTTCAGGAGGTTCCATTTGTCAATTGATCTTAGAGCCTGAGTCATTGGTGATCTGTTCGGGAAAACTTCCCCTGTGCCAATGAGTTCCAGGCTGTTTCCCATTTTCTCTTTTACTAGATTCAGTCTATCTGGTTTTATTTGGAGGTCCTTGATTCACTTGGACTTCAGCTTCGCACAAGGAGATAAATATGTATCTATTTGCATTCTTCTACATGCAGACTTCCAGTTAGACCAGCACTATTTGTTGAAGATGCTTTCCATTTTTCACTGTATGATTTTGGTTTCTTTGTCAAAATCAAGTGTCTATAGGTGTGTGAGTTTATTTCTGGGTCATCAGTTTATTTCCATTGATCTACCTGCCCATCTCTGTACCAATACTATGCAGTTTTTATTACTATTGGTCTGTTGTACAGCTTGAGGTCAGGGATGGTGATTCCCCCAGAAGTTCATTTTTTGTTGAAAACTGTTTTCGCTATCCTGTGTTTTTGTTGTTCGTTTTTTGTTTTGGGGTTTGTTGTTGTTGTTGTTGTTATTCCAGATGAACTTGAGAATTGCTCTTTCCATGTCTTTCATGTCTGTGAAGGATTGAGTTGGAATTTTAATGGAAATTGCATTGAATCTTTAGATTGCTCTTGGTAAGATCCCATTTTTATTATGTTAATCTTACTGATCCATGAGCCAATGGAGATCTTTCCATCTTTTGAGGTCTTCTTCAATTTCTTTCTTCAGTGGTGGTGATTCTTAATTGTCAAACTGACACAATGTAGAATTACCTATGAAGGGAGTCACAGTGAGGGATATCCTTGGTCAGGTTGACCTTAGGACATGCCTATGATGGACTTTTATTAAACTGTGTTTATTCAGGTGAAATGACCCACTATGAATGTTGGCTACATTTCAATGCTCCCTGAGCTGGGCCCTGAACTATAATGAGTGAGAGAATTCATTCAAGCCAGAATCATTTGTGTGTTGATTTTTTTAATGTTTTTGCCTATAGATGTAGCAAGATGCTTCAAGTTCCTGCCTTGATCACACCATGGTCATGCATAGTAATCTGGAATTACAGCTTAAACAAACCATTTCACCCTTAAGGATGCTTTTGTTAAGGTATTTTATCATAGCAACTGTAATGAAACTAATAAAAACCAACTCATAATCTTTGTATTTGTCATACATATCACTCTATTATCCATATGGTATATGCAGCCTTTTTTTTTTTTTTTTACTTTGAGAATGTCTTTTAGGATTTTTTTCTATATTTGTTACTGCAGGTATTTTAATAAGTCATCCTTAGATTAGGGTGTAACTTGCATTTTTATTTTATGATGATGCAAAAGCAGTATCATTCATCAAAAGAGCACTTTACCATTTGAACTTTGTCTTTCCTGGGCTAGTGGTATTGTATGGAGACAATGAAGCACACTCATATTAAGTCCATAATTGGTGAGAGAGACAGCCAATGCCCTCCAGCATGCGGTGCAGCTATGTGAGCATAGCTAGTTGAATGAGTGTACTAGCCACATTTCAGCCTGCAGAATTTTCTTTTCTGTTGGAGCTTCAGTGAAAGCCAAGGAACAACCTGTGTGCTTTCTTCCCTTCATTTTATTTCAGTAAATAGTCAGAAACTTGCATTGTTCTCTCTTGATGCATCTTCTTAGACAATATGTTCTAAAATTACTGAATATCATCATTGAGAGATAGCTTTATTATGATTTGTTTTTCTATTGGAAATATATGTTTTGTTCACACGATGCATCCTCATACTGTTGCCCCTCTCTCTACTCCTCCCTTTTTCCAATGGCATTTTTAATTATTTTTGGACTGTGTTTTCAGATGACCGAATATGGCACATACAATGTTATCAATTCTTTCTTTCCAGTTACTTTAGGATACATACTACTATATCGTTGATTGCAATTTTCAAATTCTCCATAATAGTGAAATTATTTTCTATTTTCATCGATAAGATATAATAAAGTATCATTATTTATATGATACCATACGAGTTTCACACTAATATTTGAAAATGGAAATATAAACCCAATTAATGTCCAATTCTATAAGTAAGGAATGCTATATCTCCTCTTACTGTTTTGCTTTACAAAATTGGGAATAAAGGCATGCATACATTCATATGCTTGATTATTTACTATGATCATCTTTTACTATATGGTGGAATAAAATATTACATACTAAAATTTAACAAAATGCAATCTCTTTATGAGTTAATATAAGCAATATGTGGTATTGTAAAATATTTAAAACTAGTGTGCAGATGAATAAAGCTATTTGGTGTATTGTTGAAAATTTTAAATTAATGTAGCAATGTATGTACTATAAATTAATATTTTATGACATAGCATTTACTTTTAATGTAAAATGAAAATGCAAGGTAAATAGTTTTGCCATCTCGTAACTACATATTTCAGAATATCACTTTTCAGTCCTTGGCTCACCTTTGAAAATGTTACTGCCTATCATACTCTTTTTCATTTTAATAAAATATAAATTTAGGCAGGTTTATTAAAAAGAGAGAATGTATCATGCAGAAAATGCAGAGCATTTTCAAGAGCATGAGTTCTTATTTCATTTATTGAGGTCATCTCTGATTATCATTAATTTAGCAGCTTTCCTTATGTTGATTCTGTGTATTTTGTCGTATTTATAACTAGGTATTTCATCTACATTGCTGCTTATATAAATTATATTGTGCTAGTTCTTTTAAAATTAAAATTGTTCATTGACAGTATAAGGAACTAGTCACTTCTTAAGTATGTTTATAACTCCAATCTCTTTTTCTGACATATTAATTCTAAAAGATGCTTCTTATTGACTTTTGGGGATTCTCCACACAGCCAATAAAATAAAAATACCTGTAAAGACAGTTTCACTTGCTCCCTCCATATATATATGTGTGTGTGTGTAAATAAATGTATATATATAATATATAATAGTAAATAAAGGTATATATATATCATATTACATTGAGAACTTTCTGTAGAGTGATGAGTCGTGAATAAGTTTTCTTGCCTTGCTTTACATTTCAAGGAGATCCAACTGGTTTCTCAACATCAAGTGTGATTTAAGCCATCAGTTTTTATAGATATCCATTGCCACATTGAAGATGTTTTCCATTTCCCAATTGGCTGATTTCAGAACCAAATGTGCTTGAAGTTATTTAAAGGTTCATAACCAAGCATCTGAATACTTTTTCTTGAGATATGAATTAAATGGTCTTCCTACAGATTTATTTTCTGATATTTCTACAGAAATGGTTACCTTGTTTTGAAAAGAAAGAAAGAATCCTAAGGTCCAACTGTCGTGAATCAGGACTGTATGGCAGCATTTAGAAGCCTGAGGTAAGTACTCTATGTAACTGGAGAAACAGAAAATTACAGCCACCATACCGCCTACACAGAAAGATCCCATCTACTCCCTTAAAAAATTATGAGGATAAAAGTTCATATATTTCCTAAAAGTTAATAACTTTGTTTTCTAAGACATATTTTGTCAATTACATGCTGCCTTGTCTGTAATGCGACATCTCTATGATTTATAGGTAATTAAACACTAGTAATCTATTGGCAGATAAAACTACTTATTAAATGAACAGCATTGAGGCTCTAGAAAACAAATAAATAGACAAAACCCAAGCCTTCTTTTTCAAGTAGAACTTTTTTGTAAAGTAAGAGTAAAGCAGATTGATCTTACTAAAATTTGAAGACACAAAAGTTATGTGTATTTAACTATGATCGCTCATAACACAATAGATGCTTCCAGGTCATGAAAGAACTCAAGGACAACATAAGGGAGAATCTAGATTCTCAATGTGGTCTGTGAAGCCACTATCATCACCAATCTTTTGGGACAATGATAGTGTGAAAACATTTCATGAATTCATTAAATACTAATCTGAAATAACACATCAATAATGGAAGCTCAAGAATGATAAAAGTTGACAGATGGCAGACAATTAGAGAAATTGGCAAATGCTTGTATGCCTGTATCTCACCTTCATCCTCCTTCACTTATTCCATGAATTCTTAAAAATCGCTGGAAATAAATCTGAGATATAATCTCTGCTACAGACCATTGGAATGGTGAATTCTAACTTTTTACTGAAACTAGAGTTGGAGACAGAGAGTTTACTTATATTTCAAAATACATTGATTCATATTGGTAAAGTGTAATTTAAAGTTAGTCCTGGAACTAAAAGGAAGTGGTGAAAATATACTGGCATATAAATAGGTTTGACCACATTGTTGATCCAATGCATACATCAGTTCACAACACGGGTAGGAAGCTTGTGATAGTTTTTGCCTAAACATCAACACCTGGGAGATAAAGGTAGGAGGGATGCTAATAAGGCAGCCTAGACTATTCCACAAGTTCCAGGCCAGTTTGAACATCATACTGAGAATGTATCAAAAATATCAAAACAAGGACTGGGGATATCATTCAGTAGTAGAACACTGAACTTAGTGTCCATGAGTTCAACTCTCTAGTGCAAAGAAAAACAAACAAACAAACAAAAAGCAGCAAGAATATAAAGGACCTATTTGCTGTGATGAATCCATCATTATATAAAAACTGGTCCAATAGTGGCACGAACATCCTGACAGCAACAATGTACTTCCTGATTAAATTTACAGTTTGTTACAAGAAATATTACTTATGCCTGGTATCATGATCAGTGACAATTTATCCATAGGCCCTAAAGAATAACTTACCATCATTACTTGGCAAAGTAGATTGTCTTAGTTACTATTCTTTTGCTGTGAACAGACATCACAACCAAGGTAACTTATAAAGGAAAGTATTTAATTTGGGGCTTGTTTAATGTTTCAGACAATGAGTCCATGACCATAATGGTGAGAAACATGATAGGAGACAGTGTGCATGGCACCAGAGAAATACCTGAGAGCTGAGAGTTTACATCTGATTCCCAAATAGGCGGAGAGAGAGAGAGAGAGAGAGAGAGAGAGAGAGAGAGAGAGAGAGAGAGAGAGAGAGAGAGACTTCTAATCCAACTCTACTAACTGGGACCCATACAATGAACATATGAACTGCCAATGGGGGTAATTCTCATTCAAAGTTTCATATGGACACAATTTTAAAACAACTTCTCAAGATTTATTACTATACCCTTAAAACTGTGTGCTTCTCAACTCTCTTCAGAGAACCTTCACAGAGACTCGCATCTTGTCAAGTTGCAGAGAAGAAAAAAATTGTACGGTACTCAGTCCTAAATAGTATGTCTTTCTCACAATCCTCCTCCTCCCAGGATCCTTGAAGAAGAAGAAGTGAAAAGATTGTAAGAGCCTGAGGTCAGAGATGGCTACAGTGACACAGTGTTTTCCAGACACAACAGGGTGATTGCATGTGGGAACTCACAGACAATGTGACAACATACACAAGACCTGAGCAAGCTCAAGCCAGATGAAACTATCAGCCTGTAAACAGGAGATGGGTATAATCTTACAATCCTTTATATGTTTCCCTGGTTATAGAAGCCAGCTCCTCTCTGGATGAGGAGCTATTAGAATTTTATAGATGCTTGGATAGGAAGACTCAGTTTTCTTTAAGAGTGTGGCCCCTGTTACATCCTCCACACAGTCAGGGCAGGCACAACTCTCAAGAATGTTTAGTCAACACACATTGGACTTGATAGATAGGGACATGAGGGACTTTCTGGAGGAGTATCTACGATCAAATTGCAGTGTATAAAACTCTCAATGATTTATTAAAATGCTATTTAAAAACATTAAAAAAAACCCATAGGATACTTTCAGTCTCTCTCTCTCTCTCTCTCTCTCTCTCCCTCTCTCTCTCTCTCTCTCTCTTTCTCTCTCTCTCTGTGTGTGTGTGTGTGTGATGTGTTTATGCATATGATGTGTGTGGATGCTCTTGTGTGACTTTTGTACACATATGCCAAGGCACGAGTGTTGAGATGAACGGTCAGTCTCAGCTCTCTGTTCTCACCATCCATCTTTTTAGAGACAAGGGACCTTTGTCGTTGTTCAGCACTCTATGTGCCGTGATATGTGTCATTTTGACTGTCTTTAAGAGAGTTACTTAACTAGATGATTTGGGTTGGTCAGAGGGTTAGGAAAAAAAAATGAATCCTAATCCAGTTTGAGACCTATGCAAGGTCATTCTCTACAAATGCACAGCAATCTAGGCGACCATAGCTTGAAAGCTTTAAAAGCGTGTGGGAATTTGCCTGTATGTAAATCCCATCTAACCAGATGAGTGTTGGAATTCTAAACACATGCTGCGGTGCCTGAAATTATAGTGGCTCTGGGGATCTAAACTCGGGCCAAAATGCTTGTCAGGCATGTGCTTTTCCCACTGAGCCATCTCCTCAGCCCCCAGTTATGCTTCCTAGATGTATACGTATGTGAGAGCATGCACGCAGATTTAGTAACTGCATTATGTATTTCTACACGTATTTAAAAAGCTAAGTCATTTTGGATACAAGTATGGAAAGTATTTCCACAGTCAGGAAGCACTAAATTGTTGTCGGGTTTACTTTCTTAATTTAATTAGAATATTGGTCATATCATGACACTTGGCCGTCAGATTCTCCTAGCCTGATGTTCAGCATGTGTCTACTGAACAAGTCATTTTATTTTAATGTTAAACAGACAAAGTAATTTTAGAATAACATTTACAATATTAGATATTTTTTGCCCTTAACAAAATGAGCTTCATTGATTCTATAAACTGAATGACAAAAGGTAAACGATTCTTGGAGTTAACTTAGGTTTTGAGTGTAAGAGTGTGGTATGGGCGAGAGAACTCTTGTGTCCTTTAACTGCAAAATCGTTTCTTAAAGAAGTAAATACAGACAAACTTTAAGATATACCTTCTGTTCCTTTTCATCATTTTGGCTGTCTTTAAAGAGTTGCTTAACTAAGTGATTTGGTGCTGCCATAGAATTAGAAAAAAAAATGTATCCTAATGCAGTTTGAACCCTATGCAGAGTCATTCTCTGTAAAAAAGAACAACACTCCAGGCGATAACAATAACCTCTGCTCAGCTCCAAGCCCTGGTGCCCTGGGACTTTTTATGAGTGTAGGAAGTGTGCTAACTCAACACACCTGCAGCTGCTCAGTGGGGTTTCTGCTAATTCATAGGAAGTGCCTTTCTTAATACACAGGTCAATGGAATTGTGTGTAGGAGCTGGATGGAAAGCCACCCTTGCCTGCTTTCTCCCTAGTCTGGGTCCTCACAAGGTCAAGCGGGTTCTGGTTGGGAACACTTTCTCAACAGTCAAAGGCAGTTGTCTAAACTGATTCATTTTAAGGTCTTTTCTTTCTTGGTATAGAACAATTGATTGGACGTCCACATCTGCCTGCACATCACAGTCTTTCAAGAAATACTATTTGAAAACTTTTCTATAAACTCACAGTTCAGCAAAGGAGGGGTTGCTTTGATGAGGTATGGGGATTTTCTAAATCTTTTTTGTTTGTTTGTTTGTTTGTTTGTTTGTTTAAAAAATCAGCTGAGCCCTGAAACCTTACAAAGAATTGTTACCTCAGTGAGTGCATGAAATCCTTATCAAGTAGAAGATATTCCAATTAGGTCGTTGCTAGACACGGTCTCTCCTAACCCAGCATCTGCCATAAGCTACACTCTAAATCAGGAAGCAGGAGAACATACAGCAAACTGAATTTCAAAGAACAAGAAAATGTCATCCTTTTGTCCCTTGGACAACATAAGACATCTAGATTTGAGACACACTGAATCACAGCTCATGAGAGTTCAATATGAGCAATTTAATTCTCGGACGAATATCTTTTATCACAAACTATATTGTAATCTAGGGAGCTCCAAGCTTATAAAGATGTACATCAGAGCTTCATCACAACACTGTGAACAGCTTGACAGAACAGTTTATCATTAACCTGATAATAACTGCAGTGGTGTATTATAGACTTCGCACACCAAACTTGAAAGATTAGGGCATGCTAGCTTTCATTTTCTTTATGTTATTTTAGTCTCTTTTGCTCTTACAAGATAATAATAAAAAAAGGACACCAACAAAAAAAAAACAAGGAAAAACACTGTTGAGTTATTTATCATAGCCTTATTATTTGTGTAGGAGTCATCTTCATTCTGTAAAGTAACAATAAAACACCCCACGTGAATTGCAATGGGATACAACAGCTCACCAGATGTAGCTGCGTCTCTCTATGAAAATAAACGGAATGTTTTCTTTAATCAATCAGAATGAATAATGCTGATGGGCTTGGCAGTGACTAAATCAGGGCTGCCAGCTCCCGCACCCGGCATGATTTCATCTCTCCAAGCAGACGAAAAAAAAATGCTTTCTCTCCTTCGCACTGGACAACTTTATTTTCACACGTTCAATTTAACAAAGCTCAAAAGGAATCCTAAAAGCTTCGCCTGTCTCATAAAATGTTTACCAGATATCTCTCCAGGATGGCGGTGGCAGCTCAGTGGTTCATAATAAGGGGGGATAAGGAGAGTCTAGAGAGGAACATAAACAATCAGACTGAGGGGAAGCTGAGTATTGTCAGTCATGCTGCAAGGTCAAATTCCCCAGCAATTTTGTATAAAACTTCATTTAAACACCTGCTTGGTATAGAAAATATTGGAAGGTATAGAGCTCCCTCGCTTGTTTAAATCAGCCTTGGAATTGTGGATTGAGTCAATGATACTTCTTAGTTTTCTCCCTGAGTACATTTTCGAATATTTGGTAGAGGTAGTCTATTTTCTGAATTTGTATATATTTCTATAATATTTGCCACAGTGACTCAAAATAAGCAGAGTCAGTGGAAGGGGGCTTAATTTTCTCCCTGTCCTCTCAACCTTCTTATTTATGACAGGCAATTAGGTGAGTCATTCAAGGACTGAGAAACACATATTAGGGTGGAGTCACAGCTCAGCCATGAAGGGCATGTACTACTGTGGTACGATCTGAGTTCCGTTCCAGGGAACGCCACTCACAACTGCCTGAACACCACCTAGAGGGTATCCTGATGCCTCTGGCCTCCCAGGACATCTGAACTCATCTGCACATACTCACACAGAGACTTACACCCTACACATAGGTAAATATAAAATAAATCTTTGGAAGAAGGTATATTTGGCAGACTTAATATGTTAATTTACCTGGATTTTTGTTTTCATAAGTACATAAGTACATGTTTTAGTTCAATGTGATTGAGACACGGTAGTTTATTTAAACCTCAAGGCCTCTTTTACAGAGATGAAAAGGATTAGCTCAGAGAGACTTCACTGTCTTACCCAAGATCTGTGACTGTAAGAACAGATGTGATCTCAGCAAGCTGGATTTCAGAATCTCTGTGCCGCATCCGTACCTTACACTACTATTTGGACAGTGGCTTCCTTTCTCTTTGATCTTCATAGTCTCCTTTCTTTTCTTTCTAAAGACTCCTTGTTCTCAACCCTTTGCAAAGCTAGGCTTGAGTCCTCCATTCTGGATTCCTGAGTATCAACGTGAAGCAGTACAGGATAGATGTGAAGGCTTCCGGCAGCTCTCTGGAATGCTGTCAGCAACCAGAAATGCCAGAAATGAGGGTACTCGCTTGCTTTCTTCTCACTGAATGTTGCCATTAAGTAATGTTTTGTTATAACTATTCTGGCTAGAAAGACACATACACACACACACACACACACACACACACCAAAAAAACAAAAACCCATGACGTTTAGCATTGGAATCTAGAAGCTATTACACTGACTGCTAGATTCAGCCATACTCCTCTGGTTAGGACAGATTCCACTCACGAGTGGTCAAGCTCACACTAGTGTGCAGTGGGTTTCTAGGAATGAGCACAGAGCATGGCCATGCCAACATTTACATCCTGATCGGTGGTGAGTCATTGCCACCTGCTGGTTAAAGTGAGTCAACCTCTGTAGGTGATGGATACTGCCTAGGATGCGATGCTGACTGGCTCTTGGCACTGGAAAGGGTTATCCAGTGACAGGCAGCTTTATTTGATAAGTAGTATATACATTTTTACTCTAAAACAATATCCATCTCCATTTCTGTACTTGTAATGACCTCATCTCTTTCCCTCCCTCCCTCCCTCCTTCCCTCCCTCCCTCCCTCCACCCTTCCCTCCCTCCCTTCCTCCACCCCTTCCTTCCTTCCTTCCTTCCTTCCTTCCTTCCTTCCTTCCTTCCTTCCTTCCTTCCTTCCTTCCTTCCTTCCTTTGTAGAACTAAAAAACTATCTTAAAGAAGCTCCAAACTCATGGTTTTGTATAATGCAGCACATTTAGAGAAAGGCTCTATACCTCTGAATATATCTTGATTGCCCTGTAGACGGAACTGTAAATTCTTTAAGACCATCAGTCAGATCTGTGGTTTCCAAGATTGCTTTACATCAAATGTACGGATAAATCTATTCCTTAAGATGATAATAGTGTCATGGTGTGTCAGAAGTAGGATTTTATCTTGGATGCTAAAGATAAAAGGAAAATAATGTTTCTAACTTCCAACATGGAGGAAGTAATGGCTGCCGCATGACATGGAGATAAAAATATAAGAATGAACAGAAAAATTAACGAACAAGTATATATCAACTATAGTCCACCTGGTTTAACTTGGTAACGAGGCGATTAAACAGAGAAATAAGAGATCGTGGTCTTTCTTTTTAGAAATTCAGTAATAGATTAACAAAGTGGGTATCCTAGTCGTCACCTCTCAGAGCTGCCCAAGGCAAAGGCAGAGTGCTCACAGAAGCAGTATGAACCTAATCAGCAATTCATGTCCTCCTTTCCTGGGCAATTTTCTGTTTCCATAGCTGCAGAAACATCATGGAAAATCACGTCTCCGATGACAGTTTTTCTTTTTAGCTGTGGCAATAACTTTGTCTGTGTCCCTCTCCGTTTGTGACAAAGTACCATCTTGGGAAAGGTTTAGTTAGTCTTCGTTCCGCACAGGGTGGTTCAACTACATCCCTTTGTCTTCTTTTTTTTTTTTGTATTGACAGAAATGACCTGGAGAAGCATTTGAAATGAATAAACTCATTTTCTGAAATCATATAAAAACGTGCCACAGTGTTAGATAACTACAGAAGCAAGCCTTGTTGTGCTGAAAGGATATTATTTTCACAGTTCATGCTGGAGACCATACTCATCTCTCCATCCTCAACTCTTACAACATATATTTTTCAACCATATAAGCATATGTGAAAATACAACAAAAGGAGGTTAAATGCCCCTCTTCCCTTCTCTCAGTATCATGTTTCCTTATGCATTGTATTTCTACAGGACCACAGAAAGACAGCTGTGCATCATCAGGAAAATATACTTCTAACATTCAAAGTCAATGATGCAGATAATGGAGAACCAACATCCTCAGTGTGGGATACGAACTGTCCTCAGTACCCAGCCCAGATGTTGGTAACAACCAATAAACTGCACTATATACATACATCGGAAAGAAGCAGCTGAAGGCACGGCCTGCTTAGCTAGATTTATTAGGCGAGATCTTTAATATGCCATATGGCAGCTTGGCTCTTCCACTCAGTACAGCCCTGCTGAGGAAACTGATTGAAGAGAGATGACCCACCTCCCCTCCCCAGGCATCGATGACTCCCATGGGAAAGAAGTGCTTGCTGCAAGATTTTTCACCAATGTCACCCATGATATGTGTCCTTGTAGTCCATTATACACCAATATGTTTTCAATCAGAGAGGAAGCCTCCATTATCCCTCCTGTTTAAAGAAATCTCTAGACCTTGTAAGTGGGGTGAGTAGTGAGAGGGAGAAGGCAGGGCTGAGATCCATCAAGTTAGTCCACAGAGCTCCTGCCTGTGATTAAGACAGTTTGCATAGGAAATACAAACTAAGAGATTTGCAATGCTTTTCAAAGCTATTATTCAAGTAAATGGAAAAGCAGCATCTTGTGTGATGTTTAGAATACCAGTGAGTGAAAAATATTTTTTCCTTCCTGTTGAAGATAGCTGCGTGAGAACCACTTTTCTTGAGTAAAACATGATGCTTTCTGCACACAAAGGCTTCTGGTGGAATGATTTGTGCACTCCACTTCCACATCCTTTTCATTAGTATACAAGATAATTCTGTCAATACTTTAAATATTAGGTGTAGTCATTGTGAAATATGTATATTAGTGATCTTTTCAATTTAATGATATAAATATATTTTCTGAATAAATAGAATGAAAAAATCATGCTATAGATACTAATGTCATTATCTATTTTTTTTGGGGGGGGGCAAGTATTCCAATCCCAGTGTCCAGGCACTGCTCTTATTAAAAAGGAATGTCAAAATATATCTTTCAAGGGTAAGTTCAGTGAGTGAGTTTTAAAAGTGAGGCCTTGAGAACAGTACTCCTTGCTTTGTGATAATTCTACTCAAAGGAGAAAGTCTGAATTCTAGATAGAACATCCAGCAGAAACAACACGAAGTGCAGTAAAACAGTCAGCAGCAAGTAAAGCTCAAAATGTCAATGCTTTGAAAGTCAGGGAGAGGCTGGATTTATAGGGAAACATGGGGGAAATTCTTAAAACCTAAAATCACGATAACTCATTTCCAGATACTGTGTGGAACAGTTGGTGACTGCACAGTGGAACCCACAGAATGCGTACAAATAGCATGTAGGCGAACATTTTCTAGTGTTGATAATTATATTGCAGTTATAAGATAAATATAATTTTTATTGGTGGGGTTGAACAACAAAAATACTCATGTCTGACAACATATCAAACATTGAGTCTCAAACTTCTCAATTAAAACAATGTTACTGGCCTAAAGTGGTGACTCAGTGGCTAAGAGCACTTACTATTCATACAAGAGGACCCAGGTTCAGTTCCCAGCACCCTCATTGTAGCTCACACCCTTATCAACTCCAGTTCTAGGGGACTTAACCCCTCTTCTCATCTCCCAGCCTTCGTTACACAAACATTACACACGTGTAACTGCAGCCACACCCACATACATGCACATTAAATAAGTAAATATTTTAAATGCATGGCGTTTTATATTATTTCTACATGATTTTCTGAATTAAAGGTTTTCCAATTAAAAAAATGGAATTAAGCGAATGTTGTTTGTGCTTTTAAATATGTGGCTTCTCCATGGGAAGGATAATAATACTTCATTTATTCAGTGCAATCACCAAAGACTAAGAATTACATAAAGCGATAACTAGCTAATTGCTTATCTTTATTTCTGTACTATATTACAAAGACAAAATTTAATAGTTATGAAGTAATTATATGGGTAAATGATATTTAATATTTTAATTTCTTGCTAATATGTTTGATTAATTTTTAGATAATATTATTAAACTGAATACATGTCATAGAAAGAGTCACAGAATTATGATGATATAATGCATGCTGTTCAAGTCACTGAAGAGTTTCTCATTAACATTTCAAAATGGAATTTTTTAGTCGGTAGCCAGGGTGATTTCAACTATAAATACAGTGTTTCTGATAGAAGTCTTGTATTATACAGACTGTCTTGTTTAGCCTTTGAGCATCACTGATATTTCTGTGGTGATATTTGCAGAAGAGATGCTATGGTTTCAAGTTGACAAGCTATTAACTCTTCTCTCCCTAAAGCGACTATGAAACAATTCAGTTGGAAATTTTGCAATTAGATTTTGCCTTTCCACTTAGATGCTTATTGCTTATTAGTATTCATCCTCAAAAATTCTGGAATTCTTTAAATACTACTAATATGTTTGTCTCCCCTCCCTGCCTGCTGGTAATATTTTTATTGATGGATAATTAATTGTAGACTTCTAGACTTTACATGGAAAAGAATTTGGTTTAAAGGATGTTTGTGTTTATCATTAATACTAGAGTGCTTTTAGGTGGTGGGCTATCAAGTAGAGATTTTGAACACATAAACATTGAGTGAAACTGTTTAGTTCTGAGTAGCTGATAGAATTATTGGGTGTAGACTTTTTGCAACAATGAGCAAAGAGAAAGTATAACTGAGCCCCATTAGGGAGTCAATCAAGCCTCTCGTATTTGCTCAGCCTTTAGACTTCTGATTTGAAGACACCTGGAAGTTAGAGAACATTCAGTATTCCTGGGAAAAGGGAGTAAGAGACAGAGCCTACGTGTCCTTGTAAATGTCCTCATGAGGTAGAATATTAGGAAAGTTCCACAACTGGATTTTCTTTGGGACTTGAAAATCCGTGCCTTATATCCCTTCTATAGTTTTATTCTTGGATCAATCAGGGACAAGAAACCTAACTTGCCTTTTTAGAAATCAACTTTAGAGGGAAACCATATTAATATTCATGAACAATACTTTTAGACTTTAAAATATTAGGTACCTGTTAGGAGCACAGAGACTCGATGCCTAAGTGTTTCCTCTCACTCTTCTCTCTGCCAAGAAACATTTTCAAAAGTTAACAAATCTTTTTCCTGGAAATGCATGAAACAGTTGTTATGAAACTGTTTTATTTCTTTAAGATTTTCTATGCTCTACAGACTGGGAAGATCACAAATTTTTGGGGTTCAAAGGGGCAAAGCTGTTAGTACAACCATATTCCTGAAGGTCACTTGCTACTAGGTACCTTGTGACATCATTGCAGAATGGCAGCTGTCAAATGAAGTCCACTAGGAACCTGGTTAGGCCATAAGAATCTGACAGGTGCCTTATCTAGTCAGTAAGATGTTCTAAGCCACTAGTGGCCTGCTCAGATTCAAACAGGCGTCCAGCAGAAAACCCAAAGGACTTATCCTCTCTGGTCTGAAGGAGTTACATTTTTTCCTTGAAATGAGTTTCTGGTAGACAGCCAACAAACATTTCAGAAGATACAGACATACATAGGCAACATTCATAATTTTACAAATAAAGAGCAAGAAGGAAAAGAATGTTGCCGTCTTTATTTTTTTATCTTGATGACAGAACTATTTTAAATATTTTATATTTGCTATTGTGTTCTTGGGAACGGGAGGGCAAATATGTGGTTAGAGTTAGTAATTTTTCTGTAGTTCTAGGGCATAATTTCCTGAGGTTTAATCTTCAAATCACAAGCTCAGTTTTGCATTCTGGAGAGTTATATGTTACCTTTGATATATATATAATATATATTATTTAAATATATATTTAAAATAATGACAAATCATTAAAAATAGAAGGTAATGAAGCTTTCTTAACAAAGTTATTTTTAAATTTTAGTAATTTTAATGCTACATTTGCATCCCTAAAGCAACAAAGACATTTTTAATATGTAAAATATATGCTATCTTTAGACCATGGTATACTCATCTTGTGACTACGAAGGAGAAATACAAGCTTAGGAAGAGACAATGTTCCTACATTCATGCTCCCATCAGCAGCACAGACATCTGAACCTATGTACCATTTCAAACTCCCTGGACAGTCCATGCCCTGACTCTGCATGCTTCTGATCACAGGGACTTCTTGCCCAAGTCACCAAGTCATATTTAAAGATTTGATAATGAAATGTTGACACAAGACATGGGATCCTGGGCCGTGAGGATGGCTCAACACAGCAGTGGACTGTGAAAAATTACAAAACTTCTGTTTTTCTTTCTTTGAAGTGTAAAATAGGGTAGATAGAAAAAAATCTATGTCCTAAAGATTGAGCTAATGCACTTAGCATAGTCCCTGGTACATAAAAGGAGACAAGGAGATGTTTTATATAATTCTTACTGTGATAAAAGTTACAGCAAAGTTGTAAGAGTAAATGGAAAGCACACATAGTCCTCCCAAGTGTGTAATCATTTACTGGTAAGATGGGGGATATTTGCAAGATCTTTTCTAGCTTTTCTCTATCCAGGTACTAGATATAAATATTAGTGTGTGCTAGAGATGTCCATTTACAGAGAGCACACGTGTTTGATTTTGTTAACTAAAGTTACAAATACAAAAATATTTTGTCAAACATGTCTGTTTTTAATTGTATACACAGGTGTTTTGCTTGCTTTTAAATAATATTTTTATTAATCATTCCATTCGTTTACATATCAAATGCCATCCCAGTTACTCCCTCCATCAACCCCCCCTTTACATGATATCCCACTTCCCTGTTACCCCTCAGCCACTCCCCCATCCCACATCTGCCTTACTCCTCCCTTTTGCCTGTATGAGAGTGCTCCTCCACCCACTCACACTCTCCCACCCTACCACTCCAGCATCCCCCTACTCGGGGGCATCAAACCTCCCCAGGACCAAGGACCTCCCCTCCTGTTGGTGTTGAGCAAGGCCATCCCCTGGCTACATATGTATCTGGAGCCAAAGATCCCTTTAGGTACACTCCTTGGTTGGTAGTCTACCCTCTGGGAGAACTAGGTAGTCAGACCAGCCTGTGTTCTTCCTCCGGGGTTGCAATCTCCTTCTGCTCCTCTAGTCCTTCTGCCAGCTCCCCCACCAGGATCCCTGAGTTCAGCCTGGTGGTTGGCTCCAATCATTTGCCTCTTCGTTGGTCAGTTGCTGGCTGGACCTCCCCAGGAACTGCCACACTTGGTTCCTGTCTGCAAGCGCTTCTTGACCACGGCAACAGTGTTGGGTTTGTTGTCTGCAGACATGATGTATCCTCAAGTGGGGCCATTCCCCAGTTGGCCCTTCTTTAAGTCTCTGTTCCATTTTTTGTCCCTGTTCTTCCTTTGGATAGAAACTCAAAAGAATCCCATTAAAATCAGGGCCTAGACAAGGATGCCCACTCTCTCCCTACCTATTCAATATAGTACTTGAAGTTCTAGCCAGAGCAATTAGACAACAAAAAGAAGTCAAAGGGATACAAATTGGGAAGAAGGAAGTCAAATTTTGCTTGTATATACATATGCATACCATGTGCATGCTCATTACACTTGGAAGCCAGACAAGGGTGTTGGATTCCGTAGAACTGGAGTCACAGACATTTATGAGCTCTGAAGACAGTGCTGGGAAGTGACGTCAGATACACCGGAAGGACAGTCTCTCTAGCCTGCAAGGTATTATTTTAATATGCATCATGTTATCCTCTGAGTTAACTGTACTCATTCTAGCTTCAAATCTATAGGATTCTTTTGACCTATAGAATTTTTCTTTTAATTCGTACTATAATCTTCGTCCTTGACAAAAGGGAAATCCTTCCATAAACTGTTCAGGCACTGTGAAATTCCACAGGAAATAGGAATCTAAATTCATGTCTACCAGATGGAAATAGGGTAATGGAAATAGTACGTTATATAGAGGTTTTTTGTTTGTTGGTTTGTTTGTTTTAAGTACAGGGTAAAATGGTTCAGGCAAAAGCCAAGTTCTGTTTAGCTGAGGGAAAGGAACAAATATTCTAAAGTAAATCCTCCTTGCTAACATACATTACAATTTTTGTTTATAATCAATATTATAATCAAGGATTACTTCATTACTTTAAATCATGCTCCCTCAATGAGCTCATTGACATTCTCAGTTATTTATGTTTGCTCAGTACCGGTAGGAAATTCACTTGATATGAGTGATGTCATAGCATAAAATGAGTTGATTGCCTTGTTGAAATTATACCCTCCAGTTTCATTCACAGAAGAGCTCTGCTTTAAGCATGGCAAAGGCTTATTCATGCAATGCAGGCTGAAGGAAGCCATTGTCCTTAGAGTGTTGAATCAGCGTTTTTAGGTTTTCCATTTTAATTTTAGAACTGACTCTAAACATCCAGCACTACCTTGCAATAGGGAGAGAGAGGTTTCAAAGCAAATTTCTCAGCACTTTACACTTCAAATTCATGGCCACTCAGTAATGTGGCAATTATTTTTAAAATGATTGTGGGATTTGTGATGTATTTAATAAGCATTATTTTTATTTGGTTCTAATTTCATTTTACTCTTTGTGTCTTTTAGAGCATATTGCTTTTCTGTTAAAAGTCACGATCCAATGAGTAACGTAACCATAAGAAAAAATTCATCAACTCAACAAGCTATCTTTTATTTTTAAAAGGAATTCAGCCAAGATAGCCATGTATTCTCATAACGATACTGTTAGTAGGATACCATTTAAAACCTTCAATGTGGGTCTTTCTGTCAGCTCCATATTTTTCATGTCATTTTACAGTGATTGTGTGGTAAATTAGAAAGTGGTGGACCTTGGGACCACAGACTTGGTGCCAGATTTGTTTTTCCAATTTATATTTGAATAATGTTAAACACTTTTCTTGATTACTTAAGTCTTCAGTTTGTTCCAATGATCCATACTTGTCTAGAAAGTGTTGTAACTCTACCATTTTGGTAGTTTTCCTAACAACCTCTGATTTTCCACCAAAAAAAAAAACCAAAAAAAACCCAAACAAACAAAAACCCATTTGCTGAACCCATGGTTTGAGTTTTGTTTTGTTTTCCTATAACTTAAAATTAACTCTCCATGCCAAAGGATGTATGTCCTGAGTCTTGTTTGGCTATCTTCTTAGCTTTATTTGTCTTTTCTAGATAAAGTTTCTTCTGAATATCATTTCTTCTGGAAATACATAACACATGGGATACCTTCAGGATGAAGTCTAATGCTGAAACTCACAGCATTGTCTTCCTATGGCTTTCTAGTGCTTCAGCATGTAACCAGACAGAGCGCTTTGACGATAATGAACGCAACAGTTGGTCTTTGGTGTCAAATGGTCGGCCCTGAAAACATATGAATAAATAACATTATATTGATTTAGTAGGTTATATTTGGGAATCTATACATATAAAAATGCATATATTCATCCAATAACAATTGATGAAAAAAGAGGCCATAAGTTTGAAGTAGAGTGGAGAGGGTTATACAAGAGAGTTTGGGGAAATGTAATTAAAATGTAATCACAAAAGTAAACAAAAAATTCCTTTAGTTATTAGCACAACTTCCATGTTGTTGCTTAATATTTATTGCATGTTCCTGCTTCTGTTATGGCCAGAATCAGGGCTGTAAACTGGTTTGTCTTAAAAACAAACAAATCCATCTTCTCTACTTTCGGTTGACAGTTCTGGAATAGTCTGATACTTGTGGTATGGAGTGTGTAGATACAGCAGAGAATGCAGCTTTCTGCCTTGTCAGTCGTTCAGGTCCAGTGTGCCTCTCAAAGACTTGATCCACATTCTGTTTCAGGAGTTCTAGGAAAGATAGAAATCTCCAATGTTCTTTTCCGGAAAGTATCTGGAAACTATCTCCCAACAGCTCTGCTTATGTGTCACTGGTCACATTTAGTGTGGTCACATTAGTCTTAGGGTCTCAGTAATCTACAAGGAACACAGGGAGATCAGTGTATGCAGGTATGTTCCTTCACCAAACAAAGAAAGGCACAGTTAGTGGCTGTTGGGGGCCAGTTAGTTTCTGTAATAATCTTTTTCATCCACCTGGACAATGGTTTGCTTGTGGGCAGGGAAAATACTGGCTTAGCTTGGTCATTTTAGGCATAGAAAAAAAAAAAACAAGTCTTTTCAGCAACTCAGCAAATCAAATCAAATGGGTTCCAAATGCGAAGAATTCTGGACCCAATGTTTTCACTTCTAAGATTAGAAGGGACACAGAATGACAGCATAGAAATGCAGAACATTTTTTATTTTGAGTAATGAGATGAATATGCATCCTCTCATTTCAATAGCATTGCCAAGGATAGTTTCTTCACAGTATAAGCAGAGGTCAAAATAGCCCACACATCAGATTGCTTTTGACCAGAAAATCTGGATTCAATTTAATAGAGTAGGTTGACCAAAGTCTGCACATTTAAAAGGCATTTGTATACAAACAGGAATTCATAATGTGAAATTTGTAGTGTTCTTTCTGTGCTCACAATGTTTTTATTCTGTTGTCTTTCAAGGATAAAATAATGTGAGCTATGGAAATATACTTTAGTGACTAGAGAGTCTTTGGTGGATAGTCAAAGAAAAATGGAATTGGAGAATTTGAGGACACATTGTCTAAAACTATGATGTTGTCTATTCATCATTTCTATCTCCTCCAAATAAAATCTTTCTACTGATGAGGATAGACATGCAGAATTTCTCTCCCTTTCTTAGGCACAGAATGTTTTACCTGCTGCCTTCTACATCTTCTTCACATATCTTAATATTCAGTTTTTTCATAGTCTTTAGATGTATTTCTCTGCTTTATTCCTTCATATTTGACTCTATACTCTCTCTGCAGTGATGTTCTGCTTTACTAGGACGGGGAAAAAGAGAAAGTATCAGAGGTAAGAGATATCTGTCTCAGTGGTCCACTTTCACTAATTAGCACACACTGTTTATTCTTCAGTAGTCTATTCAGATAAACATTGGTCTAATCCAGTACTCATCATCCAGTCATTTCCCCAGGGCTGGCTACAATGTCTTTAACTCATACATGGTCCTCGAAGAGATATTTTGTGTCTAAATTGGAACAATGATTATTTGTAATGTATTCTCTTGAAAACAGCATAATGATAGTAAATATTTAATTATAGGATTTTTGTATTAAAGAAAATAGATCCTGGAATTAAGTATAAAATTGTGAAGTCAATAAGGAATGTGCAGTTTAACTCATACAAGGAAACAGATTTGTCTCTATGTTATGTTAGGGTGAAATTTGATGCAAGAAATTTGGCCAGAGTTTCGTTAGAGGAGAGCGTTCTTTATGATATAGTTCATATGGAAGCCATGAAGTTTATCTACTATCTATACCAGTGCCAGCACTTCAAGAGAGGCTCTTTAATTATTGGATTTTGTATTAAAGAAAATAGATCCTGGAATTAAGTATAAAATTGTGAAGTCAATAAGGAATGTGCAATTTAACTCATACAAAGAAACAGATTTGTCTCTATGTAGTGTTAGGGTGAAATTTGATGCAAGAAACTCTTATCCTTCTGAGTACTTTCATCCTCAAAGATTTGAAAGCACCGCATCATGCCTAAAACCTGTCAGTTAATTATTCCTAAGGTTCTAAAACTAATAAAGAGTGAAGGTTGTAATACTCTATGACTTCAAGTGGTTTCTCAAGTATATTAATCAATAAGAGAATAAATGAAAGAGACATAGGAAAGACTATAAGGGTCTTACACCTCCTCATCATTTTGGAGACTGTATGTAATTTTCAACATAGTGAAAGGAGTTGATTCGTAAAAGGAAAAGAGGAAGCATTTGTCACTTGGTTCTACATAGGGAGCCATTTAAAAAGATAAAGCCTAAAGAATTATTACTTGCTGCTGGCTATATTAAGTTTCTAACACCCTACACTCACACTCTTTCCAGAACATCATTAGGAAAGCTAACTTTAAATGAGATACAACAATATCTGAGTGGATTTTCTAATGTTTGTGAAAAGGGACTACAAGTGAGAGAATTTGAGAAATCCTTTAATAGACCCTTTTATTATTAAATTATTTTTGAATCATGAAACTATTTTTTTCCAGATGCCGGTGTCTACTATACAGTAATGGTTGATCAAGAGATCTAAATATTAGATCCACTTTGAGTTCGAATTACATCTGTCTCTTAGATGCATAAGATGGAGAGGTAAATCCTACAGTTCAGAATGATTAAATTAATTTTGAGTGAATGTGCTTGTGATCCACCTATGAGACTCTTTTAAAAATATTTTTGATCTTAGGTGTAATTATATTATTCCCCCCTTTACCTAATCCTTCCTATGTACATGTACCCCATCTCCAATACTGTGGCCTCTTTTTCTTTAATTGTTGATTTCGTGTGTGTGTGTGTATGTGTGTGTGTGTGTGTGTGTGTGCGCACATACACACACACACACACACACATATGAGCATGTAAATCTGTATGCATTTGCATGTACATGTACTGTGTATAAACTATCTAGTAAAAAAGTCAAAACCATAGATAAAAAGCCCTCTATGATCAGGGTTGTCTAACCATGACTCTCAGAGCATTATGGGCTATTGCTGAATTGCTGTTGTCCCTGGTTGTTACCCAGGGATGAAATGTACATCTTTATTGCTGAAGATACATGGGCTCTTTCAGAATATAAGGAATAACTTGGTTAGTATGTCTTAATTTAAAAGAATGAGTAGAGCAGGAAGCGTAGATTGTGGTGGGCAGAATTCTTCTACCAAATTAATTAATGGACATTTGATAAGAAATTGTTTCTACTGCCATTTTAGTCCCTACTACGAAGTCTTACTAATTAGAACTATAAGCTGTCCTTAGATAAAATAGAACTTCCTGGGAAGGTAAGTGCGAACTAGTGCAGGGAGATTCCTGCCTGGGAACAGCCTGTCTAGAAGGCAGGTACAGAGGTCCCATGAAGAAAAAAGCGGAATGGGACACAGAGGCCTGCATCACACTAATATGCATGAGGGGAGGCAAGGGGATGTACTGTGCTGATGAAAGAAATCAGAGGGATCACTAGGGTAGTAATGACTGGAACCCAGGGCCCAGCTTAGGTATAAAGACAACATGGATCACATAAGTAGGGCAGATGTCTCAGGCCATGGTACAGATCCCATTATCAGTATTACTCTACATCAAAACACATTTATGTCGATGGATCTGTAAGGTGTATTCTCATTTCCCTCCCAACTATTCGTACCATTGAAATTTTGAGTAGAGTGTTTTCCATTGTCTAGGACAGGTTTCTTAAAAAGAGAGAACCTGCTTCTTTGACAACATAGATCCACGGGATTTCCTTCTTTCT
>NW_021604567.1:13996795-14171415 GCF_004785775.1 Grammomys surdaster | reverse complement strand
GGCCCCTCCTTCAGTTTCTGTCCCTCACTTTGTCTCCATATTTGCTCCCTTGAGTATTTTGTTGCTCCTTCTAAGAAGGACCGAATCACCCCTTCACTATTTCTACATTGTTTGTTTATTTATTTATTTATTCATTTATTTATTGTGGCACATTTTTTTATTATTATTTATTTAGAGAATTCCAACCCTGTAATGCATATTCATTAAATGTATTTACATAGAAAAATATAAAATATATCTTTCAATGGATTATACATTCTTTTTTTTCCCAATCTGCTTTTTTAGCATTTTAATTACATGCAAGTATTAAGGTCAGTTCTAGGTTGAGGAACTAGCAATACAATAGATGCAAATAGTCAAGGAACAAGCAAAACAATAAACACAAATAGTCAAAGAACAAGCAAAGTAATAAACAAAGCCCTTTCTTTAAAAAGTAGTTAATCTATTAATTTACATTCCGATCGCTGCCTCCTATCCCAATCTCCCTTCTAGAGCCTCTCCCCATCCCCCCTTCTCGGTGCCTCTGAGAGGGTAGGGTTACCCCTAGGAGGATTAGGTGCATCCTCTCCCACTAAGGTAGCCTCTGCTGCACCTGTGTTGGGGTCTCCTTGTTTATTGAAGCACACAGTGTTTGACTTCTAGGAAAATACTTTTAATCATTCATGTTTTTATCTCATGCTTTTGGTTTTGTGCAAGAAACCATTACTGAAAGATGAAAATTTATGAAGGGTTATTATTCTTTCTTATGAAATGTTTATACCTAAATCTATTATATTTAGGCTCATGAACTATTTTCGGTTAATTTTGCAAGTGGTATGAGTTAGGAATGCTTTGCTTGTCATAGAATTCTAATCTATTGATTGTGGGCCTGCATTATTTGTGACTTTATTCTATTTTCAAAAATTAAATGAAATGTTTTGGTCATCTTTTCTTCTCCCCTAACACATCTTAGATCCTGTCCATCTTCCTACCTCCCAACTTTACTGTCTTCCTCTTTCTTTCTTAACAAGTAAATATACAATCCCCCCCCCGAATCTGAAAATCAAAATAAACAAGCAAAAGACAAATAAGACAAAGTCAAAACAAAATAAAATGAAGCAAAACACACATACCACACACACACACACACACACACACACACAAACACACAGGGGAGGGCATGCCAAATATTCCTGAGAATAGGGTCTGCCCTGGAGTGTGGTTGGTATGTCCAGTGACATTGGAGAGAATTGATTTTCCCTGCATTGGCAAGTATCAATTGCCAACACTTAGGGTTTTACATTAGGGTTGAGGACCTGTATCTACTTTTCCCTCATTGCTGGGACCCATCTGGCATGCATTCTTACACCAACACAGCCGTGTCTTCGTTTGCTGATGGTGCTGTAAATTTTAAAGTCAAGTAGAGAGAATCTTCCAAATTTGTTCTCTTTTTAAGACTGTTTGTTTATTCCGAGTCTCTTGTATTTGCATACGAATTTTAGGACTCTCTTGTTATTTTTTCCAAAAATGCCAGCTGGGATTTTGATAGAGAATAAATTGGATATGTAGATGAATTCAAAGATGATTGCCATTTAAACATCATTAACTTTTCTGATGCAAAGATGTGAGATCTCTTTCCATTTATTTAGGTTGCCTATACTTTTAAAAATACTGTTGTGTATTTAAGATTTTCTTATGTGGGAGTTTTGGTCCTTTATTAAACTCATTTTGTTCTTTATGATGTATTGTAAATGAGTTTTTATTTTCTTAATTTCCCTTTTGCATGGTCCATTGCTAGTATATGAGGTTATAATTGTCTTTTATTCTTAAGCAGAGATCTATTTTTTTAACCTTTTCCTGGTTCTTTTTGAGTTTCACATCTTGTGCTCTCGTCCTGTTCATTTCCTCATCACCTTGTGTCACCCTTTTCCTTGAAAATATGCCCCCAAAAAACTACACACAAGCAAATAAACAGTGACATCTACAAAAGCATTGAGCACATCTCATAGTGGAAGCTATGGCATGCCACAGTGTGCCCCACCGTCTATCCCTCTGTCCATTGGTTTGTACTTTCAAATGTTCATTGCAATGGGTCACTGGTCTGGTTCCTGATCTCTGGATTCTGTCACACCATCAATGTTGGATACTCATCAGAACTCATCCCGGTTGTTCTGTTGTAGCCCTGTGTCATGGAGATCCCGAAACTTGGGAAGAGCAAGACTGGCCATTTCCAGGGTCCCAACTATTCACAAATGATGTAGATTTGGAGTGAACCATCTAAGAGCCCTAAATCTGGGCCTTGGTGATGGCAGAGCTGGTCAGCCAACCAGCTCTCCCTTATCTGAATCACCAGGGCGAGGCCTTCAACAATGCTCTGGCTAGGCCAACCAGTGTCACCAGCAAAAGGAGCAAGATCAGGTCTCCTGCCCACAGGGCCAGCTCACCCACACCTATGTGTTCTATGAAAACTCTGAGGGGGCTCCCAGCTCCCAACTGGGCAGTATAATGAAAACATACACTAACAGTGATAGACTTTTTCCAAGGATTGATGATTCATTTACCACCCTTGAAAACAATTTAAGAAGGTAGATTGTTAGCAATGACTATCTATCATGCTTTGAAAAAATTTGGAGATGTAGATTGTCAGTGAAGTTAGGTTAAGGTGTTGATGTCAGTGGCTCTGATGTGGACAGTCTTAGAAAACAATTTGAGATTTGGAAAGTCACACTCCTAATAGTTGAGCTAGAAATTATTTTTAGGTCAGGGGACATAAACAATGGCAGCTCAACTGGTATCACGCTTTTCTTCTTAAAGCCAGGCTGGTGACCAAGGTAATGATTCAATTCTTGTACTCGATTTTTGCCCTCAGCTCCCTAATATGATTTAATAACAAATTGCTAAAGAGCAACTGTTTGCTTTAAGGATTTAAAGTAGAAATGACTGTTTTTATATGAAAGTTTAGATCTGTGATTCTTTTAAGATTACATTTTAAGATAAATAATAAAATAATGACTCTGAGACTTAATATTTCATGAATAAGTGTTTAGGTCAAAAGCTTTTGGTTGTTCTTTGAGTAGTTCGTAACTTAATTACCCATTTATTCCATTCTAAGTCATGGCACACGGTTGGTTACATCTCCTCAGTTTCATGGGACCACCTCCTTCAGTCATGGGGAAAATCTCTCCTCACTTGACACTATCCCAGAAATTATCTGTAAACATATAACTCTCACAGGTAATATACATTTCTGGAATAATGTCCATATGGATTGTGCAATGTGTACAGTTTTGTTAAATATGATTCCTTGCTTTCTGTTGAAGAGAGTAAGGCATCTGTCTTTCTTTATAAGTTAGTGCAGACTGTATAACCAAATTGTAATATAAATTTCTATCTATGCCATTTGAAAGGGTGGTATAAGTCCTGAGGATTTTGCGTCTAACACGATTTATTGGCTACGCTTAGCTGAAGTGCCGGCTGGAGACAGTTTCATGTCTCAGCCAGTCTCAGAGCTGTTCCAACACAGAGGAATCAGCAATAAGTTACCTGGGATTTTGGACTTTATAATTTCTTTCTTTTACTTTGGCAGCCAAGATTTTCAGAGGGTCTTCTGCTGTCAAATCTGAATTTTCTCAATTTGGAAAGAACCCACAGTTCAGTTTTTCTTTTCCAGTGGAAACAAATGTAAACCCTCCACCAAAAATAACACAATTTCTTTCTTCCATTTTGAGGTTAGAACATCCTTAATACAGACAGGTTGATTTAGTTTACCAGTTTTTTTCCCATCTTCTAATGTCTCCCAGTGGTTGTGTTATCTATCTCAATGACATTTTTTTAAAAAAGTTAAAGTCAATAAAGCATTATTTAATCTATCTCTGGGAGATTCATATCCCCCTTCTGTTCTATGATTATTTTCTTTATAGTCCTGTTAGATATTTTTATAATTGCTTGATTTGTAGGATTTTATAATATATCTGTAACAGGCTTTATGCCACGATGTCTATAAGATGTTTTATTCTAATGAAGCCTTATGTTGTCAGCTTCAATCTGTAAAGGGTTTTCCAAGATAGCTATATCTCTAATAAATGTGTAATCTCAGAATCAGTCTTTTTAGAACTTAAGGTAAATGTATATTGAAATCCTGAGTAGGAATTCTGTATGATGCATCAACACATGTACATACTTTAATTCTCCATGCTCTACAAAATCAAACACATAATCTATTTCGTGACATTGCTCTGAGGTAGTATCGTTAAACAGAGTTTGGATTCTGAACTCAGGATATTGCATCACTATGGGCTGCTATACTAACTCCTCATGCCTTTGTGGATTTTTTTTCCTCAGGTGATTCTTTTCTCTGATTTTAAAAATCTTTTATGTAGCAGGGAATTTTCTCCATAAGTTGGGAGGAGCTAAGTGGGGAGAGTAAGGAGAGGAAGAGGAGGAGTAAGGAGAGGTAGAGGAGAAGTAAGAAGAGGAGTGGGGGAGAGACAGAGATGTAGGAGGATGGAGAATTGCTCTTGGACTGAGAGTAGTCCTGGGTAACAGCTTATATATAGGATAGTTAATTGGGAAACACTTTCAATTGTGTAGGCATCTTGTTAATTTGAGCATTACCAAATATATAAAGCCTTTGGTTAATCATTAAGCATTAGAGTCTCATTCATACCGGGTGCCACATTGATGGAGGGATGGTCTGGGCTCAGCCCAACATTGTACAGACAGCCTGGAAGATTGGCAGAGCCATCTCCCAGGATTGTGTCTTGTGAGTGGCAAGGCCAGTGTCTCTGGTCGCCTGAGCTATCGGTCTGAGCCGGCAGCCTGAGCCATGGCAGCAGCGAGAACACACCACTGCTCGTGACCTCAGGCCTAGCCTAGTTGGGAACATGGTGGCCCAGTATAACAAGACAGTTCCACTTCTAACCTCTGTTCTATAGTCTCCAATACAGGATTTGGTGGATGGATGGAGCAAAGCTCCAAAGAACGAGCTCCAACAAGCAAGCTCCGATCGCTTTACAAACACATACATGAACATGTTTGGTGGGAGGAGCAAAACTTCAACAAGCAGGCACCAACAACTTTATTTTTTCTCCCACCACTTATATATCCCAAGAAAATATTTGAAGAGACATCGACATTGCAATGTGATTACATTCTATTTGTCTTTTAGTGAATGATTTCATTGAGCATTTGTAGAGTAAATATGCTTCCCAATACTTTCACATGTATGAACATTTTCGAACCATGGATAAAATAGGTCAAATTATTCCCAAGCAACATGTTATAAATTAACAAAGTGGTAAGAAAGCAAGATAATTTTTGTCAGCCAGCTTCTTTTCCTGGAAGGCTGCAATCTGCAGTCATATAGATAGAAAGGATTAATTATTTTATTATTTATCTTAAAATGTAATCTTAAAAGAATCACAGATCTAAACTTTCATATAAAAAACAGTCATTTCTACTTTAAATCCTTAAAGCAAACAGTTGCTCTTTAGCAATTTGTTATTAAATCATATTAGGGAGCTGAGGGCAAAAATCGAGTACAAGAATTGAATCATTACCTTGGTCACCAGCCTGGCTTTAAGAAGAAAAGCGTGATACCAGTTGAGCTGCCATTGTTTGTGTCCCCTGACCTAAAAATAATTTCTAGCTCAACTATTAGGAGTGTGACTTTCCAAATCTCAAATTGTTTTCTAAGACTGTCCACATCAGAGCCACTGACATCAACACCTTAACCTAACTTCACTGACAATCTACATCTCCAAATTTTTTCAAAGCATGATAGATAGTCATTGCTAACAATCTACCTTCTTAAATTGTTTTCAAGGGTGGTGAATGAATCATCAATCCTTGGAAAAAGTCTATCACTGTTAGTGTATGTTTTCATTATACTGCCCAGTTGGGAGCTGGGAGCCCCCTCAGAGTTTTCATAGAACACATAGGTTAGAAAGGATGTGAAGGCCATGAGAAGAACAAGCAGAGTAATGCTCTATAACAGCATGGAATCATCAGGATACACGGTCCTGGGGGACTGTGCCTCTCTGAGGAGCACCCATCATGGTTGTACTAACTAGTGGCCTACATTCCAAGAGTTCTAAAGCTGCTTGTTGTTCCCCTTGCATGGCCTTCAAGATCCTGAGCAGGGCCTTCTGGGTTGTATAAAATAGAGAGGGAAAGGTGAACCCGGGCATGTATGGATTGATTGCTTTCTGCTCCTGATTATGGATGAGATATGATTAGCTGCTCCAAGCTCCTGGTACCTTGACTACTCTACAATGATAAAAATTCCTGGAGTCCAGCTTTTGATAAGCCAAAACATAAAACCCTATGTATCTCTGAAATAAACGGGTTTATTGAGTTACTAGATAGTAGACAAAGAAGTGAGCTATTTATCTGACCACTTCTAGTAGCTCCAGGAAACGGCAGACTATTGCCATCAGATCTGGGCTGATAGTATTTTATACTGATGCAGAAGGAAACCATCGTAGCTACACTGATAATCAATTAAACCTGCAGGATAGATAGAAGTAGGAACAGGTTTAGAATAACAGTGTAATCAATAAAGAGCTTATCCCCTTCTGGGTTGGTTGCTGTTAACTTTTCAAGATTACTCTCGTGAAGACAGGAGGTGACAATCTTGTTTTCTGCTTGGATTTATGACAAGGCTTTCTGCTGGTTTTGCCTATAGTTGTTTACTTACCTTTGCCTTTTTCCTCTTTGTATTAAAATTTTTAAAAAATGCAAGTTTTTTCTTTGTTATAATAACTGATTTAGATTGAAAGTAATTATTTGGACTTTTACTAATTTAAAGCTCATTGTCACAAGACAGGAGTCAAATAGCTTGTAGAATCTTTGATCTATGTAGGGAAGAAAAATATGCAAAACATGATAATATAAATTTGTGTTACAGAAAAACTTTCTTCTAATTAGTGGGATCAAAGAAGCAGAGTGGGGAGTTTCCATCGCTTTTCTGTTACAGGGATAAAATGATCAGGCAATTTATGGAGGAGAGTGTCTACGTGAGTTAAGGTTCTAGAGGTTTCACGTCCGTAAAGATAGGGAAGCATTTCCATAGGTAAGAGCTGGCAGGAATGGCAGCAGGAGCAGGAAGCTGAAAAAACAGGAACATGGAGACTTTAGACTCTTAAAGTCGGCCTCCAGTGACAAACTTCCTCCAAAAAGGTCACACCACTTAAATCTCTCCAAACATTGCCACCAACTGGCTGCCAAGTATTCAAATGTTTGCGACTATGAGAGACATGTTCTCCAAGCCACATAAGAACTCACTAATTATGAAGGAACAAAAACAAAACCACAACAAAAACAAATAGTTCACTTGTCCAAATTATTGTTACTTACTTTGTTTCTTTTTCTTTGGTTGCTGTGGTCCACCTAAAATAAGACACTTCTCTTTCTTGTTTCCTTTAGAGAAAAACTAATTTAGCAGCTTATTAATGGCGAGTAGAACCTAGTTTATAAAGATTTTCATGACAGCATTGTTTATAGCAGACTATTAAAAGTTTAAAGTCTCACAATGGGAGATTGACTCAATAAACTATGTAACCTTCACAGGAAAAGTTTTATACATCAATTACAATTATTTTTGAAATTGATTTGTTGATCTAGAAAAGATATACTACAAAATGACGTGTAGAATCATCCCCCATTTGAATAGCTATGTAAACACATGGTCTTGAAATCCTTTTCTCTCTTTCTTTGTCTTCTGTATAAACCATCAAATTAATTGCAAAATACCCAATTTTCTCAAGCAACTCCATCTTTTAAATGTTCTATATGTCTCCAAACAGTGCCATCAGCTGAGGCCCAAATGTTCAGATACCTGAACCTACATGGGTACTTCCTTATTAAACCACAACAAATGCCAATACCCTGAGTCGGCTTTTTAGGTCCCCAGCAAATGTGTGAAGGTATCCCATACCTGGTACTGGAATTTTTACTTGATGTATTATGGTTTCTGAGAGGAGCATTGTTTCCTGTATAGGATAAATCCAATTAACCTTCTGTGCTTGTGTAACAAGTATTATTTACATATAATTTCACTTTACCACATTTGATGAAAGTATCAGATATTCTTGAAAAAGAACTTATAAACTGGGAACCTGAAATACTAAAATTACACAGGATCCATTTTCGTAAACTACACTTTGCTGTGAGCTGTGAACAGGGCACATTACCCATGTTCACAAGCTACACAGTGCGAGCTGTGACTCAGGCCTCAATCTGCACACTTGCTGATTGATGTGAGTATTTGGTTCTCCTGCCACCCTGTGCTCCTTTTATGGTCTATTGTGGTAAACAAGGTCTCAGGCCTGCTCACGGCTGGTAGAAGGACACACCTTCCAGTTCTGAGTTAGCCCCAGAACTACAGAAGCCCAGAAAATCAGCTTCTCTATTCTCTTCCTGTCCTGCAATCAATTTCCAGGGTGGCCATACTTGCTAATGCCTATTTAAAAGTGTCTCTTAGGAAACTCTATGGGAAGTCAAAACAACTTGTATAATTTTATCATCGTCTTCCATGCCCTTTGGGTTTTACTCTTTCAGATCAGCCAATCAAAGTATTATTTGTTAGTGAATATCATGACAGGCCATCGCTGAATGTATAAGAGCATAGATATTAATTTGTAAAAACTATTTAATACCAAATCATTATTGACTAAGTATTTAATGATAAGATACTATATTGCCCTTCCCACAGAATAAAAGCTGCACATTTTCACTATCTATTCTTAATTTTATACATGAAAATATAATACTCCATCCTACTCAGAAAAGTCACATGTGTGTGAGTGGTTAAAAAAATTGAAATTTTAAACATATACATGAAGTCATCAGTGCACTAAAATCGTCAGTACCTTTTATGGAATAAATAATGCTAGGTTACAATTGAAACCATCAAGTGAGTAAGACTTATAACTATATCAGGAATGTTCTTTGTTTTATCTTTGAAATCTAGAAATCTAGAATGATATTAGGGATTGTTTGGCTTGAGGATACAACTTTATGAAAGGTGGCTTCAGTTCGAATAGTCACAGGACTTGCTCAAGGTCAGACAGAAAATTGGCTCTAAAATATCTGTAATATGTGTTCTGTTTTCTACTGCAAATTTCTACGCTGTAAGTCAATGATGGAGCTGGCTGCTCATCAGATGGCTACACTAGGATATCTGATATGTGGATTCTCCTCAGGATACTACATCTGGTTGTTAGAACTAAATTTAGTATGAAAGAAAGACAAATGAGAAAGAAGAAGAACACTTGAATTCCCTGAAAAAAAAACCTACGTGTTCAAGTTAAATAGCACTGGTCAAAGATTTTTTTTATACCTGTGAGATCCTGAGATATGCAACAAAAAGTAGGGGTTAAAGCCTGGCTGTCTTAAAATACTTGCTTAACAATAGCGAGATGTCAAATCTTTTAAGTTCAGATGTCAGTTTAGAGAAACAGGCAGGTAAACTAACAGGCTGGTACCTAGCATTAGTTTCCAAGTTGTCCCCCAACAAAGCCAGAGCCTAGTTCCAGTCTCTAGGCTAATCCCCAACAAGACCAGCATTTCCAGGTTAAACTTTCAACAAGACCAGTGTCTCCAGGTTATTCCCCCAACAAATCTGAACCCACAGGTTACAAGCTCACCCCCTGCCTAATTACCACCAATGCAGAGGGGAGCAGAAGTAAAGATTATGATATGACTCCCGGCACCAGTCAATTATGATAATGGCCACAGTAGCATTCCAATTAGATGCTTTGACACGTACTCTCTGCTTACTGCTTACTGCTTAGTGCTTACTATAAAGCCTTGTCCCCTAGACATTCAGGGGGGGCTTCCTCACCACCAACACTGTCTTTTGTGATGGAGGTGAGTTGGGGGTCCCAAGCTAGTTTAAATAGAATAAAGTCTCTGCTCTGAGTTGCATCAGATCGACTCCTGTCTGTGTTTTGTGGGGATCACTAATATTTCTATGGAACTACAATAGGAAGTCATTACTGAAACCAGAAATGATTTGTTACTTAGAAATACTCATGTGGGAATACCTTTAGCATGAAATAGTTAGGAGTGTACCATTTTTTTTTCTCAGTGTATGTTCTTACCCCACTGTGGTTATGCTTTGCCCACTGGTAAACCCAGACAGATAGGACTGTCTGCATGTGCCAGTAAAAAAGTCCTTCCTACAGAATTCTAATATTTCATATTAGAAAAACAATTTATATTTAGACCCTGAGTCACAGTGAATATCATATTATATGCACTAATAAAAGAGAACTCTCCCTGAATAAGCCCTTATAGTTACACATTTGCCCAGTGTTTCTTCCCTTCCCGATCCCACTCAAATGCTCTTGTCCCCTTTCCTTCACATTCTATTTCCACGTCAACAGCTGTCAACAGGCTGGGTGTAGAACGATAATACCATCTCAGAAATGTATTCATTGTAGCAGAAGGCACCATGGAAGAGGTACATGAATCTCAGGAGTCAGGTGGGTCCCTAATAAAGGGTGCATCAACTTCGCCTCTAAGTCATTTCAAGGAATTGATGTAGTTTTTCTCAGCTTTTTCAGGAGAAAAGCCATAAGCCCAATGAAACAAATGATAGAAGATGAGCGTCAGAGGGCATGTGTAAGGCACCAGGGAGACGCAGCTTACATTGACTTGGCCAAGTGGCCCTTGGAACTCCTTGACCACAACTGTGGAACTGGCTGTTTTAGAAAATGTGATACTCTTCACAGAATCTTCTTGTATTTATTTTGCAACGTGGTCTATATTTACTTACTTACGTCATTCTATTTTTCCGTTTCACTTTACTCATTGTAGTTGGGTCATCTTGAGAACATCTGAAGACTTCTTTTTCTCCACTAACCTTCATTGCTCCTAGACCAGTGGTTTTCACAGTACATAGGAAAACACAAAAAATTCAAGATTTACTTACCAAATTATCAAAGCTGTGCTCCTGGTTCACCCATTTCTTCTCTTTTCTGGAATTCTGACTCTCATGGATCCTCTGTGTTGATTTTAATTCTCTATTAAAATGGCAATATCTCTTTCTCCCTGAACTTTGTTACAGCCAAGGTAAAACTTTATTGGAAAGACACAGTATGTAATCTCCTAAATTTCTTGTCAAAACACATCCCAGTGTTACAAGATGGAAGATTAGAATCTTGGAAAACACATTTGCAAATATATGTACTAATATTCACAGCTCACTCTGTTCCAAATAAGTTATTGTTGCACAGCTATGAGTGCATTAATTACACTATGTGAAAATGTTAATTCTTCTGTAGATAAAGTTTTAGAAATAATGTTTTGGTAAATCTTATTTTAAAAAATAAAAGTAACAGCAAAAAAAAAATCACGTACTGTTTAACCTTAGAAAATAAAAAAAAATCTTTCAATCAGCAAATTGTGGTTTATCAATATTTTAATTAGAAATGCATTACATATGATAAAAGCATTTAAAGAAAATGTTGATAAGCCCAAAGACATATACAACGATATTAATTATTTTTTCATATAATCCATGTAATTATATATGAATACACAATTGACAATCTAGGGAAGTACTGACTTCATTGCACACTGTGAATTTTTTACCAAGTAACAGAAGTTCAGGTGAAATTCATGTTGTTAGAAGGAAATATTTTTATTGTACTTGAAGAGTCTGGAGATAAGTGTCTGAAAACAATAACCTAATTTTATCCTTCTCAAAGTATTCTTGGTGAACACATCAGAAAACATAAGTATTTGTGGAAAATATCTTATTAACTTCTGCCCTTTAGTGAGGAAAAAAACCTGGTCAGCATCAACGGATGCACAAAACACTCCTGAACAAACCGTGGCTGATCCAGATTGTAAAGCAAGAGTCCCATTTCCTTGTTTCCACTCTCCCCTTTCCTCCTTCCCTTTCATTCTTCCCCCAGCTCTTCCTCCCTCAATTCCTTCACTCTTCCCTTGTCCCCTCTATTTTTTTAGTTTTCAAATTTCTTTTCCTGTGTTCTACTGGTGAAGAAATGATTCCCATCACAGGAAACAAACAAACAAACAAACAAACAAACCCATAATTCCATGATTCCAGGATAGTTATAAACATGATGTTTTCTTTTCCACATTGTAACAGATTTTTGGGGTGTGTGTAGAGAATTTGAATGTGATCTCAGCATGTAAGAGATGAGAAACTTTTTGAACAAGAAGGCCATGCATACATGGTTCCTTTTCAATATGCTTCTAGACAGACATGACGTTTGACAATGATGAATTATGGAGTCAATCGTACTTTGATTTAAATACACAAGTTTAGAGACTTAAATCATTCTGGAGAGTTCTGATGTTAAACACCTGTGCTTCTTCTCTATTGCTATGGAACAATATTGCTTCTGAGCTAGGAACAGATTTTACACTTACCAATCTAATTATACAACCTTTAGTTGCATGGCATCAGGAAAATTTCATACTGTCCCTAAATCTATCTCCTCTTCTTAGTAATATACAGATGATAATGTTATTGGGATTTGAAAGAGTGTGCATAAATTCAATAAACTCATTTATCACTGTGCCTATGCAGAATAAGGGACAAGTAATTGTTATCGATGATTCCTAACCAACTCCTCCTCCTGAGATGGGAAACACCCAGCTAACGTCTAAGGGTTCTTGATATTGGCCTTTACTTTTCTCTCTCTTTCTTAATCTCTCCCCACCCTCTTCTCTACTTCTCTCTCTCTCACACTTTCTCTCTCTCTCTCTCTCTCTCTCTCTCTCTCTCTCTCTCTCTCTCTCTTTCTCACACACACACACACACACACACACACATACAAACAAACATTTTGTATGCATATTTTAGGAATTTCTGGCATTGGGGAACAAATTCAGAATCTCATGTATATTGTACTGAGCTACAATTCCCAGCCCTGCATTGAATTTTGTGATTACTTCAATGTGTACAAGAAGTTACTCAGGACTCAGATTAAATCAGGGCTTTGTAAAAATTGTTCAACATAGAACATGAGTATAAAATGTGATATTTTGATAATTTTTACATCATCATGGAAATGAGATATATATTTAAACCATTGTTTAAACCTTCTTAGATATCATTTATAGAAAAACAGTCAAATACAATTTGAAGCCACATTAATGAAAAGTCAGTGCTGTTGTTTTTATTTAAATAAAAATCAAGTCATCTTTGAAAGTAAAGGAGGTCACATGAGACGTTTTCTTTTATTTGAAAGAATTTTGTACACCATGAAATGCTATATAAGTATAAAATGTCACCAAGTGGGATATTAAACGATGGATATCATTACCAAGAATACTAAAATTGATGCCCGAGGCTCAAAGAAATCCTGAAAACATCCTAGGGCTCTGAGATCTCACAGAAGTGTAGTGACATGTGTAGTCTCCAAAGTGCATAGCTGGAGGTAGACATCACACACTTGGGAACATAAAATGTAGTCTCTAAAATCTACCCACCAATTCTATTGATTGTGTTAATTCTAGGCTCTTATCCAGTTCCCATAATGCCCCAAATTATCTTCAACCAAGTAATTTTGTCAATAGACATCTAAAACTCCTGAGCTACGCTCTTCAGTTTGTTGGTTTTCAAAATTAATTTCCCCTAATTTGAGGACCCAGACACTTCTCCATAGAAAACAAACTTCAGCAGGAACAAGAATGCATGAGTGATTTAATGTTATTTTTGTTCCTGAGACAGTGATCTGAATAATAGGCTGAGACTGGAGACAAAATTGTGGAAAAAAAATAGGTTTAACTTTGTAATTTGTGGAGTGTGGTAAGTTGACTGCAGATGAAGGGTCAAGAACTACCCATCTCTGCCTGCAACAGTAGACTAAGAAAAACATACAGATATCAGCAGAGAAGTGCTGCTTCCAGTGTTAAAGCACATTTGAATAGACTGTAAAACCGACTTGAACAGTTAAAAATATTGTAATTTAAACTGACAATTCTCCAATTGGCTGATTGAGAACCTTAGAGATCCAAGGTTTATCGTGCATTTTTTTCCTCATTAGGGAAAACTAATTCTGCCTCTGTCTTGGTGGCTGTTGAGTCTTTTGTGACCCTTGTCAGAGGTCATCTTAAATCCTTTTGGATTATTTGCTTAAGAAGCTCAGCATTTCTCCTTTGCTTTGTATTCTTTATATTTCCTGGCCACAGCTGGATGGATGTGATACTCCTTAATAAAAGCTGAGTAAACTCTTCCTCCTTAAGTGCAGATTTAGAAGTATGCTATCAGTATCTGCTGAGGCAACTTATCACAACAGAGAAGTGAGGGATGGTGGATTAGGAACCATCCTGCTGAGAACATAGGAAGAAAACTAAAGGCTTGCCCACTGTGCATTCTCTCTTATTACTCACAGGAAGATATTCATCAGACCTTAGCATGGATAGCCAACTGCTTGCTCCATAGGATGCTTTCTTTAAAAAGTAGCAAGTAACATTTTCAAAACATGAATGAAGAAGGGATAAGCTTTTGTTAGAAAAAAAAATGACCATGTATTCTTTGACATTTCTCATCAAATAACCAACACCTTTATTGGAGTATACAAGTGTACTTTCTGACATAGCTAGATGTTTTAGGTAAAGATGAAAGAGGGACAGAGCCATAATACTACAGTGCATTTCGAATGTAAAGGGACATCACATGGGCATCCCTAAGTTACTAAGCTCAGTAGAGGAGGTTTAGTGGGAAAACATTATCAAACTTCAGTGAATTTATGTGAAATCGCCCCAATAATCTACTCTATAACTCACAGATTTATAGTAACTTTTTTATTTAACTCACAAAAATGAAAGAATCCCCTAAAATGCATGCATAATAGTTGCCTTTGTGTGCTTTGACTTAACGTTATTTTTATTCCCAGTATTTTAAGAAATACTACTTATCGTGTTCGGTCCTTGGCAAACACACCCTCAAATGCCGACATTCACAATGTTAAAAGGAAAGGGTTTGATTAAGCAGAATACAATTACAGATACACTACAGCCTTCTTATTAAAAAATCACTTCTGAGGTTTCACAGTTTAGATTAAACGTTAGACTTTAAGAAGTTTTAAGTTAGATGCCAAGAAGAAATAGTTTGAAATAGATTATCAGGATCGTGATTGTTAGGTACTCTTATGGACATGCCAGTTGGCTTCTAAGAAGTTAGGGTAACACACTTTTCCCTAATTTTAATCATTATTTTAAGAGTTCTTCTGTTCCAGGCATAAGGGGATAAGAGATACATCAAGACTCCAGTAAGGTTTGTCTTGACAGAGAGCTTCATTACCACAGCCAGGGAAGAAACATCAGCATCCCCATCAGAGGGAGTGTCATAGACTCCGTTCCTGACGCACATCCTGCGCCAGTGGTATCCAAAGTACTTCCGCGGTCTGCTCGATGGACTTGCTGGACATCACTGAAGTTCATGCTATCTGGCATCCCTGGAGGACAAATAAGAAATCACAGAGTCATGTGGGGCATGGAAACCACGGATAGTTCTTAAACCTGATAAGCACATGCCACTGGCTTCTTGATTTTATTGGCTTCTCTGTTTTTACCCAGACTCCACGCCCTATGCTTCACAGTTAGTCCTACCCTAGGCATAGTGTAGAAACGATATCTTTACATAGGCATCCTCAGAAACGCTATAAGAGCAAAGCAAAATCCTTTCTTGACTAAGAAAATTCTCTTAGAATGTTTCTGTAATGTCACCGGTTGGTAAAGAAGCAAAGAAATTTAGTGAAATGAAATTTCTGCTTTTCCCACCGTGTCAACTATAGAACAGACAACAAGTTTTCTCATGAGAATATAACTAGGTAAGAGGAAATAATTAAGACTGTTTAAAGTTGAACTTCCAGATATTACCTCATATCAGAACGAAGTAAGCGTAGGGCTTTTTGCATTTTTATTTTTAAATAAATTTTTTCACTAAATATATTTATTCAGAACAAAGTGTTATGATATAATACATTGTGAAATAAATAGTCAGTTTTGTATTGAGGCTTTAAAATTTACTTTCTTACCAATTTTGAAATGTAATACAGTATTATGAGCTATACTTAATTCTTTATATTATGCTTGAAATGTTAGTCTTGTGCCTGAATTTTATACTTCCTTTATAAAACATGGTCTTGTTTTACAGCCATCTCTTCTTCTTCTGCAGCCAGAAGCCTTGAAGCCTTAGAAAGCCCTGGACAGCAGCATTCACCCTCGTCCCGCAAAGAAGACGAAACACTCGAGCTCTTCTACAGTTTATTCAGGAACTTTTAACAGTCTTCTGACCCCGGGGAGTCCCTGCCCACAGGCTAAATACTTCATTGGCAGCTAACCCCAGGATGCCACATGGCAAATATAGATAGGCACACATATGCGGAAGCAAAGCCAGGTCATCAGCCCAAGCCAAATAAGGCACTGAGAGTACCCGCCATCAGGCCGGGTGAAGGTGGAAACCAGCGCCATCTTTAAGGCGTGTCACCGTGCGGCTCTCCACAGCATTCTTCACTGTCTTTATGAGTGGACTGTTTAGATTTCACATAGGAGAGTAGTCATAGGATACTATTATAACATCTACAAAGCTATGAATTGTGTAGTCATTATGTACCCATAGAGACATGAAGAAAGCAATATAGATATCTGCCAGTATATTAGAGAACTTGTCACTAGGAACACTGCCAATGGAGGATAGAGATAAAGCACTTGATTTAAATATGAAAAAGAAAGAATGATGAATTAACCCATTTACTTTTATGTACTTTTATGTACATGAGTATGCCGTCTTCATTCACACAAGAAAAACCATCAGATCTCATTACAGATGGTTGTGAGCCACCATGTGGTTGCTGGGAATTGAACTCAAGGCCCCTGGAAGAAAAGCCAGTGCATTTAACTTCTGAGCCATCTCTCAACTTACTTTTAAATTGCTATTCGTCTGTGTTATGGACTCTGACAAGGTTGAGTAGGGAACAGTCCATAATGATTTACAATGAACCAACAGTTTTCTTCAGGTGGTGTTAGTGTGACTCACCCAGGGAATTGCTGGTTTGTCTCTCATTGTCTAGTGTCCCAATGTTCTAAGGCCATGTGGCTCTGAGTTATCTCACGACACACGGCTATCCATCACAACGAACAGAATTCAACTCAGTGTTAGTACAGCTACAAATATTGACATCATAATTACACTGAGACTGAAAAAATGTCCTCATATAAGGAAAATTCAATATTTATGTAATTATGTCAATACGCATATATAATTCAGAAGGAAATCCCTACTGCATTCAGGGATGAGAGCATTAAGACCAAGCAAGCTCTGCGGATCTAATGTATTGATTTTACAGCATGAGTTCAAGCATTATTATTCATTGTCTGGGTACTTGCTTTGCCCTTCTGTGTCATTAGGTAAGATGAATAAACTAGCAATTCATTTTTTTATAGGGATGGGAGTCAAATGTGGGTATTTTAGTCATGATTTTAAACCTCTTTCTGAGCTGCAGCTGAACAGGGAGCCAAGAGGTCTCTAGTAGTTTGGAAAACGCCCTCTTTCTGGGCAATTTAGTCTGGGCTTTTTTACAAGCACCCCTCCCCCCCCTTCTGCAGCGATCCCTGATGAAAAGAGTCCCCTGGGAGTTGATTCTAACACCTACCATTCTGACATATGAGATTTACCAGGGTTTTAAAATTTACTTCTACCTTACCAGTTCTGTTTGGTGGCATGGTTTCTCATGTCCTGCAGAACTCCAAATGCTTTTGCTACTTAACTCAGTGTTCATGGTCTTCTCTGTAGGGTGTCATAGTTGTGTGTTCCAGAGCAGTTAGATGTAGGCAGGGAATGGTTCCACTCCATCCATTCTTAATTCTGAGATGCCCATGGTTTGGGCTCATTCAACCTTACCATTTCTCAGGCCTGTCTGGTAACGGGTCCCACATGCCCTACAACCATCGACTAGCATGTGAGTAGAATAGTGTGTGATCAATGCCTCAAGTCAGACAAGTTCTACACTGCTTTAAGCCCAAAGTCATGTTTTAATGTCTGAGGTAGGTGTACCATTCATTAATATAAGAATCTTAAGGTTTATGTCCTTAAATTAAGATGGAAACATGCTAAATACAGCTATAGTTATGAATCAATCCAGTCACTACCTGGACTCCCTGTCTGTAAGTCACATATTTTACTGAAAAAAACAAACACTATTATAATTGTTTTCTTAAATAAATTTAGTTAACTTTGGAAATTATGCCTAAGTCAGCCAAAGACTCATGAATGAAAAAAAAGTTCTAGAATATTTTATATTAATATATTAAATAAAAACAAAGGAAAATTTGAATAACCTTTTTAGTACATAATAGCAGAATGCAAATGTACTGATAAATCATGGTTTTTTCCTCTAGTGGTTGTTAATCTAGTTGGGGAATGACAAAGGCTATGTTGTTGGAAAGTTGAATAGAACCTTGGACCTTGAAACTTGAGTGCTTTTCTAACACGGGATGCTACGAAGGACATATAAATGACAAACTATGTTCAGGCAAGTCAACGTTAAAGAGATGGTGAAGTGTGTCAACTTACCTAGAGGAATCTGCAATACAAGTTCATAAACATTGACTCCAGTAATTTCCATAGAGCTTGCAAGTTATACCAGTGTGTGTTGATGTAGTAGAGTATCTAGGGGTAGTGAAGATGGACTTGAAATTCTAAAGTGTGAACCTGCAGAGAGTTCAAATCTTTCATAGCACAGACTCTGCATGTTATAAGACATTAGCATAAACATTTATGTTGAAAACAGAATCAATTTTGTTCTTTTCTTACTGATGTTTGGAATGGCTGACGATGTGGTAATTTTCTGTGAGTCAAACAGCATGAAATATTTTGAAGTAGAGAACATGTGGCAGGTGAGGCAAATGAAGGACCTGAGGTTTGGAGGATTTTTTTTTTTGTCATGAATACATTGGCATTGTCACTGAGACAAGAAGATATGAGATTTTTCTGTAGACACCCCATTTTCATCTGTTTATATACTATAACTATAAGCCATGAAGGCTTCATGTAAGCCATAAAGACTGTGCCTGATGATAAGGTATCTTAAACAAGGAAAATCACACGGCCTTGAATTGTCAGTTTGTTTACTTATTCAGAGACTGTACTAGAGTCTCAATACATAGTATCACTGAATCTGATATCACAGCTTGGTGAATATAAAAGCAAGCAAACAAACAACAACAAAACAAAACTTGAACATTAGGAACCTTTCTCAAAATTCTGAAAAAAGGGAAGATTTAAATGTTAAAAATATGATTACAAAACACTACTTAAACTCAAATGTAAGGTAATACTGGAATGAAGATAATTTGGTTCTAGTAATGATAGAACCTGTAATCATGACATCTTGTATCTGTTGTATACTGTGGCTTAAATGAATATTGTTGAGTGGTAATTGAATAATGAAGCTCCTTCCCACACCAGAATGTAATTGGCTTAATTGTATGCTTCCCTTCTAAGCATTAGGAACATATTTATAAATGGTTATTAAGTAAAGTCTCTGATAGTCCATTGTATGAATATCAGTATGAACCACTCATTGACTCCAGTATCATGCTCATAGGACTGCCCATTCAAAGCATTGACCTTGCAGGCAAGTTCTGGTTTGTCAGAGCATGGATTCCTAAGTAACTTTAGCTATTCTATAAGACAACATAATTTTAAGAGCTTTGAAATGAGAGTACATTTGTTTAGAAAAGAGTGTATATCACAACATTTTTATTAGACCCAAATTAAAGTATAACAATGAAAATACAAAAAAATGCATACATTTGTATTTTTATTTATTTGTAGATGAAAACTCTATAGACTGTTAAGGCTGAATGTATGAAGGAAATATTCATAGCTCTGGCTCTAAATAATAAAGGATTTCTACATGACATAAATAACTGTTACAAGAGCAAAGGACACTGTGTACACTGAAGAAAATACCGACCACATAGCCCACTGAGTGAATAGTGTCTGTAATATAAAATTCTAGTGTTCTATACAATACCCACATCTTTTGATAAAGTAGTGGTAAAAGAAAATCAAGAGTAATTACAAGAAAAAGTGATCTAAATAAAGACTAGTAAGTTATTGGAAAACAGATAAATGTAAATTTTAATACAAAGAAGTGTCAATTATTTTTTGTTCAGTTCATAAACAACGGAGTATATCATGAGAGAAGTACCTGATTTTAGGGAAAATTGCCAATATATATCTAACCTGTTTAATATGTACATTTACTCAGACACAGTAATTCCACTTTTATAAAGCTAGTCTGTGGAAATAATTAGGAAAGTGTGTACACAATTGTTCGGAAAATGTTTATGTTGGTGAAAATTATTATCTATTGTGTGCTTAAATGATATCATATGAAATATGAAATCATGTTAAATATGAGATGCATTTATTTATTAAAAACTATTCAAAAAGAACTATGTATTGGTCCAGTTAAATTGATTTTGGTGGAATTTATTTATATGTTAGCAATATCTTCAAGGCTCTTTTAGCTCAATCAAATATCAGCATGTTACTATGAAAGTAGGAATTCCCTCATTAATTTTTTTATTGATGTAGTAAGTGGTTAGTAACAATTTTATGAATTAATAAATTGAGAAGTATAACCCAAGGCAGAAAAATTTAAAACTACAAAAATGTTTCCTCAAGCCTTTTGTCTTTCATTATAAAGGCTAAGATTATATTGACTCAACATTGAGTGTAAAATAAAAATGAAAATTAGATATGAACTAAGAAGTCATGATATGCTATTAAAAGTCCATTATGGAAAATATTGACACAAATTTTCAGAATAAAGTTGCTATGGATTTCCAATCAGATCATCTTCCTATGAAAGTAACTTGACCAGACCCCCTTCCTTACGGCACAAAAGAATTGTTTATATGCTAGATTTATCCTGTATAATATCGAGTCACCTTTAGTTTGCCATATTTTGTCTTTTTTTTATAAATTTCCATAATCAGAGTATAAAACATATAGCTGGATGCACTGGTGCCTGATAATCCTGTAGCATCTCAAACATGTCTAATTGATACACAACCCAGGGGTGTCCTAGTTGATATGCAGAAAGAATAATCAATCAAAAAGTTGTTCTGGTGGAACTGTCTTCCATGTTCTATGGAACAAGGCTATCACTGTCTATTGTGTAAGTGTGTGGGTATGTGTGTGTATATGCCTATATATCCTGTATATGTGGGTAAATGTGTCTAGTGCATAGTGTCTATGCATGTGCAGAGGTAGTTTGTGCTAAGACCAGGAAATGTCTTCTACTTGACTGTATTTTACTTCCTTAAGACCTTCTCTCTCTTAAACATAGAAATCAGTAACTTTTAGCTAGGCTATTGGCTAGAAAATCCCAGGGATCCTCCTGTCTCTGCATCAGCTTTCCCAGATTTGGGAAGCGGGTTCTTGTGGCCACATCTAGCTGTTTACTTGAGTAAGCAAAGGTCCTTATGCTGCGGCAGAAGGTATGCTTACTATACTATCCATCCCCTTAGCCTGTTTTTGGTCCTCTAATAAGTGGGTCCCCATTGTCTCCACTTAAACATTTGGGCTTGAATATTTATGTCTACTATGTTCTCCTAACCCCTCCCATTGATTTTTTTCTTATGTTAGATGACCGTGGGTTTCCACATATCATGTACCTTTTCTTATCGTTGTTGTGAGATGATAGCTGTATCAAGTTTCTAGCACCATGACTTCCTCATAGTCATGGACTATAATCTGGAGCTGTAGATTAAAATAGATATTTCATCTTCTAAATCACTTATCATGAGGGTGTTTTATAACAACAAATTAACTGAAAGTAGAACAGGAAAACCCAAAAGTAGATGAGAAATAACAAATTTGGATGGGTTTGTTGGGTTCTTCTTATATAAGTGACTAATCAGGGAATCTTGTCCTCCTCCTTGATAATGAATGAACAAGATAGAGTGAAAAATGTCAAGAGGATGACCTCAGCCATGGCCAGAAGGCACTGGCACCCTCTCCATTCTGAATCCCTTCAGGGATCCAGGTTAAGCATCCACATATGACTTTACTAATTTTCCTCACTTTAAGGAATCAGTTATGGGGTAGCTTTTGCTTAAATCCCACACTAACTATGTCTGTGTTAATTTTGAGAGCAGTGAACATTCCCTAGACTCAGAATTGTCCCCTGTACAAGGGACACTTTCTCACCTGTAATGATCACCATTATCTTTCAGCACTGTAGTCCATATTGTATTTTATTGTTATAATGACATCTGTTATCTTTTAGAAATGCTTTTGCCCAAAGTACATTTTTCCAAGCCTCTAATCTTCTCTATATCAGTATATTTTGGTGTGTTACTACATTCAGAAACCCTGACATCCATTTATTATTTTGATATATTTATTTTCACTTTGAGATCACTGAATTATTTTAATATCTGATTGTGTTTCCAGTTTAACAGGCTATTTTGCTTATTCTGCCTTGATTTTCATTAGGTTGTATTTCCTTTATGTTTCCTTAATCTTCTATTTTTTTTAAAAAATGTATATATATTTAAATTTATATATATAATATATATATATATATATATATATATATATAATGGATGCATTCTATATTAATTCTTTAAGTGCTTTGTTTTGAATTTTTAATATTCACTAAAATACATAGCTGGAAACACTTAGAAGTTTATTGCAAATTTTTTACTTCTTTTTATATCCTACAGTTACATTAGAATATTTGTCTTTTGTGTATGTGTGTAGGAGGCTCACACACCTGTTTAATATATAGATAGAGGCTAAATGAAGATGGTAAACAATGTCTTGTATCACTCCTTTGCATATTCCCCTGAGACAAGACTCTTACTGAACATGAAGCTAGCTGTTTTTCAGATAGTCCAGCTTGCCCCCAGAACCTAGTGATCCTCCTGTCTGCCCTTCCACACCCTTACGTCATCTATAGAGTAACAGATGTGCCTTGCACAGTGTTTTCCTGTGGGTCCTGTGGGTCTGAATTTAGGCCCTTGAACTTGTACTCCTATCTACCATGCCTCCTTACAAGCCCACAAGTTAGATACTTTGATAGTAATTTTTAGTCACTCTAATTACAACTTGTACCGGCTGGTTTTGTGTGTCAACTTGATACAAGCTGGAGTTATCACAGAGAAAGACACCTCCCTTGAAGAAATGCTTCCATGAGATCCAGCTGTAAGGCATTTTCTCAATTAGTGATCAAGGGTGGGAGGGCCCATTGTGGGTGGTGCCATCCCAGGGCTGATGGTCCTGGATTCTATAAGAACGCAAGCTGAGCAAGACAGGGGAAGCAAGCCAGTAAATAACATATCTCCATGGCCTCTGCATCAGTTCCTGCTCCCTGCCCTGCTTGAGTTCCAGTCCAGACTTCCTTTGGTGAAGATCACCAATTAGGAAGTATAAGCTGAATAAACCCTTTCCTTCCCAAGCTGTTTTGGTCATAGTGTTTGTCATAGCAATGGTAAACCTGACAAAGACACAACTGATATTAATCCCATTGTTATATATCAACAGACACTAAAACATAGTTGCTTGTATGGTCAGTGTGGTAATTTGAATCAGAGTGACCTCTACAGGGTCATGCATTTGAAACCTTGGTTCGTAGTTGGTGGAACTCTTTGGGAAGGGTCATGGGTGTGATCTTCATGGAGGAGGTGGATAGATGGGGGTGAGGTTTAGGGTTTCAAAAGTCTACACCAGACCCAGTCTTTTCTTTCTTTGCCTAAAATTTGTGGATATGATTTCAGACATCCTTCTGGCATCCTTCCTGTCATGACAGTCAAGGACTCACCCTCTGACACTGTAAACAAGGCCACAATCAAACACTTTCTTCTAATTGTTGCCTTGCTCATGGTGTCTCTTCCTACCAATAGAAAATTGATGAAGACAGTCAGCAATATAATCTTCTTTCCATTCTCTCAGATTGTGTCTTGTGTTAATATGTTCTTTAGTAATTAATTTAAAACGAAGTGAGAAGTGGTAAAAAAAAAAAAAAACACTGACACTTTGTCCTAAAACATCCTTATTCCATCTATTTAGTTTAAATTTTCAAAGTAATCAGTGGCTGCATTTATCTGCTCTAGGTTATAGAATAAATTTAATCTATGTATTTTACCTTCCATGGTTACTTTGTAAAATTAATGTCTTCTTCTTATAATAGCAATCACGCTCTTTCCTGGCTTCATTAAAAAGTTTATCTTGGGTAACACAAGAAGTCACTCTACTGTGCTTAAATTGTGAAAGTTTAGTATTTTAATATGTAATACTGTTTTAAGTCAATATTGTCACCGAAGTAAATCAGGCAGTTCAAATATTTTTTTATAATTTTATTAACATAACTGGTAAAATTACATTAATCTGTACTCTTAAAAATAAATTTTACCATCATTAATAAGAATAGTTCTAGATCATATATAAATTTATACAACTAAGTCCAGTATATGAGTGATGATGATAATATACCTAATAAATATGCTTTAATATGTTTTATTAATTACTAGTTATACAAAATGACTTCTATAAGATTCTACTTGAAAATTCATTCCAGAATCCCGCAAGAATGCTATTTATAAGAGAAGCGTCATTGTAATTATTTTAATTAAGTACTTTGCAGATCAGATGTATGTTTGTTGTTTCTGATAAGGTCCTTAATCAGCAGTAAGGCAAATTTAAAGACCTGGTAGATGATTACTGCAGAATCAAATGAACCAGGAACACAAAAGTTCTCTACTGGATTAAATGGTAAATGTCCCCAGACCTCAACTGTTTGAACTCTTGATCCCCAGTGGGTGGTGCTCTTTAGGGATAACATGGAACTTTTAGGAGGCAGAACTCTGCTCAGAGAAGAGTATCACTGAGCATGGACTCTGACGGTGTAAATCCTCATCTACATTCAGTGCACTGTTCCTTGTTTATTTGTGTTTGAAGATGTGGTCTCTTGCCTTCCAGGCGGGCTGCCTATGACCATGCCTACTGTGGCCTGATACACTTTTCATCTCAAACCTGGAGCCAAAGTTACTCTTCCAGAAGTCACTTTTGGTCATGGTATTTTATCACAGCAGCAAAAAAGTAATTACAAAATACAAACATCATCCTTTCCAAGTTCTATCAAGAAATAAAATTACACTTATTATTAAATATGGAAATATCAACATTCATTTTATGCAATGATAAATTTAGTAAAATTCTCCACATCTCTCAGAGATATAGTATTATACTACAATATAAATAAATTTGAGCTTGTCCTTAGGACCTCTGCTGATTTTCAAAGTCAAGATATTTCTACAATTCTAGCATAACTTATCAAAAAAAATGGCTATTGATTACTGTAAAACTAAAAGAGAACCTAGTAAGATGATACATTCCTATAATCCAGCTATCAGCAGAGTAACACAACAGGTCCTAATTGTTCAAGGTTAAATGTTTAAGAGGAGACTATGGGATTGAGAAGATGAGATGGTACAATGGAATGGATAAATGGCCGTTAAAGATACATGAAGAAACCTTGTGGAAATACACGAGTTTGTAAGCTAATTTAAAAATATATTTAAAAGGAATTTGAATAAAAGTACTCTACATGGATGGATAATATTGCCAGGCGTAGTATATCTTCCTACGAGTTGCCATTCAAAGAAACTCCAGAAGAACCTCAAATAACATAGGGTATTTTTATTGCTGTCGGTTCACCACCAAACCAGATGCTAAGATCTACTCCATATTTTAAGATACTAATAGTCTATATTACTATTATGAAATATCACAACAAATAATAAAGTTGGGGAAAGAAAGTATTTATTGGCTTGTACTTCTACATCATATACCTCTATCATTGAAAGACGTCAGGACGTGAACTTAAGCAGGGCAGGAACATGGAGGCAGGAGCTAATGCAAAGGCCATGGAGGGGTGCAGCTTACTGGCTGACTCCCATCACTCGCTCAGCCTGCGTTATCCCTGCCCAGTGTAGAATTCCCATCTCCTCCTGGTTATCTGCAGAAGATAGTCTTCTTCTGGCTGCCATCAGATCAAGATATAGAACTCAAAACTCCTTCAACCCCAAGTCTGCTGAGAAAGGTATTGTATCAGCTGTATGGAACCAAGAGATCATATCAATAACCAGATGCAGAAAGCAGAGAGTAAACTGGAAATGGAGCAAGGCTATAAACACTCAAGGCCTAGTGCTGCATTTCTTCTAGCAAAGTTATACTACCTAAAGCCTCCATCACCTCCCCAAACAGTACCACTACACATCTAAACACCTTAGCTTATGGAGGACACTTAAAATTTAAACTACTACAGTGATTTTCATGCTCAACCCAATGGGTGTGTGTGTGTATGTGCACATCTCTTTGTGTGTTTGTAATGTGTCTTTATGTGTGTGTTTGTGTTAATATGGATAATTGTGTATGTATGTGTATTTGTATGTGTCTCTCTGTGTTAGTACGTCTCTGTGTATTTCTGCCTGTCACTCTGTGTGTTCTTGTGTGTCTCTCTGTGTCTCTGTGTATTTGTGTTAGTGTTTTTCTGTATGCATGTTGATTGTGTGAGAATATGTTCTACTCCGAACTAAATAACAGTTAAGGCATTTACCAAAATGGTCACACATTACAGTTCAAATAAGTATCAATACGGACCAACTGTTTTCCCATAAGAATACAGAATTTGAGGTAACAGAAAAATAAAAATAAAACCCAAAGGAAGAACTATGTTTTCTAAAGATAATTGCATCTGTGAACATAAAAAGAACCTAGATAATGAAAAACCAAAACAAATTAAAAGACAAGCAAATTCTAGCAAAGGCCATGAATCTCTCTCTGGATTCTAAAGTTTTATAGTGACAACCTTTGAGCTGGGGGCTGGAGATTCTCTTTGGAGATTTGGTGGCCCTCTATCTAGATTTCAAAGTTTTTTTTCAACTGAGGAATCTTTGCTTAGTTGTATCCAGCATTTGCATTATTTGATTGATGGACTTCCTGCAAGTGTTCAATTTCTTTGAGATTATACTTTTTTTTATGATTTATTTCATAACTCAGTTCTTCAGCTTTTTTACTGTCATTTTCATAACTCAAACTTTAACATTATTTTTCTCTAAATTGATCATTTGTTTCAGTTTTCATTTGTTTAAATGTGTTCAGGTCACATAAATATGCTTCTACAACTTTAATTGCTTTCTTCTTTCTGAAGAGTCTCTGTTTAATATAAGTCATTCAAAGATGAAAGATGACTTGATTATAGGCTATAAATACAATGGCTGAAAATCTGATTGGCACTCTGTGAATGGTACCCTGAGGTTACTAGACAAATGTGACCAGAATCTCATACTTTCTCCTAGCTTCCTCCTCATTGAAGGTTTTCTTAGATGATGGGCATGTCTAACAAAGAGGAAATGAAAAGGGGAAAGGAAGAAGAGACATGAGAAGAGGAAGCAAACCTCAATGCCAAGAAAGTAATTATATCACAACAGAGTACTGCCAATAGTCTGAGACCAGAGAAGGAGACTGGCAATCATGGCTACTCAGAAGTAAAACCTGTTTCATGGCATAGCATTGTTTCCTTCCTCTTAAACAGGGCCAAATTTCAGAGGTGACCACTGAGACATTTTGCCTGAGAGTAATTTCACAGGTTTCAGGAATTCTGCAAACTAAGTAGGAGAGACAGGTTAGCATCACTTATTCAGTACACATGCAGATATATACATGCTTACCCATCCTCATAATAACTCCTTTCTCTACCCATGATTATGCCTGAAATTCCACAGTCCAGAGGTCTTTTCCTCTATGCCACTTTCTTTATATCATGCTATACAGGAAAAACAGGCGTCCTGCCTAGAGTGAAGGCAATAATAACTGAATGCTAAAATTTCTGAATAATGCCTTTAGTGATTCTCCTGTGTTACTAGGGGTGACTCTGCCTAGTCACATGTCTGTCTTTGGAGGTCTCCGTGAAGCAAATTGGATTGGGATTCTGAGTCTCTCCGTGATTCAAAGGACATATCCTTCTTCCTTCTGTGTTACGTCCCCTTGTCCCATCTGCTTTCTAGATTCCATTTGTTGTTGCTGATATCTCCTCTTCTGTTTCCTCCACATTCAGTAAATTTAGGCTTTTGGAGGGAAAAGATCTATAGTGTATTTTAGTAGGCTGTGGGAGGGAATAAAATTAAATGTGTCCGATCAATCTGTCATCTCGATGGTAATGTTTCCAGTATCCAGTACCTGAAGCTCTGTCTAAATCTCTGGGCAGGAATCCATCTGTTGGGTATGGACACAGCTCACTTTAGTGCTTTTTCTGAGTGACCAGTTCACCTGAGGTAGATCCTAATTATTTTTGAGAACCATTCCTGATATGAGCATTTTCAGTACAAATACTGAGCAATGTTTCATTTTTTTTTCCTGGAATCTTAGTTTTTTTTACTAGCATCTTCACTAATTAATAATACATGATGCAAATCATCCAGCTGTTTTAGCAAAGAATGTATAAATATGTATGAAGATGGGATGACTAGTCTGTTGGATTCTGCATCACCTTACACAGTGTATGCTTGCCACATACTTGGAAAGCTCAATGCATTCAAAGAAAGTATAACTAGAGAGCTTTAAAGGGAAGGATTGGGATTGTTATATTTTGAGTTTCTCTCTCTCTCTCTCTCTCTCTCTCTCTCTCTCTCTGTCTCTCTCTCTCTCTCTCTCTGTGTGTGTGTGTGTGTGTGTGTGTGCAGGTGAGTACACACATGTGCACCTGCACATATCTAAAGCTGAAGCTCAGAGACCATCTTCTGTTACTGAGGAGCTGTCCATCTTCCTTTGTTAGACAGTGTCATGGCTTGACTCTGACATATCCTCACAGGCATACCTGTTTGAGTATTTGGTCCTAGCTGATGGCACTATTAGGGACGGAAGGCTGTGGGAACTCCAGGAGACAGACCCTTGTTGAAGGAAGTGGGTCACTGAGGCTTTAAGGCTTTATAGTTTGGTTCCACTTTCTGTTTATTCTCCGCTCTCTGATCTTTGAGGTATACAAGATGGCAGTTTTTCTCTCTGCTACTATGTCCTTTCTGCTTAGTGTCTTACCTTCTCCTCTATGGTGGAGTATATCACTCAGAAGTGCAAGCCAAAGTTAACTTATTGTCTCTTAAACTCCTTTGGTCAGATTATTTTATAGCATCAATGAAAAGCAAAGATGTAGGGCCTCTCACTGCTTTCTCTCACTCAGTGACACTGAGGATTATTGCGTACACTAGGGTGGTTGGCTAGTGAATACCAGCATTCACTTATCTGTATCTCCATGTCACTAGAACTACATGTGCCACAGGTTGTAAGCATGTCTAGTTTTTTTCCATGGGCTCTAAGGACTGAACTCAGGTCCCCATTTTTATATGTCAAGCACTTTGCTAACTGAGTTGTTTGCCTTGCTGTCCTGGTTTATATCTCATACCCACATGCACATATACACACATATACACATACACACACACATAAACACACATACATGTTATATGCATATATATGTTAAAATCATAATGCATAGTCTTGTGTGTGTATATATTAAAATCATAATACATATGTGCATAGGTGTATATGTTTTATATATATACATGTTAAAATCATAATGCATATTTTGTGTGCATATATGTTAAAATCATAATACATATTTGTATGTGTGTACATATGTTATATACATATGTTAAAATCACAGGGCATATTTTTGTATATATATATATATATATATATATACATGATATATATGTTAAAATCATATTGTATATTTTCAGATACTAGATGAGGAATGGACTAAAAGTATGCCATCATCACTTTTCAAGTATTTGTTCCAAAGCTGCTTCAACAAGAAAATATGAACACTGATTAAAAAAAAAAGTTCCCTTTGGAATAAAGATGAAAACTAACTTCATGCAAAATTATTTCTATCTTAGTAAATAAAAAATATTAAGTGGTTACTCCTTACAGCCTAACAGTTGTCAAGCTGTCTAAGAATGTTGGTCACTAGAGAATATAGATGCTTATTACATTTATTAAGTGGAAATGAAATATCTTAGCTTGCATACCCTATTTAGATGTATCACAGAGAAATATATTCAACTATTTCTATTTATAAAGAATATATTTCATCAATGCAATAACTTCCCCAAATACAAGTAAATATTATTACAGTTGTCTTTGAGACAAATATCTGCATGGTTCATGCTCAAAAACTTAAACCATGTGGGACAAGCATAGAGGTTATTCACAGATGATGGTTTCATTCCAGGCTCACGTTCTAATATGAAATTTATGGAACATGACATCTTTTTACGTAATGATATATTCATCACCTGCTTTCTATGCATAGGTACAATTTGCTTTGGATTGAGAGACATGAAAACAAACCCCAGGCACAAATGGAAGGCCAGAACCATCTTCTGATCCAGTCTTGAAAATTATTTACTGTTGTGCATTGTCTATGGGAATAAGCAGTATTGATACTCATTGCCTGTGATATTCACAATTCATTGCTGTCTCTAGATTTCTTCCCAAGTGAACCTATCTCTTCCTACCTTTTGTTAAGTTTTGGGCTAGGCATGCTTAATAACAGTCATGGCCATTCTTATTCTCCACATTTCTACTCATTTTCTCCTTACAAATCCTAATATTTGTTAACTTAGATGTGTTTGAGTTCCTCTAGTCACTGACTACCTTACAATTTTTTTCATGTATACATACTATGGCTTTCTTACACATGGATTTGTATATTGCCCTCATTTATTTAATTTTAAAACCTTTAAAGTTGTGATTAGATATATTTTGTTTTATATTCTTTGGTCTACCATGAAGCCATACATAGTACCAGATATTTTTTAGTGAGGTTGGAAGGTAAGAGTTATCTTTTTATTTATTTTTCTGTATTTCATGTTGTGAGGAGGGTGGAACCCAGGGTCGCACGTCACACAGGAGCTCAGCGACATCCCCAGGTCTGGAAATAAACGTGATGCGTGAATAAGTAGTTACCTCTTCATTTTTTGGATTTACTGCTACAAAAAAATGCTAGAATTAATGTCGCAAGGCAAATGATTTCAGCAGAGAGCAGCTGCAGACATGCCTCAGAAGCCTGGAAGTCCTTCGTCACTGAGACCCAGTCACTTCATCTGTCAAAGTTTCATCATATTAAGAAAGACCTTCTCTTAGGATGGCTTTGAAAATTACATGAAAGTATAAAGGTAAGAAAATATTCTTTAATGTGTTATACAAGTAAAATACGCTTATTGTTAGACCATCAGAGGCTAAGGCTGGCAGCAACTGCCAAGAGAATTTCACTGGGATAAAACTGGCAGAGCCAGTATTTCGATGGGAACCTGACTTTCAGTCCTAACCTAGGTGTGTTGGGGGAGAGGACTCACTTCTGGGAACAAAGCATGTGCACCATTTAAAAGCTACTCAGATGCTAGGAAACATAAACAGAAGACTGGAAACCAGAATTATTGCTGCCATTAAAGAATTGTTAAAACAAACACATTGAACTTTATGTCTATCAGCACTCAGCACTTCAAATTTCAACAAATATTTATGGGAAGGTAGCCTCCAATAGCTGTCCCTAGGCACATAGTGAATAAACACATTGCATGAGACCCATGCTGAATAAACAGCAGCATTCTAGAACAGCATCCCTGAAATCAACATATTTGATCATGACACTTTCTTACATGACTCTTCCAGAAAATTCACAGCACAGGGATTTCCTCGCAGTTTATTCATGGAACATAATGCTCTGATTTTAAGAAGCCTTAGTGTTCCCTTCACAAAACAGAAAATTTTCTGTTGCAAATGTTTGCCTTGAAATAAGAAGCTGGCAATGCTCAGAAGAAGGATCAGTTTCGACACAGAGAGAGGTGAGGAAATTCAGTTCCACATATGAAAGCCAGAAAAAAAATATAGCATCTATGAATGTGGAGGTAGAGGATGGTACACAAAAGAATGTGGGTGAGGGGGAGCCAAGGGGGACAGGAGCTCAAAATTCCTACATTCCAATACAGGTAGTGGTAAATATGAGCACACAGGAGTAACTTTAATCGATACACCATTAGACAAAAGCAGAGAATTGTACTTTAAAAGAAATTAGGTGTATATTTTCTTTGGCTTCTAAGTAACTGCCTACAGTGTATGGGCTTGAAAAAGAAACCCACTCTACTCTTCTGACTTTTAAAACTTGTTTGCTTAGGTGAGGGGAAGTTCATGTAGTGTGTACAGATAAAGCTTCGAGGAGTGATCTAAATATTAGGTAAAACGACTTTATTGTCACGTTCACGCAGTTAAAGCAGATGGCCCGCATTATGCATATGATAAAGCTCTCTCATAACAGCCTCACCAACTTTCGCTTGTTTATGGAACATCGGAGCCGCGACACCAGCTGACAAGATCTGGCATGTTAATATTCTATTCCTGGCTCAGTGAGGTGTGTGAGCAGAGCTTGGTAGGATCACAGAAATCATTATAGCTATGAGATTCAATTAAAGGAAGAAGGAAACAAATCCCACAGTCAATATCGAACTCATACCTCAAAGTGTGCACTTTAAGAAATTATCGTCTTGGGACATGTCTTTCTGTGCAATGTGGTGCCAGCGTTATCTGCAAAATTTAGATGCACCTGAAATGAAAAGAACTTTGACCTTCCCAGTGTAGAAAATAGATTCTGATTACAATATTTACTGCATATAAAGAAGTCAGACTATGTGCATTTTATGATTAGAGCTAAAATAAACTAAAACCAAAGTAAGAAATGATATGACTTATAACATTACATTTGTGGCTATTGGAATATGAAGATTCATTTAGTCACCTCACTGAAATGCTGCCCTGTCAGGAATCCATGGAGATGAAGCTTATTTTCAAATTACTTGTCAACCTACGTTACATAAGGCATCTTCTCTCACTCTCTCTGTCTCTGTCTCTCTGTCTCTCTGTCTCTCTGTCTCTCTCTGTCTCTGTCTCTCCCCCACCCCCTATTTTTGGTTTTTCGAGACAGGGATTCTCTGTATAGCCCTGGTTGTCCTGAAATTCACTCTGTAGACCAGGCTGGCCTCAAACTCAGAAATCCAACTGCCTCTGCCACCCAAGTGCTGTGATTAAAGGCTTGTGCCACCACTGCCCGGCTAAGGCATTTTCTCTTAACAGAGATAAAGGTGACACTAATGTTAAGGTGAACAACAGGTAACTGAAGATTTATAAAATGTCTGAGTCAATTTATACTTTTGTTGATTTGGGAGACATAACAGATTTAAGAGGCAAGGCCTCTTCTAATGGACATCTAGTCTAAGAACGTGGTGGCAATATTAATCAAATAAGTATAATTGGAGATTAGAATCTGATTGTACAAATGTCATGTATGACACGAAGTAGTGTAATTTTGTTTTGGTTCCTTAAGAATTTTGTTACAATTAGATATGACTTTGTTTACGTTTTCTTTCTCATTTTAATAACTTTTCATTATGTCAAATATAATATGGTTGTTCTTAATACTTAGCTTAATACAATTTTATTATTTTATTATGTCTTAGAATACATATTTGGCATAGTATGGCAGCATACTATGAAAATTAAACAATTTTCAGCAAACACTGAAAATTCATGTCATATTTAGATTTTATAGATACGCTATGATACTCTTATCATAGGAAATAAGCTTTATGTTTGTTTTTGTCAATATAAATTCTATACTGAATGTATAGAAACCATTGCCATAGCATTTGATATAACAGAAAGTCCCATTGGAATCACCACTTACAGCACACCACAATTTTGTATAACACTGCTTGCTACACTCACTGAAGGATATTAATTATGTAGAGTACAGATGACTCAACACAATCTGTTCCACTGTTGACATGTGACATCTGATGATTCTTTTTAAATGACAGAACAATTCATTTTAAGCAGATATATGCACAGATTTTGGATAAGAACTTCCAGATTAGACTTACAGTTTTTAAGAACCTTTGTACATGTATCTGCTAGACATTCACATATTGACATTAAGATTATTTAACAGATGTAATTACTAATTAGAACCAGAAGAAACATGTCATTTCAAGGTGACTTATCTAACAATATACTCTGAATCAAACAGAACCATTTATTTTACTGTTTTTATGTTTTAAATACAGATATTTTAAATTTAAGAGCCTTCAATCCAAGTGAGGTACTTCCTGGTACTTCTGTAATAAGTGAAACACACTCACACTCTTTCAGGCAGAGTATATTATCTCAAATAAAATCTACTCCCCGAAGGTGAAAACTGGAGTGACTATCTACCCGTTGTCATATCAGTTAAGTAGGTTCTGGGGATTTTGTTGTAGAAGTCTTTAAATGTAGGAAGTAGTCCAGTTTTAAAAGGACTTGTCCTCCAATTCTCATTTTTAGAAACACAAAATAACATAAATAGCAATACTGTTTTTATTACTACAATATATTCAATTACATTAATATCAAGAAAATAAATTATAAATCTGTCTGGACATTAAATAATCATAACAACATTTTTTTTTAATTTGTGGGAAAGGAAATATACTGTTCGGTGTTACTCTTATGTCCCTGGTTGTTGCTCAGTTTGATGGGCCCCAGCTTGCACAGAGGTAAATGTTATGAATTAACTTGTTTTTCCCATTAGTATATTTTGTTATATATATATATATATATATATATATATATATATATATATATATATTCACAGATAAAAAAATTCAACAAGCGTTTATTATCCTCTAAAGTTTAGACAACATGTATTCTTGCTTCTGTCAGTAAGGAGGACCCTTAAACTTTTAAATTTTGAAAAGTTCCGTGCTCTGCCCAGTCAATACCTCCAAGCCTGTGAAAAGAACATAACAGAATATTCTGGAAGAAATGCAGAAGATCGGAGTGCCACAAGAATGCAGACATTAAGTCTGTGCTTGCAAGATTCCAGAGGGCAAGAAAGGATCTATCAGAAACTGGAACAGAAAAACACAGTTGAGTGGTGACCCTGGATATTGAAGTTGCCAGGATTGCGGAATGTTTCCCAAAGAAATTTGCAGTCATCAAATGAGGCTCACCCAAGAGGAAAACCATGTGAACTGGAGGTGACAAGCAATGGACTTGAGCCCAGATGTTATTAGCTACTGATGCCAGCTTACTGAGCTTCAGTCTTTTATTGGTGAAGATCTCTGTACTGTTTTCTTGTACCTCTCATTTAGAATAAAACTGTTTATTAGGTATTTATATATATATATATATGAAGTATGAAATTTTAATTTAATCACTTTTAGTTTAGTTATAGGAGTGCAAGTTGTCCTGAATCTCAGAGGTGTTGGACTTTTAAATAGTACCCATACTGCTAAGATTATCAGTACCTTTTAACTTACACTGGATATATTTTACACTGTTAGATGGCCTGAACCTGTGGGAACCAGAGATGGAATGTTATGGTGTATGCCTGAAATGTCTCCCCACAGGCCCATTCATTTGAACACTCCATCCCCACCTAATAGTGCAGTTCTGGGAGGTTGTAGACCTTTAGGAGGTTGGACCATGTTGGAGGAAGTGGGTCAGTAGGGGCAGATCCCTGGGGGCCAATTATCCTCACATCCTTTCTACGTCCTCATCCAGCCACCATCTGTGGAGTCCTGCAAACACTCACACACTGGGAATTTTTCTTGCAGCCTTTCCCACCTGGATAGATTGTTTTTTTTTTCTGAATCTGTGAGCCAACATAAATCTTCCGCCATTAAGTTGTCTCTGTTAGGTATTTTTGTCATGATGACAAGAGAAATGATTAACAGAAAAAAAAAAAAAAGAAAAACACTATTGTCTTAGTATTTTAGTGTTATAAGCTACCTTCGTTCAATGATAAGAGTATGGGGTGAAGAGAGAATAAAATTTGCATAAGTACATATAACTAGTGATCAAATAACATACAAATTTATACCCCCACAAACAAACACATACAGTCACCTTGGCAAAAGTTCTCATTAATGAGATGCAAAGGTGTAAGGAAACCTATTTATCTTTGAATTTCTGCAATGTTTAGATCTAGTTAAGTCTTTGTGTCCCTTCCTCTCACTAACACCTTATGCAAGGGTGGGTCTAGGTTTAATCTTCATGCTGTATGTTGAATTAGCTTTAATAGAGCATTCAAGAATTTATCATATTTTACCGAAAGATCAGCATTCTGGCAGCAGAAGTCTATCTCTTAGTGCATTCCCCTACACCTGATAAGGAAGGAATTCCTTTTCACTGTAAATAATTTGTGAGAATCAATACACGAAGGAGCTGATAATATTAAGCAAAGCTCACAGATAAGGCAGAGTTGACAGTCACAACTCGAGCCAGTCTGATGATCTTAACTACCTTGTTCACAGTTTCCTAATGTATAACATGAGGTTTTCTGAGCAGGTAGCACACCTAGGGCCTTCTTACTCCAGCATCCTACACTGTGACTCAGAGTACCTGGTTGCCAGAGCCAGTGCTGTGTGAGTAAAGCATTTCATCCAGTCCTCAGTCTTTCTTCCTCATAAGAGACAATTTTGGATGCTTCTGGAAATATAAGTAACTAAAAGATGGCTAAACTACATTCTTACTTGAATTGTATAATCTTTTTGCCTGTCATTTAGCAATATTGATGATAGATTTAGCCAAATTATAGTGGTTTTTGTTTGTTCGTTTTTGACAAAGATGGTGTCCTATAGGTGTACTCTTTGGAACCAATGAGTGATAGATGGTTAATAAACCAAGAGGACTTTCTCGGTTTACACACACCTTGCTGTTGATCTGTTTGCTCTTTGTGAACTAACCCTTCAGCTATGAGCTATTTTTATTGGTGTTATCCATCCAGGATTCTCTCTACGAATACCAAAAGTGTGGAAGGATGGTGTTTAGCTTTGAAAATGGCTTTGTCTGTCTTTAGTACCAAATTCTAGGGTGCCAAGTTATAGTATTTGGTGTTCTTTCTGCTTTTACTGATCTTAATTTTGGCATTGATTCAGCATAGACACAGATCAACTTAGTGGAGTTTAATTACAAAACTGGACACACATAAGCATAGTTTAATAAGTGTTTACAGAATGCTCGGAAGATAATAGCAGTAACCTTAATCTATGGATATATGAGCTAAAGGAGTTTTTAGGACTTCATAACAGGATTCTTAAAGTTCATGATTGCTAATGTTCTGAGGTTGGCAGGAGAGCAAAGGGAGAAAGAAAGGGTATGGTTTTGAACTATGTTATGAAAAGAGGTAAATTATGAGAATAATGTACATTATAATATAGTTACATAATGAGATTTAATTTCAACTACTAAAATTAAGACCTACCATTGCTTCTTGGAGCATTGTCATTCCAAAGGCAATAGAAATGTCCTGAAATGTAGCTAAGGAGTTAATTGGTCTATGTCATTCCAATAGGATTAATTTTCTTCTTATAGCCCTACTCTGAAGTAACATAATACAAAATTGTATTTACTTGTTTCTCTCAGTTTTGAATGATAAATTATTATGTAAAATCATATTTAATATTTATTTTAACTCATCAATTTGAAAATGAATTAATTATTTTCTGACATTCATTTTCTCTAATGCACATAGTTCTTTTATGTTTCTAACTGCAGATATATCATTGATAATACAACTTTTACTCTCTGTTTATCTTTTTATTACTATTTTAAACACTATTTATTTCATTTTGGTGTGTATATATGCATGCATGCGAGTGTGTGTGTGTGTTGATGCATGACACAGCCTTTACAGATGTAGTGGTCAAATTGTAGGCATGGATTCTCTCCACAAAATTGGTTTTCAAACTTGGTGTCAAGACTTTATCTGTTGATTCATCTCACTTTGCTACTTCTAATGCATTTTGCTTAAGGTAATAATGATATTGTTAGGCTTTTATTTATATTAATTTGGGTTTTATAAATATGAATCTTGATTAAGTCTCATTGATCCTTTATATTGTTTGCAGTGTCTTTTCATTTTTATCCTGCTTCATTCTTCTAACAAAAATTTTGGACTTTTCTATCCTCTTCTTATCTTGGAAGTTTCTGTCAAATGTTCCATTTCTTCTTTTCTCTGAATTGACATTTGATATTTTATTATTATTATTTATTATCATTATTACCATTATTACTCTACCTCTTAGCTTAGAACCCTTTGTCTAGTTTAACTTGAACTATTCTACTTGGTTAGAATCTATTCTATTATTTGATATATATAACACAATTTAGCATATATGTTCTTTTCATGTGAAAATTAAGATTCTATAAAAGTTTATTTTCATGGTTATTTATTTCATAACCTCTTGCATTTAAACATTTTTCACAATCTGATGATTATATATTCTGGATTTCTTGTTGAGTCTCTGGTCTTTTGTATAGGATACCTCATTCCTTTTTATTTTTGATAATTTCCATAGATATTGTCATATGCCTTAGGAATCCAGTGTGAATAATTCTGTGGCATCTAACAGAGGGAGTGGTTCCCTAGAATTACTTTGTTTATTTCTGCTTGAAATGCAGAGAAATCACCATGGGGGGGTTCCTGGGTTATACTAGTAATGTGATTTTAAACGCTCCATCATATTTGATTCATGCACATCCTTAAAACTTTCCATTTCTCCTACATTGAAATTCTAGTCAAAGACAATCTCCCTTGTGTCCATCTGTGATGTCAAATTGGGTTTCTGTTTCAAGTCCCTTCTTTAATGATTCCAGTCCTGGCTCCACTATCTACAGGGTCGCTGAAACATGCATTTTCTCCTAATATCTTCACTATAAATATAAAAGAAAAACAAGCAAAAATGTAAAATTATCCATCACTCCTATGTTGGGAGGGGGAGGGTCCTTCCCTCTAGACTGGATAGCAATGGAGGAATGTGGGAAGACATGGGTATTATTGAAAATGAGTTGGAAAGTTATGTAATTATATATTGATAAATAAATAGAGATAAAGGAGAAATTTACAGATAATAAAATACTTAAGAAATTTAATAACTAATTGTAATGAAAATATTCTTTTGGTTTTTACTTTAACAGCTAATTAAAATGTATGAAATATTTTATACAGTTTGAATAAATTCTTAATATTTTATTGATGGCATTTTACTGAATGTCATCCCTTATATCGTCTTTGAAATATTGTTGAATGGAATAACATAGTGTCAAGTAATCTAGATACAAAGAGAAATGTATAAGCATAAATGTTAAATGGGATTGGCCCGAAACCACTCATCCTTATAACTAGTAATCAGTACATAAAAGTTCATTATAACATTCTTTACACATTTCCATACATTTTGGGTTATAAACAATAAACTTACATTTGTTTTTATGTAACCCAGAGTAGCCTCAGATTCTTAATCTCTTTCCTATATTTCCTGAGTGATGATATTAAAACCACCATCCACTACAGCAGCCTAATAATACATAACATAATTTCAAAAATTTGAGACAATGAATAATTATATTAAATATATAATAAATAACTTTAAGAAGTATTACTTACTTAAAAAAGAGAATATAACAGTTACACCCTTGGAAAGTAGTTTTCCATTCATGTGAAACAGTGCTCTAAGTAATCAGCTGACACGAGGAAAGGGTCCATTTGGCTCCTGGTTTTAGAGATTTTAGTCCATTGCTGTTGGCTAGGTTACTTTAGGACAGGAATGTGGTAGTGGAAAAGGCTTGTCAGCTCATGTAAGTAAGGAAAGAAAGAGACTAGTGTTCCAGTATCCCTCTCAAAGGCGCATTACCAATGACATCACTTACTTTCTTTACCCAAAATGATGTTTCCGTTTCTCTTAATAACACCAGATTCTGGTGACAAAACCTTTGGTATATGGCTTTTTAAGGAACACTGAAGATCCAGCCAATGTGATTTTTTTTGTATCATCTACCATATTGAATATAAAACTAGATTTATTGACCAAAATAGGCTTCAATAATCCAATATTTTACCTAATGAGATGATTAATATAATAAACACACATAACAATAATAAATAAAACACAGGATCAGAACAAATGTTCCACACTATTCACTGTTAAGAAGGCAGAGAAAATTAAGTATGAAAAGACACAGAAGGCATACAAGTAGGAAAAGAAGCAAAATGATTCCTCTGCAGGTTTTACATATTCAAAAACAAAAGAAAACTTCTTAGAAATGATACATGAATTCAGAAAAAGCAGGATATATTTTCAGTTATCTTCTTGTACACTAATAACGAAAATCTGAGAAAAGAAATTTACAAAATACTTCCTCTTACAATAACATAAATGACAAAAAATAAAAACAGACAAACAAACAAACAAACAAACACTTAGTGATAACTACCCAAGGCAGTGAAAGACTTTGATAATGGGAAGGCAACCAATGCTTACAAGTTGGAAGACATTATATTGCTAAAATATCCATTTTATCAATTGAGAGCAAATACAAATATAATACAATTGCTATAAAAATTCCAGTAGAACCTTTGTTGCAAACAGAAAAAAAATTCACCAGCTTAATATGAATTCTCCAGGTCCCATTTGCCAAAACAAGTTCAACAAAGAATAAAACTAAAGGGAAGATATTATATACATTTTTACACATCTTACAATGTAAAGTTATCGAAATAGTATGTATGAAATGTGCAAAAGTGCAGACTAATCATCAAAGTCTTCATTAAGGACTTAGATAGAAACCTTTGAGAGAATAAGGTCACTTTATATTTTATAAAAATGTCAAAATCACTCAATAGTGAATACATAATATCTTCAATAAAGGGTATGAAGAGCAGAGTACCATATGTAGAAAGAAAAGTGGTACATCTTAAATATTATCAAAAAAATCTTATATTGGATTAAATCCTTACATCAAAGAACTCAAAGTATAACAATTCCAAAACAAATACATAGTAAAAGTCTTCCAGATATGATCTTGGCAGTGATTTAAACCAGAAACAAATAACAGAGCCCTGAATTTTATATGACTTAGAAAAATATTGTGTATCAAGTGACATAATCAATAGCATGAAAAGTCATGTTACAGTATAGGAAGATATTTGTGGATTGAATATTTGATATGAGATTAATAAACAGAATATGAAGATAACTTAAGCAATCCAACAATCAAATTATGAAGCAACCTGATGAAAGAGAGGCCAGTAGATTTTTTTCTCTTTACAAAACAAGGAGCAACTCGTCAATGAAGTCGATGCATTACTTTACTAGCAATAAAAGAAATAAAAATCAAAACCACGGGGAAACATTACGGCACATCCAATAATATAGCTTCTATCATAGTAATAAAAAATACTAAATGTTGATGGGGATGCTGATAAAGTTGAACTCTTGTACTCTGTTGGTAAAATTGTCAAATGTCGCAACCACTGCAAAAACTAATATGGATATTCCTTAAAATATTTAAAGCTATACCATATGATCTCACATTCACAGTCTCTCTTCTGGACACTTTACATGAATAGATTATGGATTTCTAGAAAGTGATTGACATTGCTCTTCATCGTAGAAGTACTTATAATAAAGGAGTAAGAAACACGTCCATCAACAAGTCAACAGATAAACAAGATGTGTTATACATCTAAGTATACAATAAGATTGTATAACATTAAGCTTTCCATTAAAAGGAAATTTTGTCACTGAGTGCATATAACTTCCCATAAAAATTAAAGACATTATATTAATCACAGTAAGCCAACCAGAAAGAATGAATAAAACAAAAGCAAAGCAAACAAACAACAAAATTCCCCAAACTACCACTGTGTGACTCCATGTTTAAGCCTTATTTAAGGTACAGAAGAGCATTTGAACAGAGGGTAGAACAGAGGCAATAGTTGTCCTGGGAGAAGAGGGAAAGGGACACTGTTCTAATGGGTACTGAGACTTATAAGATCAATGTTATAGAGCTGTGTGGTAGTAACATTTGAGCTATGTGTTCTTATAAAATGGCATTTCTAAGGAATACAATGAAAGGAAAATTACTAAGAAGATTTAGAAGGATTTCTCCTAAATGTTCACCAATCAGTCAGTGGATAGACTGGTCACGATTATCAAAATTTTGAGCCACTACAAGGATTTCTATTTCAGAAATGTCTTTTCTGTATCACACATATACATCATTTCAGCAATGTTGCAATTCATATAACTTTACTCATAAATGGTCATATATACACACATTGCAGACATCAGTATGTTTAGGCAATGGATGTTGGAATCCTATGACATCCTTCGCTGGGTTAAATGACTGGGTTAAAGTGGATTGTATAACTGACTGCTAATGTTCTTCCACCCTATATTTCTTGTTATGGTGAATAGATTTGCAATACATTTAGCAAGGATTGTGAATATAATGATGCAGATAGTTGTGAATGGCGGTGATAAACTGCTAAAAATGACTACAGTGCTGAATTTAAGTTCTAAGCTTCGTGGCGGCTTGTGCTTTCTCCATTCTTCAGGAATAGTTTTCGAATTTTTCCACATGAGATTTATGAGTAATACGATGTCTGGATTCTTGTTTTATGATACTAAATGTATAGTTCTGTAATTCAAATTTTTATATACAGTCACATTTCTCTGCCTTTCACTGTTGTGTTGTTTGTGAATTTTCTCCACTCTTCACCCTCAGACACGTTAATATTCTGAGGCACCCATTAGAAGATCTGTATGCAAAGATCATCAGCGGATTCAATTGTGTCCTGTTTTAAAATGTGAAATTTTAGTGTTAGTCTTCATTCTTTTGCAGATTTATTCAGGGTTTTTTTTTTTGCCTTTGAAAATTATTCATGCATTATTTGACATTTTTATGAAGTAGCTTTGGCTTTTGTGCTATAAATAGGTATCAAGGATAAACCAAAGCCAAAGATTACGGCTTAGGGACCTGAGGTTGTCATGTGAAGGTTCATGTTATGCCTAAGGTTTCAGGGTCCCCTTGAATTTCTATTCATTCTGCAATATCGTCCATTATTTGCCTTCTGACAGGTCTGTGAACCCTGAGATCGTGTTATTTACTGGAAAAATAGGTTTTTAATTGCGTTATGACTCAGCCTTAGAATGTACCTTTAATCCAAGGGCTTCCTGCTGAAATATTGTAAATAGGATTAAATAAAGTCAAGGATGGGTCAAGAGGGGGAGTGAGCAACCAGTTGACAGGAAATGAATATAGAATGACTAATAAAAATACAGAGAGACTAAGAAGGAATCATAAGAACTGATAGAGAGTTTACACAGGAAGTGGAAGGGGTGAATTCACGTTGAAAGAGGTTGATTAAGATAGTGTGAGAGAGGAGGATGCCTGGTGGGACATCTGCTAAGGAGGAAGATCATCTGGGTGCTTTCTCAGCCTCTATGAGCTAGCAGGCTTTCATACCAGCATCTGGCTTCCAAGCCAGTATCTGGCTTTCAAATCTTTATTGGTCAAATCGAATGATTGAGATTTTGTTTAAAGAGAGCACTCTAACACGTATCAGTTGAAATTACTGAAGTGGACACATCCCTTGTAGAGACCTAAGCACTTGCAGAATTCATCTTCCACCTGGCACGAAAGTTTGTATCTGGGTTTTCTCTCCTCACTGTGGATATTCCTCCACAAGAGCAAAGCAGAGTATAGCATCTCAATCTTCTTTTTAAATCAAGACACACCAACTAAGCTAACAAAGAAAAAAATCTGTATGTCACAAATATGGAGGCAAACAAAATCAGTTTAAAACTATTGGGTGAATGAGCACATCTTCTCTAACGTTCTTGCCTGTGAATCAGCCTATCTGCCCGGAATTCTCTCAATGGCTCTCTCTTACCTCTAAGAAGGTGGATTTACAGTTATTAATTTTTATATTTTTAAGTGTTAGAGAATTATGCTGCTTACAGTTCCATCCCACAGCGGAGAGGTTCTTTCCATCAGATAACTTCCACCTATGTAATTTTGTTTGAGGGTGCCCTACAGCTTACATCTTAGTAATCTACATCTTTTTATCTTCTAACTTCCAGATCATAGATACAAAATTGAAGGCACCCCAACTAATTATTTTTCTCCTGAAAGTAGTGTTGCCCTTGAGCCTGGAAGATTGTAAACTTTTATTCTTAGCATGACTATCAGTCCTCTTCAGGTAATTCTTCCTACCTACTGTATTCTTGCCTTGATCTCTTTTATAATTTTCAAGAAAGCTCCTCTATTTTGTTATTTATGTTTAATTAATTTTTCTTTTATTACTTTATTTTTTTCTGAATATCATGTTACTGTCCTGTGAGCTGTTCTATGGACTTTCCTTCACAACTCCTATTTTTTTATTGTTATCATTCTAAGTGCACAAATTACATTGAAATATTATTTGAGTGTATAGGTCACTTAGAGACACTCTAAAGTTGTCAAGGTATATATTATATGTATTAAGATGAACTACGGCAGATGGTTGGATTTCCATATGAATTTGAAATGGAATAAATAGACGTTTATGAGTGTGGGAGAGGGAATACAGGGAGCAGCAGCTAAAATATAGGATCATTTGTAGGTCATATGGAAACCTAAAACTGTAGAAACATTTAAAAATATATACTTATATGAAGATGTTCTGGATGGAACCACTAAAGAACAAGGGAGATAGATACCCAACTCGACATCTATCATCATTATTAAAAAAAAAGTAAAATCCTCTAGTTCTGAGATCTGGTTAAATATAATTGAGATTTCGGTCAAAGGATCCTCTTGGAAACCCTCTTCCCACCCCAAACCCAGATTATCATCAAGTCTACTCATTGCTCTCCACAAACTGATGGTAAGATTCCGTTGCTGGAGACAATACCTACGTAACTCATTGAACATGGAGAAGTCAAGCTTTTGCCTACCTGACACTTTAATTCCTACTGAGTAGTGTTCATGATACTCAAAGCTACTCTGCATGCTACGAAATGAGAAAGGGTAACACCAGCCCAATTATAAACCTCTCAATGGTGAGTTTGAAAACCTACACATGGTGACTTGCTTGCAAGTTGTGCTAGTGCAATATTGGCACAAACATTCTGGGAGTGACCAACCAATATTTGATTAGATTTAATGCTCATGCCTTGAGATAAAAAACCATCAGGTGGCCAAAGAACCCAAGACTATATAAGTCATGGACATAGGGAAAATAACAAATACTCTGTTAAAAGAACATAGCAACCAAATGACTTCTAAAAATGTTATGCTATATTCACAGACCAACGTGTAGCTCAGCCATTATCAGAGAAGCATTCTTCTGAGATAGAGGAGAACACAGATACCTGTAACTTGCCAATATACAAGTAGTAGACCTTGAAAAACTCAATACTAAATGGTATTACTCCATCAATTCTATCCCCTCAGAGCTCAGGAAATCCATTAGAAGAAAAGATTGAAATTTTTTAAGAGCCAGAGGGATTGAGGACACCAAAGAAAGAAGGCCATCTAAAAGTCACAGCACCAATGTATATACAATCTCAAAGAAACTGTGACAGAATGCACAGGGCCTGAGCAAGTCTGTGGCAGATAGGGTGAGAGCATTGAGTGGAAAAGTTGACACAAGCCCAGAAGCCTCCATCCTTATTTCAAAAGCTAACTCTAATTGATCACTGCTTGCAAATGAACCATTACTTTTCTCCAATGTGTTTCACTTGGTATAACAAACCATGCTTAAGGCCAACACAACATGAACTAAATGGCATCTTTGAAGTTCTTTGACTAATTATTATTTGTCAAGGCCATTTGCTTTTTTAACTTTATGGTCCTCTGGAAATATATTATTATGCCTTCTGGCTTTGTGTTTTAAGGTATTCTCTCTGTGTGAATGTGCCTCTGCAGCTGTATGTTTTTCTTGTGATTTTTCTTTGGATCTTTTTCTTCTTATTGTTTTGTCCTATTTTAATTTGTTTTTTAAAATCTCATTATTTTTTAGGTGCCTGTTTGTGTTTTAATGAGACCATGAAATAAAGGGTTAAGATTTGGGTGGGTGGGGAAAGGGAGGATCTGGAAGGAGTCTGGTAACAGGAAGTCATAATCAGAATATACTTTATGAAAAATATGTTTCAATTAAAACTGAGTCTTGTATAACATTTTTAGCATTACATTATTCTTGTGCAATATTAGTTGATATATATGGGAATATTAAACAGAAGAATAATTGCTTGCCTATTTAAAGAACAAACAAAACATCTATACCTTCAAACTATGTTTTCTGTAAAAGAGATAATTGCCTTATTGGGTATCCACACATATTCTAAAAATGATGTAACCAAGTATGTGAGTTTTATAAATAAATAAATAAATACATAAATGAATAAATATGAATTAATAACCTGAACTATGCATATTTGAAACAAAAGAATATAGTTATTTAGAATGAATATAGTTTGAATTAAGTAACAGTGATATAATTTAAACCTGCTTTAAAATTACAAAGTATCATTTGGGTAAAATGTTTCACTTTCTAAATATGCTATTTAAATAGAAAATAAAATATAATGATTATCTTTGAAATAAACAAATGTGATTTTACCAACTAAGGTTTGTTTTAACAAATTCTCCTTCATTTATTAACTGCTGAGAAGGAAAATTTTCTTGTCCTACATGTCCAAATAGAGTTTCAGCCATTTCTGTGTTTCTGTGTCAGACACATTTCACATCTTCAATCCTCTGCCTTTCCCTCTACCCAGATCTATATTGATGTTTTCCTGACTTCTGAGCTAATGCTGCAAGAATTCAACTCAGGTAATATTGTCTGTTGTGTAACATAATGAGTCAGTCAGTTGTTGGATGCAATCTGAACTTCAGCTTATGCCATCAAAGCTCTGAGACAGGGGTTCAGTCTCCTGTTTGACATTACTGTGGCTCCTGCAGCTTTACTACAGCTATAATACATTTCTCTCAAAGAAGTTCATGTCTTCACAAACATGTTATCCCTGTGTTTGAATACTTTTGCTCTGCTCTATGTTATCCCTTTTCCTTAATAGCTGGTGAGGCCATCTTAAATCTTAATGGTTTATCATTTGTCCACATCTATTCAATAATACTTTGTATTTTCATTATAAGTGTTACTATGAAGTAACTAAGTTATAGTCTTAGTAACCCCACCTTACATGGTCAAGACAGAACAAGCACTCTTTCTGCCTTTTGGATACTGAAAAATGTCAATGTGGAATAAATTAGTTAATGATAAAGTAAAAGAAGAAATTTGTTATAAGTCTTCTACAATTCCAACGCTTGTTGTAAAGTTAAATAATCTGACTAGATTGTGGATATTTTTATGCATGCTATTTTCTAAAGAATCATATTAGTTGTCAGGTTGTCAACTTCCATGTTGTCCTATTTCTAAAAGATGCCGTTTCCTCTCCAACATTAGTCAAGAACATTTTTATAGTGAGTCCCTTTGGATTGGAGAGCAGTTGCAGCAGTGTTATTCTTCAGTAATTGGTTTGCTTTTCCTTAAATAAGTGTTGTGAACCATAGAAGTCAGGAACCTCATTTCTCTATCTCTGTTTAACTCAAGAGTTAAAATTCAAATTTCTGTCTGATATTCTTCAAAGATTAAAGGGCTTACAGAAGTCTGTTTTCTGCATTCATCCGTACCTATAATTTATTTTAATTTCTGGTTGTTTTATTTTCAACCTGTGCTACAAAGGTTTGTTAGGGATATATGGGAGCAACGTTAAATATCCTAGGAATTAGAAAATTTGGATTTTAGAAAATTTTGTAGAGGAGGAGACATAGTTGTGAACACCATGAGGTCCTGAGCACAGAGAAAAACTGTGGAATTAAATATGAATTTAAGGTGAAAATTAGCAAATTAAAAACTAAATAGCTCCTTTATTTAAAGACCAAGATAGCAATGTTCAAAGTCAGAAACAAGTAAGCAATAAAATGGTAATAAAATTACAAGAATTTTACTTCTGTGATTCTCAACAAATTCATTATATATTGCTAGCTATAAAATCACCCCTTTTAGTTGATGGGATCTGTCCTTGATTTTATCTCTAACAATGTTCCTGATGCTGAAATAAATTCCCCAAAAGAAGAGCTCCTTAGGCAATTCATGCAGGGAAATGCCAATTTTACTAATTTACAGTCACTCTGAACTGGGTGCTTGAATATATTCATGCTTTAAAAATACATGCACGATGTAAGTACATGCTGCATTTTCTGTACAACATTTTCATTTTAACTGATTTATTATCAAGCACAACGTTAAAGCTCCTTCAGAATTATCTAATTATGCCATTAACTTGCCCATCATGGCTTGCTTTAAGCTGCATATTCTCGGACTTATTTCTTCACATTGAAGACTCAATCAACGATAAAAGACACATGTTTAGCTGGTCTACCTATCTGCAAAATGATTGATTTATAGATGACATTGTATTTCCTGTACACTCAATCAGAACAGTTTTAAAATTACCATTCTGATATGAAAAGGTCATTTGGATTACTTGGAAACCATAATGTGTACAATTTTTTAATGAAAATTATTTTCATCTGCCTTTCCCAGCTACTTGACAGTATCTCATACAATGAGAAAGAGAAGAATACATTTAAAAAATGAATCCTGTTTTGGAAAAGAAAGGACACACAGATGGCATTGCCAAAGGTCCCTGATGGAGCTATATTGCATGCGTGCATTGTACATTTACCTACACGGATTCAACACAATGTTTACATGAGCCAGCTCTGTTTTCCTGTTATTTGTCTCTCAAACCCACACAACTATTACACTCTTTCTCTCTGTTCTGTGACTTCTCCATGCAAAAGAGTGCTAGTAAACCCACTTCATTTAAAACTTCCCAGTCATTTTCTTGAATATAATATATAAGGAATATTTGGAGCTAGTGAGATTCAAAGCCTTCAGACATAAGCAATAAAGCCATATAGTATTGAGATACAACTAAATACAGGTTTTTTTTTTAAATAAATCATCTCAAAATGATGTAGGTGTTTTAAATTAAATTATGTTTTGAGATAGCATGCAAACTTTTATGACTCATTAGGATTGGTCTGTGTAACTGCAAGAATGGTGACATCCCCTAATTTGGAGCAATTAGAATCTGTACACCTAAAAAATAGTAACAGTACTTGCTTTAAAAAAAATCATTTTATTGATCCAAGACAAATTTTGCCATGACTACAACTTTGTGTGATTTTCTCAGTGGAATCATTTCCTGCTGTTATTTGCTAATATTAAATCTTTGTGAGACTGTCCACCAACCTGGGGAAGCTTATGTAAAGTTCGAAAACCAGAGCAAACAACTTACTGTTCTCAGAACATTTTCTTTGGATTTGTAATCAAACAGATCTACATTAGGAGAGCCAAGTACCACTGCTCTGAAACAGAAAACTCTTATTTAAAAATAAAAAGGCAGTTTTTCTCTCTCCAAGACAAATATGTTGCATTTTTTTCCTCTGACAGACTTCTTTAAAAATTTACCCTGAAACAGACCAACTCTCTTTGATTTTTTATTGATGTTTCAGAAATCAAATAATTCATTACTTATTATATTTTCAACTTTTTAGATGTATGTATGTATGTATGTATGTATGTATGTATGTATATATGTATGTTTGTATATATGTATCCATATATTGGAAAGGCAAAGATCACAGAACAAGTCTGAATATCAGAGAACAACGTGTAGGAATAGGCTCTTTTTTTCCTCTATGTGGATTCATCAAGCCTAAATGTCTCCACCTACTGAACCATTTTACCAGCTTGTGTTATTTCATACTTTAAAAACTACATACTATCTACCTTTATTTTTTTTCACTTGATCAGATGCCAGATCAGGGTGGTGAAAAACAAATTAGAATAGTTCATTTGAGTCAGCGTACATTGAGGTCCCAAGAAGTTTTTCTATAAAATACTCAGTCTTTTAACATGTATGATAGTATTAAAGTTTTAAACAGGAGTGCTATGCACATGAATTTAGATACGAGCTTAGAATTCTGAATATAGCTTATTTTCATTATTATTCTGGATATAGACGAGGTAGGGAGGCAGTGCACTTTTGTTTCTGCTTTAATGCACATTGCTTTGAAAAGTCTTTAACTTCAGGACCATAGTCTTTCACAATATAACTTGACATGTGAGCTTTGGGCTTGATGCTTTTTGAATCAAACCTTTGACATCTCCCCCCAAAAAAGAATAAATTTGCAAATATAAAAGGATATAAAACATATTTTATAGGATCCAAGGACGTGTATCAGACATTTCCAACACATCCAATTTCAATTTGATTTTGGCTTATAAAAAGCAGTTACAACCCAGCAATGAAACATGGAAAATAAGGGACACGGAAAAAATAGTTAATCTGATTTAAAAAATAAACTAGAAAATCTGACCTTGCCAAGGAAATTTCCATGAGCACACACCATCAATCGAGGATGCAGGGTACTTGTACATTCACATAAAAACAATGGCTGCTCTTCTCCTTATGAGGTGATGAAAGCTTCAGTTTCAATTTTCTTGACCACATTTGGATGTTAACTACGATGCTACTCACTGCCCAAATCACTCTTATGCTTGAGACATTTGACTGAGCCAAAAATATTAATTCATGTTGAAAGTAAGCCACAAAAGAAACAGTTTTTTTTTAAAAAATCAATCAGATAAGATTTTATATTTCATAAAGCTCAACATTCTACAAGTGAAAAATCTTACTTAATGATCATTTAATTATCTTCTTATAATAGTTTTTATTTTTATTAGATTTGTTTTAAAAATTAAGATGTAAAGTGAGTAAAGGAACGACTTTTTTCTAAATGGGGTAATAACTAAGTTCTAGTGGAACACCAACACTGAAATACTCTACAGATGAGCTCGTATTAGACGGATTTTATATTGGAATCAGTTTCTCAAAAGCTTGTAGTTCTATGGCTAGAAGTACCTAAAACTACTATGAGGTTCAAACATCTCTACTGAAGACTAGATTCTGTTTCCACTCCTGCAAGATAAGACCTCTCATAGATACATACAATTTGTTCCACATAAACTGAGCTCTGTGCAAACAAGGTATAAAAATAAAGTAGCGAGTTTGCTCTACATGCACATTCAACAAATTTACAATTTTGTAAACAACAGACACTCTCCTTGAAAAAAATGTCATTATTTGAGACAATATTTTTTGATGTGTGTGACACAGTGTCTTTATGATGCATTGTCATGGCTGAACAAACTTATCCTCCCGAAGTTCGTTCTTTCTTCACATCAAACCCCTATGTAATGTTCTTTACATTTTCAAAAACTATCCTATCCTCCACTGATTTACTGCACAAAGATGCTGGAAGTGCACAGTATTGATAGAGTCTAAGCAAAGCGTCTGCTTCACCTAGATACATATTGCATTTATTTCTGTTCCTCACTTCCATTCCTTGACCTCTTCTGGGAGCTGACCCTATAGATTACAACTGCCATGATGTATGTTCCCCTAGGGTGTTCCATAATTTATACCTGTACTTGCATGTTTGAGTGGACATGGTGTCGGGTGGAATACTCAGCTCACATTTACAAAGTGTCAGCTGGGGCAGAAAAGAGCCTTCTAACAGCGTTGAATTGAGTTGTCATAGGTGTATGGTCATGCTCCACCAACTAGAGTCACAAGACAAATGGTTGGCCAGGAGATTCAAAGTGGCATTAAATGACTTACAGCTGCAGTGAATTATATTGTGATGTTTCAAAGTGTTTGACTGTGTTTGTATCACATCAAACATACACTGGGAAAGTGTGAAATGTAGACAGTCAGCCACATGTTTTACATACAATTGGCAAACATGCCAATTTAGGATGAAACATCTGGAAATCCCAAGTATTATGTTAACTGACATCCTGAAAAAAGACATTGCTATGCTATGAATAGTTAATTTATGCTAAATAAAACCAAAGATGTGGTTCACACTGGTGTACACCATTTCTGAGTGTCCTCCTACTGACACAATACATGGTGAAATATCTAAGTCTCCCGGTTATGCATGTATGGGGAGAAACCAGCAACTTCTTCACGTTGTCTTAGTGGATCCAGGCTTTTTATTGCCTCCAGCAGCTTATTTGGAGCACAGAGACATGGGGGGGGGGGAGGGTGAAGTTGTGAAGTTGTGTTGGAAAATTGTCCTTTGAATAAGAGTATTTAGTCTTCATATGAGAGCCTTTCTTACTTTGGTCCATAGGATTTATGTGTACAGATGCAAGGGAATGACATACGACAGAGACAACAAGAACTGAAGTCATCAGACATAGTGTCTCTGCCATTCCATTTGTGTTTTTTATGCCTGTTACAACTGGATAGTGTTGGTAGAAGTGGAACTCTCAGGCTTGGGTTCATGTTATCCCCAGCTGCTTCTTGTCTGTTTCTGTCTTTCATGTAGTTTGGTCACAGAGGCCTGTTTTGTAGATTGTAAATGGTGCCTAGCCTCCCTGGACTTCTAAGACATTATTCTCAGCTATGTTTGTACTCAACTCCATTGACAAGAAACTTAAGTCCTCAAGATAAAAATATTTTCCTCCTCTGACTGGGGTGGCTTGGTCCTCTTGCAGGAACTGCAGCTGGTACTAGTGAAGACACAGAACAGTGCCTTTCTAGAGTCTAATATTCCAAGAAGACCTGGACTACTCTTCTCACTTCATTATTAACACGTGAAGTACATCCATCTCTGTCTTGTAACTCAGAACTGTACAAACACGTGCCTATTTCTACATCACTTCATCCTCCAACGTTATCCAAATTAGAGAGCTGTGAGCTTACTTTTTATGTGATGGTATCCTCTGCTTAACCGACTTGTTTGTAGATGTAGATGTTTTATATCTGTGTCATTTTTTAAAGATTACTTAAATGTTAGAATTATATTAAATTATATGATGCACATATAGCGTGTATGTTATTGCACTTGTGGGGATATTTGAGGACAACTTTCAGGAATTAGCTTTCTCTTTTCAAAGTTTTCTGAGGAATCAAACTCAGATGAACAACCTTGCAAAACAAGAGTTTCAAGTCACCAAACCATCTCACCGTCCTTGAACCTTGAATTTCCTTTGTTCCAGGATGATATCTTATTGTGTAGTCCAGGCCAGGCTCAAACACATGCCAGTCCTCATGCATGCAGCTTCTGAGGGTTAGCAGTTGCATAGAGTCATGCCAGTCTTCACGCATGCAGCTTCTGAGGTTAGCAGTCTCATAGACTTCTTTCTATACTGGGAATAATTCTCCTCTTCATCATGCAGAATTATCCACTGATACAATAGACATGAGGCTCTATTTTCTGTGTCACTTGTGTTGGTTTGAAAGGCTGAAGTCTGTAGACACAATTAGGTCTGAAGGTGAGAGATAGGATGTCATCTGCCTTTGCCTTTTCATTTCTCCTTCTGTTCACTGACCCACTGCTTGTCTTTCCGCACATGTTTTAAGACAGATGAGACTCCAGATTCAAGCGTATGGCTAAATGGCAAGCTACACTTTCTAAATAATGCTGTCCAAACTTTGAAGAAAAATAGGAAATGATTTTATGGAATAAAAAGTATCAATTTACTCCAACATATGAGCTGGAAAGTATTATTAGTCAGGAGGTAATGAAAATAAATCAAAATATCAAATACTAATGATGATTAGAATATGTCTAAATCTCTTTAAAAACAACAATAAAAATCAGCGGACCCTGTAGCAAAATAGAAAAGAATATTTAGAGTGCATAAGAGGAACTCAAGATAGTAAGGGAAGTATAATACATTCATATTGAAGTCTCTAAGGTAGGAATTAAAGAAACACAGAACATCAATTACACCTTTTTGTAATTTATTCTGGTCTTATAAAAAATTGAAAGTTAGCAAGAATATTGGAATATTTGAATTCATTTCTTGAGAGCAAGATTAAATATACATGCACCTGTGTATGTGTTTCTAAATATTTATTTTTCAACCTACTCAGTCTGTATAAAGTTACTTATATGTATATGTTTTCAGGACTATCCATTTGGTACTTGAAAATCAACTGTGTGTTCTTCCCTAGGAAGATTATTTCTCCCAAACTATCCATTTACAACATAATCTCTCTTTAGATTAACTAAAAACAAAACTGACTTGGGACCTTAACTATGCAAAATTCCTTTGTTTGTGCCCCTTAGTGCAATATAACCACAGGAGTGGATTTCTGGCATGCTCACAAGCCCTACTCACTCGCAATAAAAAGAAATTACAAACGAACATGGCAATTGCCACTCTCCTAGACTAGATCCTTTCACAAGAATACTCATTGGAACATCGTTCTGACAAGATATGGAGAGGTCTCTTGAGGACTGCGACTGAATTTTGAAAGGATAAGAAATAAGAAAAGCATTTTGAAGGAAATATAATATTTGGAATCAACATACTTCCTGTATTTGCAGCAGCATACATGTTATAGATTCACAACACTGAGAAAAGGTCTTGAAAGTGACTAATTGTGTATCATAAATGCCTTTTTGTATCTGAAACTGCTCACAATCATGTGTAAAAATTAGATTTAGTGAGAAGTATGAAGGAGGATAGAATTAAAGTAATATAATTAGGGATGGGGTAGATTAATAAGAGAGTACTTTCCCAGTACATGAGGCCTTGTGTTTTCCAACACACACACACACACATACACACACACACACACACAAATAAATCAAATAATTTTATTTGTCATATATAAATATTTGTGGAAGAACTTTATTCTCTGTATGTACAACTAATATCTAATGCATATGATACATGTAGTATTATATAGTAATACATATAGTATCCTAAACAATATATAACTTATATTCTATATTTTGCATATAATATATATTTAATGCACTGCAAAGTTATTATAGTATCTAATACTCTGGGAAATGCCAATAAGAGTCACAGAAATGATTGTATAGTGCCTATAATATGTGTAGAATTAATTAGTGTTATTTTTATTTTTAGACTTGATTAACAGGGCTTGTGTTTCTTTTTATTAACATGTAGATTGTAATTGGGCTTTAATTTTTGAATATTCAGGTTAGTGTTTTTAGTTTGCTACATGGTTTATAGGAAAGCAGTAAGCTTCCAGTAGAAAATTTATCTTAAAGTTTGAATTATGATCTTTTTGTAGGTAAATGTGTTACGCTATGATTTTTTTTTTATGATTCTGGGTGGTCGTAGCCAGCTGCAACTCTCAGACAGCCATGAGGTAACTGTGGGAAAGGTCTGATCTCACAGTGGACTGTGCTGTTAAGTGGAGATTTAGAATGGGTTAAGTATATTTAGTGATGAAACTTGAGAAGCTCCCTATGTAGTGTGGATTTTTGTAGGGGAATGGCATCTCATCATATGCCGATGAGCATCTGCGTATGCCTCTTTCGTTTATATTGATCTCTTTATTCAATGTCGTAAGAATACCATTAGTGTATCTGAGGAGTAAATATGATCTGATAGGCATTGTAATTTATGGAATATTTTCCTGAGTCCTTCATTCTTAATGTCATACAGATTCACAGGAGCCCCAGACAGGAGGGGAGCCTAGACAACGATCACGGTTGGATACTGGATGGTAGGCTGTGCGTGTTCTCACAGGGATCATAGCAGAATTTCAACCTTTCCTCCCAAGATTCTTCTACTGCGTAGTCATATACCTAAATTATACAGGTTATCTAAGGCGCCTTAATGGATTAAAAAAAGACTTTGAAATTATCTACCTTGCGTACCAAACAGAACTAAATTAAAAGTTTCCTACAAGCAAAATATTAACAAAATTCCATTCCTTTTAAAGAGTCATTCCACGAAAAATATAACAGATTGTGTGTAATAATAATCAAACTCTTTTTCCACAAGATTAATAACAGTGTAGAATGTTTATATTGAGGGTAGCCTTTATTCTCTGATATGTATTTATAAGATATCTTACATACATAAGATGTTTGTTTGTTTGTTTGTTTTCAAGAAGCATTAGGTACTTGTTTTCAAAATAGGACATTTATTTGAAGTTACAGACTTTATTCTATCTATTCATAAAGTAAAATATTGGACACAAGCAATAGTGTCAAGAGCCAAAGAATGGTGGTGTTTTGCGGGTAATATTTAAAAAATGCCACTGCGCAGCCGACTATTTAAGCGGCGGCGGCTCTGTTTAACTAAGGCCACCATGTTCCCCGGCCAGAGCCAAGCACACCACAGCTGGAAGTGGCCAGAGGTCACATGCGCCACAACTAGACCCTGGAGACCCCGGCTACGGCCAGCCAGAAACTCCGACCCTGCACCCACAAGATGCCAGCGTGGGAGATGGCTCTGCCAATCTGCCACACTCTCCCCACAAAGCTTGACTGAACCCCAGAATACCCGCCATGCCCACAGTACACAGTAGAATGAAGACTCTTATCCTTAAAGATTATCCAATAATTTTATATTTGAAAATGTTCAGTTAACAAGATACCCACACAATTAGAATGGTAACCCAATTAGCTAACATAGATATGAATTGTTACCCAGGACTGTTCTTGATGCATCCGTAAGTTCTCCATGGCTGCGGTATCTATCCTCCCTAATCCAAGCTCTTCCTTTTCCTTCTCCTCTTCCTCTCCTTCTATCTCTTCGATCCTCCCACGTTAGCTCCTCCCCAATCTCCATGCTTACTGCAAATAATGTAGCAGCAGCAGCAGCAGCAGCAGCAGCAGCAGCAGCAGCAGCAGCAGCAGCAGCAGCAGCAGCAGCAGCAGCAGCAGCAGCAGGAAACCATCCTGCTACATGGTGGCATTCAGAACTTTTTATGTCCTATGTCCATTCCCCTCTGCTATTCCTTGTCGACCTAGTAGCACTGCTTCAAGATGTTTTTATTTGAAAATACTACAGAGTATTTTCAAATACTACACTAAAAAAGCCCATGTTCTAGGTAACCAAGTCCATGGGCTTCGGATAAAGATAAATCAACAAGTACAGAAATGTCTCCTTGGTGTTGGGAGAACAGTCAGTGTTCGAATCTTAAATTACTCAGTAGCAGTTCCAGACGAAGACTATGTTGTATCAGAAGTGTAGTCTGAAAGGTGGCCTGAGATAAAACTGGGAGGAAGCCAGCTTAGAACACCACCTACCAGAAATCTGAATAGAGAGATCGCGGCTTTCCTCCCAGAGAAGACAGTGCTTAGGATAGGTGAGAAAGAACCAGTATTGTATTGACTACAGCAGACCGTAATGAGCTCTGTGGCCTGCAGAGAGAGGAAAAGAGGATATAGAAATCCAATGGACAAATTGTAAGCTAGCGATAATGCAAATGCTGTGTTCAAACATTGGCTTGAGAAAACACAAGAATTAAAAAACACAATGAGATAGAACAGCCATGAAATTTTGTCTACTTTTATCTAAGCTGCTAGGGAAGTGACTTGCCACTTCTTCAATGGGAGTTTCTCAGTACTAGATGTTTTGTGTACAGCTGACATACTTCAGAGCTTTTAGCTTTAGCATCTCTGCTACAGTTGACTGCTTAAGTATGTTAACTGATTCAAGCAACCTAGTCCATGGTCTTCAAATTTTTCTAGAAACAAGTATGTCTCAGTACCATCTCGTTTTCACATAACTTCCTTGACGTATTCTTTTCTATATTTATTAAGTTCTGTCTCAGTCAAGTCTGTGGAATGTGAGTAATTACACTAATATGCTGTGTTTGTGTGGTCCTTTTTATTTACCATGCCATTTCTAATACATTATGTCATCTGAAAGAGAGAAGAAATATACATATAGTTTCTGACATTTGGGGAGAAAGATATATTTGCACAGCTGTCTGGTAGGAAGGTTTGTTGTAATCAAGTATATTCCCTATGCACCTGGTTTCCTCATTTAAATGTGGCCCTTCAAACTTTTTGTTCCACTTTTTCGACAATGCTATTTTTAAAAATTACAGTTAAACTTGAAGCTTGGAAGAAAACACAGTTATTTCTCTCCGGTGATTGTTTCTGTCCTTTCCCTAAATACAGCTATCTTTGACAATTTAGTGGAGAGACATTCTAAGATCTGTGGTGGTCTCTTCTGTGGACACTTATGTTTTAAAAAATAGATTTATTTATTTATGTTATTCTGTGCATATGACCTTTTCCCCTGGATCTATGCATGTGCCGCACATGCATGCCTTTGAAAGCCTGAAAACGTTTGGAGATTCTCTGGAATTGGAACTGCAGGTGTTGTGAGCCACCGTGTGGACTCTGGAAGCCAAACAGGGGTCGCCTGCAAGAGCAACAAATGGCCTTAATCACTGTGACACCTCCCAGACCCTTTTCTGTGGAGTTTTTCCCTCACACTTTCTCAGAAAACTCTGTAACTCCTAATAGTCAATCCTCCTTTCTCTAAAGTAAGACGATGACAAAACCCCAAATTTGATCCATGATTTCAGCCTACCTTGGAAACTGCTGTTTCAGTTACTGCATCTACCTCTCTCTAAGATGGTGAAGGACAGTGGGCTGAATTTAAATGATCAGTTCTTCCTTTTATTCAGGTCAAAATGCAGGTGTTTGACGATGAGTGAATGATGATGATGCCTTGTAAAGACAGATCATTTCTTCACAATTCCAAGTACATTTCTATGACACTATCTCAGTTTTGTACTTCAGAGGTAAATGTAAAAAATCATCTTAGGTTTGTAGTAGCTTCATTTTCAACATAGCTGCCTGCTCTTTAGAAATTTCTTGTTTGGTACAATCATCTTGGTCCTTCACTAACAGAGTGGGTAATATTCCTTTAAGCCACGAATGAAGAGGAGATGAACTTTTATTGATGTTCTGTCTTTAGTTGAAGGTTCCACTAACATTCCTCGTTTCATTTGTTCACCTGATGAATAGCAACAGTAACACTCCCCCACCTCATCAGCTGTGGTCGAATCAGCCTCATAATGATATCATAGTCTATCCTACCTAATGTTAGCTATGAAAATCATTCTACTTAGACTATAAGTTTACCTTGTAGGTGGAAGATGCCATGTCTCACTGGTTAAGAGCACTTGCTGTTCTCAAAAATGACTCAGGACCACATTCCAGCATCTACATAAAGACCTTCAGACATCTATAATTCCAGTATCAGGGTATGTGATGCTCTCTTCTGGCTAAAATGGGTACCAGGCATGCCCATGTTGCATACGTGTACTTACAGGCAAAACATTCACACATATAAAGATACATAAATCTTTAAGAAGAAGTTGTTGAAAATAGCATCTACTTATTTCTTCCTTGTTCATTTTTTACTGATTTAAAATATGTAATGACTTTTGTACCACTTAGACATATTCCATGAGAAAAATAATAAACTGAAAAGCTAAACAACTTATTCCAAGTGACACAGATATTATTTTGTTCTAGCCTATGTGATTTCTTAAATCTATGCTAGGATTACCAATCATGCTGAGCACATCCTCCTGTGAATCCCTGTTTATACTTTCACAGTCTCTCATTGTCTTTAATTTATGTACATTCTTTGAGGGGCAATATAAACAGATCTCCAATTCATAGATTGGCTTTTGAGTGTCTTTCTAAGTCTATTAGTGAAATGATGGAATTAGCTTTGCAACAGGAAAATACTACTTAAAGAGGTCGCTGAGAATACAAAAAGTTAACCAGTAAATAGAAAGTCTTCATTTATGAGACAGTATTTGGTTATTTCAACTGAACCGCTTCAGCATTCTCGTCAATTAAATATGTATTTGTGAGCAAGCTCAGGGATGCAGAAATGCTTTTTAAATATTAGTTTATAAGAAAATGCACTCATGGCTGATGGAGAGCAAGTATGAGGGAACACCAGAAGAAATGCAAACACAGAGACAGAAAAGAAGGCTTCCAATTGCAGCTGCGTCAGCTGTTGTTGAAAAGAATTCTTGTGCTGCAGACAGACATTGCCCAGTGCTGTGTGGGTAGAGCAAGACATTATGCAGAGGAAGCAGCAGGAGCCTGGGAGTTCATTTCTATCTCACTGGGACAGAGGAAGAGAATGTGTTGACTTGTGAAGTACACAAATACTTATGAATTGGTCATTCATAAGATAGCACATATATGTTTTATTTTACAAATTATTAAAAGCTATCCTAGAAACACAGATAAAACTTTTGCCTGAAGTATCAATAATCTTTTCTGCCAAGTGGTAAAGAGTAGTAATAATTTTCCTATACTCTTCCCTCTCTTCTTTCCTTAATTCATCAATCTTTGATTCATTTAGTGTTTCAATCAATCTGATTGCAGTCAGTGACTTCTATTTAGTTTATCAAGGAAGATAAGTTAAAAATGGCAGTGGCACCCAGAAGGATTTTGGTAGTTGGAGAGGGGGTGAGTTGGAGAAGAATGTCAGAACTGAGTTTAACTTAAGAGTACAAATCTTAACAGAGAAAATAACTTTTCAACGAATTTCATGGTCACTGGCTCGGAAGCAAACAGCCAAATGACTGCTCTGCTTGTGAGCACTTACCTGATCTCGGGTTGTTCCTGGAAATATTCACTAACATAAAATACTCCCAGTAGCAAAAGCTAATAATGTGCTTATGGGAATTAAGGAAGTTGTTACTTATAAACATGTCTAGGAAGACTACATAGAGAAACTATGAGAATTTGTTAGTAGATTTCAGACTTTGGTTAGAAGTCGAGAGTTGACAAGAAGAAAAATATGTTGACAGGCAGACTTCAACTTAAAGAAAAGTTTAAGAGGGAGTTGTAAAAAGAATCATATTGGGAAACTGAAAAAAAAAGTGTAGCAATAACATTAAGTGGAGGGTGGGAAGTGCGATAGATGGGGATCCAAAAACAAGCCACAAGTAATGAAGGGCTTCCGAGCTCATAAGTGAGCTTTGATTAATTCTAACGTTCATGGGCATAGGTGAAAATAATAAGATTAGATATCTAACGCATGCTTAAATATCAGTGTGTGAAGTACTCAGGAGGTGTGTATCTGTGTAGCATAATATGTGCATCTAAATGTTCAGGTGCAGACATATGTGAAAGCCAGAGAACAGAGTCATCTCAGCCCCAGATTTTAAGATTGTCATTTTGTATGCTGAGAAAGGACATTGGGAGCTGAAGAATGTATTTTAGACAGAAAAGGCTAGAAATATTTGAAAATGATAGGGACAGTCGTTATAAAATATAAACCATGAAAACTGGACCTATGTTTCTGAAGGTAGAATTGCATATAGGGTTTGCTTAATGTTGAGTTGAAGATGCTGGTGAGTTTGGTAACTGACTTAGAGAAGGTGGGATAGATGGTTGGATGTCATTTACAAAGGAGCACTATATGGGGAGCAAACTGTGAGTTGGGTGGACGGAGTGAAGCTTTGAAGAGATACAAGGTGTCATTTGAAGATTCAAGAGAATTAAGAAGGGTCTACAATGTGGAGATACTTGTCAGTCACTTGAAAGGAAGACTTTGGGAGGACTGATGAAAAAAATCTATTAGGGAAAGACAATGAAGCAAGAGGTATGCAATGGGATTCTTAAAGTCTGGATTGACAGAAGAAGTGAGGGCTAGGGACAACATCAAGGATTGATGCTGAGCATGGAACAGACTCACTGGAGTAGCAGAGAGACAGATTGGAAGAACAGTGTAGGAAAAAGTAGCTCTACACACAGCTTTCATTTTATTTTATTTTATTTTATTTTATTTTATTTTATTTTATTTTATGGGACAGGGAGAGCAATGTTGGAAATTGCTTAGACATAAAGTAAAATTAAAAGTGAAAAGTGTGTACTGAATTTACCCACAAATAGCTCTAAAAATTTTAAGCTAGAAGATTCCTCCCTTACCCACAATGAATAGAATAGTAAATGATCCCGTACTTCATGTTTTGAATTTCATTAAATCCTTTTTCTTTGCCAACACATACCTACCCCAAGGGGATGACTCTGGAAACATAATCCATACTCCTACAGGAAAGTAGAAAAACATATGATCTAAATGAAAAGCAAGTCAATTGTTGATTAAAACTAAACTTTTATTCATAGAAAGTAATTCAGACACACAGCCTCCTTGAGCTGAAATAGATTCCACAGCTTATTTTATCAATGAAGGAATTAGATTTCTGTAAAGGCATCTAATTCTGTAAACTAACTCCCCATTTCTTTGTTCTCATAACTTTCTCATTCCTTTGCTGTGTGCTGGATTTTAAACATCTTTTCAATCACCAAGAAGTCCAGAAACAGGACACTTCATGAGAGTAATTTTAGTAAACTCAAGTCAAGCATTAGCAGATATTTCTTCATTTATGTATATATATATATATATGTGTGTGTGTGTGTGTGTGTGTGTGTGTGTGTATACATATATATATATGTATACACACACACACACACACGAGGCAAACACAATATACTTTTAAAAACAAAACAAAAATCAAAACCTTTGCTATGTGATTGATCATGGAGTCGTAAATAAGAGTCATCACTTGTGGATTTTCAGGTCAGTGTAAAATGAGCCAATGACCATGACAACTAACTCACTATCGGGGCTGAGAACAGAAAATCAAATACAGGATATACAGGGCACATCTTTAAATTACTGGTGCCTGTTGTGCAAAGGTTTACTTTGCATCTCTAAATTATTCCTTGCTACTAAGCAGCAAACAAGCAGGAAAACAGTCTAAACAAAGCCCACAGAGACTCAATGTAAGCTCTTCCCCATGTGATCTGTGTATAGTGCTTTATAAGGAACTGCATTCGCCAGTCAGTTTGAACAGCATATTATTTTTGAGTCAATCTTTCCTTTTTTCCAAGTTCCTAATACTTCCATTCTAGTCGAACACTTGAATGCTAGAAGTTCTCTATTATTCATCAAATACCTCAAGCTGTTCCTGTCAAGTTTTTCAACTCATTTCCTACAGATATTCCACAAAAATGTAGCCAAAAATTTGTCTGCTAGGTATGAGCCCATCTGAATAAAGAACATAGGAGCCAGGCATTTTGCAAGAAAGGAAATGGACTGGAAACTTGTGCGTCTGCAGTGCCTGCAGAGTGTTGACTTTGTACCAGCTGTTAAGCCCAACTTCCAGCCATCTGACTATTCATCTTCCTCTTTCCCAGATTCCCTCACTAATAAGGGCTAGCTCCTTCCCAAGAGAAGAAAGTCGTATCCATTAGAAGACTGCTGCTGTTTCCTCCCTTTCTTTCAGTCAGGCATTTACTTTTAATAGTCAGATAAAATTTGTTTACAGGAACATATGAAACAAGCAACTGAAGAGTTTCATATAAAGTTAACATTGAAAGGTAAATAAATAAAATATCCAGTAAAAAACATAATAGAGCTGGCAATTGTAGTCGAGCATTCGAGACTTTTTGTCAACAATTTATTACGGACATTTTGTATAATCCTTAAGGACAAGGTATTGTGGAAGAGGCCCATGGAACTTTAAAAAGATTGGTGAGACATGCTGTTGCTGAGACAAAGAATGATGCCAACCTGTGAGCTTGTTGAGTGCCCTGCCCAGGGTGACTGGGGAGGTGTATTGGACATATGTTCCTGACCAACCTTTGCTTGCCTATATCCCAGATGGGACAAGCTGCCCTGCCTCAAGGTTTTAGATGTTGTGGGAGAGAGAATCAAAAAGAAATTACTATGTCTCTTGTATTTTTCTTAAAGGTGATGAGCTATTAGGACTCAACCATGTACTGGTCTTGAAATCAATCCATTATTGGAAATAACAGTCTACACATGGAAGGCTAGACTTGGACATTTTTCAGAGACATATTTGGAAGTTAGCTGTAGTTCACTATGATGTTATGAGAGCAAGAGATAAAGTTGGGACAGGATCTGGATTTCAAACAAGGGTTAGTGCATGTTTTAAGGCTCTTTTCATTGTCAAGCTAAAATTCTTCTCTTCTACAGTATTTATTGTAAGTTGCATTGAGTGTATAATTTCCAATCGTGTTAGTGTGTTGAAACCTTGTATGTCTGTGCAGGTCTTACATGTGTCTATCAACCAGCTTTTGTCTTACTTCCCTGAGTATTAGAAAACCTTGATTTTCTGAAAAAAGCTTTAAAATGCTGGAAGAAGTGAGTTAGGTTTTAAGCAGAAGCAAGAGAGTAGCAGGCTTGATTATTGCTGGTATGACAGCTTTAATTTCATTAATTGCTAGCACCACTGCTTCTGCAATAGCATTGACACAAGGAGTTAACACAACTATTTTTGTTAGCCATCTAGCAAAAAAAATGTTACTAATGTATTAAGTATACAAAAGAGTTTATATAGGTATCTGGAACAATGGATGATGCTCTATAACCCATTCAAATTATCTGAAGGAGGTTCAGGGTTCAAGAGTTAGGAGCCATCCCAAATTTCATGACAAATGTCACTGGAGTAGTGTTGCTTCTAAAATTTACAATGATTGTCATTATAATTAGAAAAAGTTTTAAGACACCTGTAGGATATTTGGCATAATCCTAACACCTCTCTGGGTGTCAACATTGCATAGTGAGATTATGAATTTAAAAAATGCTGCTCTGTTGAGCTTTGAGACTTCAGGCATAAAAATGACTTTGGAATAGGACAGGAAAGTATGCTCAGTTACTTTTATCATCCTGATAAGTCCTTAGAAATAGTGATCACAGGAATGATGACGGGACTCTGTTTATTGTCGTGCATGATCTTTGACTATCTGGGTGTATTGTCTTCCTTGTTCCAGGACTATTTGCATCTATTGTATTGCTAGTTCCTCAACCTAGAACGGACCTTAATACTTGCATGTAATTTAAACAGTATAAAGGCAAAAAAGAGGAGGAGCGATGGGATAGGAGATTAATGGGTGGGGGGAATTGGGAAGGGGGGTAGCATCTGAAATGTAAATAAATAAAATATCGAAAAAATTCAAAACATGAGAGGAAAGAGAATGAGAAACAGTTGGGCATGGTGTCTGTTACTTAAATGGAATATTTCATAAAAACGATTTTTGTCTAACTAAAATGCTCATTCATGTAGAATACTTAGGAAAGAGACAGTAGACAACACAAGGACTCTTCTGTGTTAAAAGTTTATTTTTGTTGTTGTTCATAATGTGTGCTTGGAAGGCTCAAGTAGAAATAAATATGCTAAAACTCTTTGCCTTATTTATTTACTTTCTGGGGTGGAGGAGTAAATATTAGCCCCATTTCTCAAACCTGTGGGAGACTTGTGTGCTTGCCTCACTTCAAAATATGCTGAAGAGGGAAAAGTGTGGTGACATCGGAAGTAAAACTTGCAGAGCGACATGAAGACAACACAGAGGAGCTTCTGGAAGGCAGTGGCCATTACAATCATTATAACCATTACAGATATTCTCACTAAGTTTCCACATATTATTGGATCATATACTGAGGCTATCAAATGTCATATCTTCAAAAACATAAATGAAATATTTTGACTGGTTTTCTTGTGTAAACCAATTATGTAGATGTTTTATAGACACCACCATGGAACTTAGAAAGCTATGAAAACAAAAGGCTGACTTTTGTGGTGTCCTAATCATTTTCTTTTATATTTCTTGCAGGGAAAGTTGAAGATTTATAGTATCTCCACAAAAGGAAATTTAAATATTAGAAGTGTTATACAGGTTCTACCTAAAAACAGTATATGTATCACATCATTGTCCAACCTAGACTCTTTATAGTGTTAATGACAATTAAAGTTCTGGATAATTTAGCCATAACCCACTTGTGTATATTTCTTTACAACACTCCCTCTAAGAAACAGTAGAGGTAAGAAGAGTAAATAATGACAGACACATTTGAAACAAAGAGTGATTAACACATCTAGAAGTAGAACAGCTTCATGGAGGACAGGTAGCATGAAGGTCAAAAGAAAGGTCACAATGACATACAGTTCTGTGTGGTTAGAGAAAGCCAGACTAATGATATAGAAAACATTAAGGAGGAGAATTTCTATTTAAGGTGATTTCAGCCTTTACAGAAAACCAGGAAGCCAAAGTTACCCACTGTGATAAAACGGGAAGAAATGCATCTGGGACTGTAAATAGCACCATGTATGAAATGTTAGCATTAATGTCAGCTGTCAGTCAATTTCTATCTAATAATGAACCTGACCTTGCTTACTTTAGTTTATTCTGTAGAAATGTATCATATACATGACCAAACATTTTATAAAGACTGAACATGTTTGTTTATATGTACATTGCTTGGCATTTATTGATTATGAGTGATTGCTAGCAGCTATGACCATGAGTATTAAAAGTTGGTGAATCATTTGGAAAAGGCTAAGAAATGCAATGGACAACCAATTTATGATAGCTGGAGGGCTTCAGAAAGACTGGTTGGTACATCAGGTAGCAGGCTTCAGAAAGTGTCCTCTTCCTTACAGCCCAGGTAGTACTTTACTGATGCTCTAATGTAGCTTGCTATATTTTTTAACTTCTGGTATATGTAATTTTATAAAGGCCCAACTTTATTGGAGTTGCTAGATTTTAGAAGACAAAAGTAATAACTTGTTTTCAAATATTCAGGACATTTGAGATTGTTTCTCACGTATAATGGTTGCTTACTCTACTTTTGAATGAGTGAAGAATGAATGAATGAATGAATGAATGAATGAATGAATGAATAGTAATTGTTGAAATACAAAGAATAGATGAAATGTTTTAATAGTTTTAAGATAACTGTGTCTTGGTGCATTCTTAAAATATTTCCTCTGTGGTTTTACTTTAAGCAACATGTGGCATTAATAATATATGAAAAAAAGTTTATAAAAGTCTTCAAATGGAAATATTTTAAGGCAGCAATATTTTAGTGTTTTAGAAAATACAAATTATGGGCTTATATATTTTTATACTCCTTGTGATACAGTAACATAATCTGAGTGTGTGTGTGTGTGTGTGTGTGTGTGTGTGTGTGTGAATGAGGCTTTTAAATATTTTGTTAGACCACTCTAATTCTCAATTCATTTTTATTTTATAAGTCATTATAAGAGTGCCATAGTTATGGTTATTTAATCTTAAAGTAAACAAACCCAGGGCTCCCTGAGCTAATTAGAGCATGGATGGGTGATTTCAATAACTCAATACCAGGCTATGTAGAGTGTGTGAAGTTCACTTATGTAGGAATTCAAAGTTTGGAAATGGAGAAACTAGATTAATAATATGCAGAAACTGGATTTGGGGTTTACAAAATTCAAAGACTCAAGATACCTGCTTGGCCAAATCAAGAAGAAGAGAAATAAAAGCCCTTGCCTTGTCTTTATGTGCTAGCTAGTTTGTTCTTTCCCTAGGAGAACAGGCAGGGTTTTATGCCCTACTGTGCAAACATCCAGAAAACTTCCCATATAGCCTTTTTTTCCCTCTGCTCAAACGAGTTTTAGTGTTTATGGACTTTGAAATGAGAGTATCCTTGGGATGTTATAGAACAATAAATTTAAGTGACAATGAGTCTGGAAAGAAAGAAACCAGTACTGGTCAAGAACAGCTGCAGGATTCCTAGTCATTATAGAAGACATGGGTCATGCCCCATGTCTCTAAATCTTCTCTAAACTAGCTTTCTTGTCACTCAGTAAACAAACCTCAAACTTTAGTGGTAATTTTATGTTTTACTCCTTATTCCTCCTGCTCTGTCAACAGGCTTCATTGCTATAATTTATAGATGAAACTGAAGTCTAAACAGGGAAATCATCTGGCTCAAGTCTACAGATTAAGTTACAAATAGATCCAGATGAAATGGCTGTTTTCCACGAACTTTCCAATCAGCACTTTAAATTTATGGCTCTAGTGCCTTAAAAGAATGAAGCCCTGTACCTAATAGGCACGTTAAGAGAAGATGCTCCTCTTACACACTCACTCCTTGTGTCCACAGAAGCCTGGTGTGAGAATCCCCAAATAACTCTTAAGTCTATGGATGCTTAAGGTTCTTGTTCTATCATATAAATGTATGATACTGATCTATATTCTGCCATACTCAACCTCTCCATAAAAGTCTTTTCTTGTTATTGATGCAGCTGAATACCCAAGATAAAGAAACTAAAGGGAGATTTGTTTTGGTTTATAAAAATGGTTAACTCTGTCCTATGCTTCTGGACCAGTGTTAAGATACAGTATTATGAGAAGGAGATGGAAAATAACTCACCTGGGTACAACCAGGAAGGAGAGGGAACAGGCAAGACAAAGTCACTCCAAAGGCCTTACTCACCAATGACCTGTTGTGCTAATTCTTTTAGCAATGTTTGACAGTTTTCCTGTTTAATATCTTTTATTTCCCAGCTTGTACTACTCTTCCCTGTCTCCTGTCTCAACCCTCTCTCCTCTCTCCTCTCTTCTCTCTCTCTCTCTCTCTCTCTCTCTCTCTCTCTCTCTCTCTCTCTCTCTCTCTCTCTCTCTCTCGCGTGTGTGTGTGTGTGTGTGTGTGTGTGTGAGAGAGAGAGAGAGAGAGAGAGAGAGAGAGAGAGAGAGAGAGAGTGTCCTACTGAGTTTAATTATGATTGCTTTCAAGAGTGTGGATGAGGAAACTATACACTGAGGTGTTGGACAGTTTACTATATCACTGAGAAACATAACTCCGCAATGCATTAACTGCCTAGCTGTTCTAGGAGGGATAGTGTCTTAGTCTCTTTTCTATCCTTGCAGAAGTTGTGTAAGAGACCATAATTGCTGTGAGTTCATGATTTCAATATCTATATCATGCCCAGAAGGCAGTGTTTCATAGACATTCTTCCCATCCTAGACATTAACATTCTTTCTACCCTGTCTTCATGATGTTCCTAGGGGTTTGGTGGGCGAGCAATAGAGGTTGCATTTAGGACTGAGGCCTCAACAGTCACTTATTGTTAGTAATCTCAGTAGTTAAGAGTTCATGTGTTAACCACTGAGTACAGCAAAAAAAAAAAGTAGCTTTCCTGAAAAACTACTTTATATGTGTATTATAGACATAAATTTTCAGAAGCATTTGATACCCATATCTAATTAGCAAAACAACTACAGCATATTTCCTCTAAAAGCTCCAGAGTCATGGAGATTTAACCAGGTCTAGAATATGAGTGTCCTAGAAGAGTCATCCATGCAGGTAGAAAGTGGTTGGTTGCCCCAATATCTGTTAGGTCATCATCACAATACACCCACATCTTGCATGGCAGTTGACTCACAGGCATGCAGTATCTCCTCCTGGGTAAGAGTATGGATGTCTTTCTGGATTAGCATCTTCACAGCACTCTCCTCTGACATTGTGACATATGCGGGCCAGGGTCTAACCATATAGTTCTGGTGGACAAGTAAAAAACATGGCAATAGCCTGGATTATCTTAGGAGCTTCTGGGGCTCTTATATCTCTCAGACGGAACTAGAATTTTGATTAATGTTATTTTGATTCAAAGAGCATTTCTTTGCTCACTTGTCTTTGCACAGTTGGTTGGATACACAGATAGGCGAAGTTTTCAGTTGTTCTCAACCACTGTAATGCTGCAACCCCCCTTTTTTCAGTTATTATTGGTTAGTTTATTTATTTACATTTCAAATGTTATCCCCCTTCCTGGTTTCCCCTCCCTATCCCTTCCCCTGCCTCTATGAGGGTGCTCTGCCACCCACCCTGCCACTCCTGCCTCAGTACCCTAGCATTACCCTACCCTGGGTCATTGAGCTTCCAGGACCAAGGGCCTCCCCTCCCACTGATGCCAAACAAAGCCATCCTCTGCTACATCTCCAGCCTGAGCCATGGGTCCCTCATGCATACTCTTTGGATGATGGTTAGTCCCTGGTAGCTTTGGATGGTTTGTTTGGTTGATATTATTATTGTTCCATACAATAGTGATTGCCAATAATTTTAATTTTGTTGCTACTTCATAATTGTAATTTTACTACTGTTACGAATCATAATGTAAATATATGTGTTTTCTGATGATTTCTTGGTGGGTTGTGACCTACAGGTTTATAAACACTGCTTTAGATACTAAGGGATGGCTATATGTGTGATTGAGATGTATTTAAAATGCCAGTGTTTAGACAGTCTTAAAAACATCTATTACTTACTAGAATTTATCTTATCTTGTGACTTTAAATATCTTCTATACGCTCTTGGCTCTTGGATTGCTTTTCCAGCTCTGTTCTTCCCTCAGATTGTAGTTTCATTTCCTACAGTTTATTCAACATCTCTGCCTGGATGTTGAATGATTATTTCAAGTCAGACAAATAAAAAGCCAAGGTACTGATCTCTAACCTTCTAAACTGCTCCTCTTGTTTCCAAATATGGCACTTTCACTAACCAGTTGCATATCTCAAACTTTTCAGTGATCCTTAACCTATTTCCCATCTCCTAAGTTCTGCTTCCAACCAGTTTCATACCTGACCACATTTTATTCACTCTGTAACTACACTGGAGTCTGCATTCGGGCCATTAGATTCTAGCACCTGTCAATTCTCAATATCCCCACCACAGGACAGTACTTTTAAATGCATAGCTAGGATTTACAAGATTATTTTCTTTTTATTGCTTGTATATTATCTATCTATCTATCTATCTATCTATCTATCTATCTATCTATCTATCTACCATCTATCATCTATCTATACTCTCTTTATCATATATCTATCATCAATCAATCATCTATCTATCTATCTATCTATCTATCTATCTATCTACAAAACCACTAAAATAAAACTCCATACACATACATGCCAATTTCTGACCACAACTGAGATCAGATTTCTCTCCCTTATTTCTCTTCCTATGCCGTGCTTCATCCACTCAGGCATCATGCTTTCCTCTAATAAAATGAAATTTCCTTGCTCCAGGCTTGTCTAAGTAGGTGATTTCACTGCCTAGAAGGCAACCCTCTCCCTTTGTCATCCACTTCAGCAGTAATCTCCTCACATGGCCCTTCTTCATGAAGTCTGGCTTTAATCTTGCTTTCTAAAACACAGCTCTTCATATTTTTTTTTATCTTTATCCCTACACATTGGATTGTTTCTTTCAAAGGAATCACTGTTAGATGGCATTCACTGTACATATTTTTTTTCTCCATCACCAATCTTTTCAATCAGAAGTAAGCCTCCAAACTTGAAAGTATGACTTTCTCTGGCCAAAGAAGCATCTCTGGAATTAGAACAACATCTGCCGTATGCACTTTTAACGAATAAAAATACACCAGATGGGTTTACACATTCTAAGTTTCAAAATGAATGTTCTTATTACACTTATCATTTATGTATTTTGTTAAAATGCAACTTATGCTTTTGGTTTTCTAAACATACATAATTGACATATTTTAGGGATTATGTATTTAAAGTATTTTAAATATATTAAGTTTCAATATAAGTTAAATAATAAGTAATTAAGTAATAATTAAAATATATTAAGTATTTAAAATACATGCTTTGAGGAATATGTTTCTTTAATTATGTTTAAATTAAAAAATTCTACAGATGTTTAAAAAGAAAAATTGGATAATGCATATTTTTAAAAGTCACGTGCTGAAAGGGCATAGACAGATGTATGCTTATTTCTTGAGATGTCACCATCACAGGGAGACTAGGTGATGGTTTCGACTGTCCTAGACTATATTTTCAAAGAAAGAAGTTTTTGTTTGATTAAGTTCATGTAATTTTTTCTTTTTCTATAGTTGTTACGGTATAGTTATTCTTCATTGTCAGTGTAGCTGGACTTTTATTCATCTAGGAGAAGGTGAGGAGATCTCCAGAAAGGTTTGACTGGGGAAGACACATTCTACTTGTGGATATCACCAGCTCTGTCACTTAGACAGAATCAATGGTTTTAGGAAGAGAAAGCTAGCAGGATAGCAGGGCTAGTTAAGTGACATCGATCTAAGTGTAGAGACCTGCATTCTGGTGTTCAGCAGTCAGATAAAATGTGGTCATGATGGTATATGTCAATAGAACCACAGCTGGCAATGACAGGAGGATCTGATCCGAGAGCTTACTGTGGGTCAGTCTAGGTAACCACTGAGCCCTGGTTCCAGTGGGAGATTGTATAAATTAGATGCAGACTCACAGAGAAGACACAAGGTTGACTTCTGGGCTTTGTACACACTGGCACATGTACACATACTGGCACATGTACATAAATGTAGGCACCTGTGCACATGTAAACATACACACAAACGCATGCATGCACACGCACACACACACACACACACACCAAAATCAGCATAGGGGAATACTAGGGTGCTGAGGCAGGAGTGGGTGGGGGAAGGGGCAGAGCACCCTCATAGAGGCAGGGGGAAGGGGAGGGGATAGGAGGTTTGTGGTGGTGAAACCAGGAAGGGAAATAACATTTGCGATGTAAATAAATAAAATAACAGAAAAATAAAACAAAAACAAACCCTTCTTGGTGTCTGTATTCTCAAGGTTGTTCCTTGCATGCATGCATTTGTCTACTTTGATATAAGCATTACTTATTTAATTACTGCTTCTCTGCTAGGTCAGGTAGTAAAAGTTTTCTAACATTTCTTTGAAATCGTTCTGGTTATTCTAAAGTTTCTTGTAATTCTATATTAATTTCAGTTTCTGTTAATTCCCGTAGCATTTTGTTTTGATTCTTAGAAACAGGAACATTATATATCTTTTCACTTGAGCATCTTTTTCCCCTCTTGGCAAGGTTTCTAGTTCTCACTGTCCCAGGCTCACATTTCTGGAAGTTTTTACTATTTTCTCAGAGAGAGCTATTGTTTATATTACATGGAGGCAAGTTTTCACTAAAAATATTGGAACATCTTTGGATCATCCATATCCTCAGACACACATCTGTCACTTCATATGGAATTCACTTAATGCCTCGTGCTGGTGAGATCCTGTAAACAAACCTACCCCAAGTGTTTACAGAAACATTGTTTAGGATTTGGGGAATCCAAGGGGACAGTCAGAAGCAGTGGGAGTGTTAAGCAAGCTTGAGAAACTGTGTGGAATGCTGGCCTATACGAGTATTGGAGTTTCATGAAACAGCATTGTCTTTATTTCAAATGGGGTGTTTGCCTTGGATTATGCGTAACCAGAGTCAGAAATAAAGGATTTTGAACCACATTCTGTGGCTTGAATATGTATTCGCTAATTAATTTTCTTAGTAAATTTCAACACTTCACAACAAATTTCAATATTTCACAACATTTCAAACGAAGTGTTTGCTGGCATTGTTCAGGTGCCCCTGAATTCTGACTAGAAAACATTAAAGGAATATAAACAAAGCAATAAAGACCAGTTATATACATGGTCAGGACGGATGGAAACATAGAGATGCTATCCTCCAGTATGAGAACATTAGACTGATCAGTGTTGGAAATGGAAGAATTTTCACTTTGTCATCTTTCCTTTCCCATTTTTTTATTAATTATTTTATTTATTTACATCCCAACTCTTGTCTGTCTGTCAGTCCTCCCTTGCAAAGTTCTTCCCTCCATCTCCACAATCATTTTTCTTATATGATAGAAAATCACCCTTTTTTCACAACAATTAATATAAAAAACATTGGAAGATCAGTTACTATATGGAGGAAAATCAGGAATGGTTAGAGAATTTCAAAGAAAAATTGAAACAATTTAGAATTTTTAAAAATTTTAAATTATATAAAAGTGTTGTAATATCAAATTATATTCTTTTCAAAGAAAAGATAGCAGACCTTTTATGTTGATATTGGATTCTCACAACAGAGAATATTAAGTAACCAAATCTATTTAAAATTACACAGGAAATATAATGTAAAAGAAAAAATGCCTCCAAGGTGATTACATATTTGCAAACTTGAAAGTATAGGGCATTTTCTAAATAAATAAATAAATAAATAAATAAATAAATAAATAAATAAATGAATCATAAGTACAAATTGATTTCACAACTTGCAGTCAGTGTGGTTAAGCTACCAATACATAGCATACCCTTGTCTAAATTCTGATAGTGTCCCCCCCCCGTCCCTCCAAGAAATAGAAAGCATAGTTCTCATACTCATAATAGGGCTACAAAAAGCCAAAATGGTTCTGAAAAAAGAAGATAAAATTCTAAGGCTTACACATCCTGATTGGAGAACATACTATGAAGCTATACTAGTCAAAACTTTGAGCTGCTAGCCTCTGAGAAATTCACCACCGACAGCCACTCAGAACTGAGTGTTCAGATGGAAAATGAAGTTAATATTATTTTTGGTCAAGGATATCAAATTTCTTTAATCTGGAAAGAAGTCTTTTCAACAAACAGTTCTGAATTTTAATTTTTGAATGATGACTCTTGAAAATCATATCATAAACTCAAATTAACTCAAAGTAGACCAAGAGCGTAAACAGAAAGCTAATGTAATAAAAAAAAATGTAGGAAAATACCAGGGAGCTTTCAGGGGTGTAATCTAGGTCCTCTGCACATATGTCATAGTTGTGTAAATTGGTATTTTTTGAGGCTCCTGATACAAGGAGCAGGAGACTGCTTCTGACGATTAGCCTGCTTTTGGGACTCTTGTCCTCCTATTATCTAGCCTTAGTTTGAGGAGAGTTACTTTGTCTTATTGTAAGTTGATATGTATGTTTGGTTGATATCCCTGGGAGGCCTGCCTTTTTCTGAAGGGAAGTGTAGGTGAGTGGGTGGGGAGTGGGACTGTCCGGAGAGAGGAGAAGCTGAATTTAGAGTGTAATATTTGAGAGAGTAAATTAATGAAAAAATAAACACAGGAGTCATTCTTCATGCTCTTGTGTTGGCAACAGTCTCAAAGAAAGAAAGGCCTTGAACTTATCCAAACTATAAAACTTTATATTTTGATGTACAACATAAGTAGTATAAGAAGATAATCTATGGAATACAGGAAAGTGTTGTTACTCCAATATATGTTTGAGACCCACAATGTTGTGTGGCAAATCTACAACTACATGCATGCCAGCTACACATTTCAACCACTAAATAATTCCCAAAAAGTCAGCCTTAGTAAATTTTTTTAACACAGAGAATATGTATATATTCGTACCTGAAATTCAGCTGCAAGAAAATACTGCATAGAAAATGTGAGGAAAAAGCTTGAATAGATGTATTCCATCCAAGGTATGTAGAACACGGAAAACATATTGAAATGCTAATTATTAGGAAAATGCAATCACACACCTAAAGCAATATGAGCAGATGTTATTCTTATAGAAAGATCTCAGAGGGAAAATTGTGTGTAGAGAAACTGTAAGCTGTACATTACCATTGTGGACATGAACCATTTTATCTCCTTTTAAAATTAACCGTGGAATTACTATATGACCTGATAATTCCCACAATTCCATTTAACAAACACCCAGGAACTTAAATAAGTTCTCCCGTGTTGATGATCTTTGAGCCATGTCCATCATGTGTCCATTGAAAACAGTGTCCCTCCACTCATGAATGGCTGAAAAAATTCCCCATGACTTGGATATACACAAAAAGGAATAGTAAGGAATTAACTTTTTATTTAATATCAAATATATTTTATATGGAATAAGATGGAAAGTGGTAAATATTGTATACTCAATTTGCATAAAGTATTTAGAATAGGCAAATTTATTAGACACCCAATATAGATTCATGTTACTAAGGAGTTAATAGGAGTCCATGAACACATCTCTTAATCACTACAGAATTCCTGCCTAGGATAATTAAAATATCCAGAAATGAAATGGTGAAAGTACAAACATTGATATCATTGTCGTGAATATAATTAGTGACAATAAATGGTATACTTAAGATGCTGACAATTTTAAGTTACATGTATTTAAAAATATTTGTATTTATGCATTTGTGTGTCAGTGTGGGTATATGCATGATTTATGAGACACAACTGAGTTATTACTTATCAGAAGTATTAGTTCTGACTGTAGAAAGGATTTTGATTAAGGGAAACAGGACGTTATCTGAGGGATTTATTTGTTCAGTGGAAAATGGGACTTCAAAATGCGAATAAAATATAAATGGGATCTCTTACATATTAGTTGAGTCTTTCTTGCATGTGTAAGCACTTCAGAAGATTTTTTTTGTATTTAGCAATAATATTAAGGTAAAATTAATCCATTTGAAGTATGCTAAATATTACATAGTGATGCATGCGTTAGTTATGTTCAACAAGGTAAACATATTCTTTACATTTTTAGGTACTTATCGTCTTTTACATCAGAAGGATATACTTCACTATGTTGAGAATTCATGTATACAAACATGGAAATGTACAGTTATCAGATATGAAAATACACAAGTAACATAATTAAAATAAATATGAGAAACGCCTCTAATTTGGTATAAAGAGATAATTTAAAAATTTAAAAAAACACAAAGTAATAACATGTGAGTCTACATTGCAAATGGCCCATTATACCAGCAGGCAAATGGGTGATGCTTACTGGAGTTAGTGAAGTCAAATCCTAGTCCAGGGTTCATCTCCTAATTTTCATGGGGAAATCAGTAAACCTCACATTTTCATCTCAGTCCATTTTCCCTAAAATTGTATTCTATTGCCTTGTTTGTGAACACTCCCTGAAGAGCAGTCAATATCAACACCTTTTCCACTATGTCCACATCATCTCCAGGCAAGGCCTATTGACATCATGGTATCTACAATTATTAGCAGAATGCAGCTGTAACTGTGACAACAGTTACAGATGCTTGTCTTCGTATGTTCAATAATCTAATAAGTATCCATCTACATGTCCAGGAATCATGTGGCAAATGAGTTTAATGAGAAACAGAAACTACAACAATCTCTTCTTTTATTTTTTTATTGTTATATTTATTTACATCCCAGGTGTTGCCTTCATCCCAATCCCCCTTCACAGACTCCTTCCTTCTCCTCCTCCCTTCTGCCTCTGAGAGGATGCCTTCCATCCCCTTCCCTGGGGCTTCAAGTCTCTACAGGATTAGGAGGAGCATCTCCCACTGAGGCCAGACAAAACTGTCCTCTGGTTCATATGTGTTGGGGTCAGAAAGGGCCATGGACCAGCCTGTATATATTCTTCTGTTGCTGGCTTAGTCTCTGGGAGTTCCCAGGGGTCCAGGTTAGTAACAGAGAGTCTATCTCTAGTCATAGACTAGGGGTTAGCAATCTGTAGACACTAAGAGAAAAGGAAGTACAGGACTGAATGTTGTGCTCTTCCCTCCAGAAATATGTATTTCTCTTGGTAAGATATGATCTTGTTTAAGAATTTTCAAGGAATTATGAAACTAACTAGATAGCATTAAAAATGTTTGGAGAAATGCTGTTTATGACACTGCTAAGAATTGAATAAGAAGAAAGAAAAAGTTTTAAAGCATACTAAGTATTCTCTCAAAATCACCTACTGTATTAAAACAGCAAAAATAGTCGACAGAGAGATGGAAATTGACCATGATGAAATAGCCAAGTAACTCAATATTTCATATCTCATAATTGTATCTTTGTTAACACGTTACCTTAATTGAACATTTACTATAGTGATCATTTTAAATAAATTTACTAGAGAAAAAAGTCATGATTGTTTTCTAAAACATTTGATTTCTATATACTGGCAAAAATTTCAGATCTTTTACAATCAAGTTTTCATGTGCTTATTTTCATGTGTCATTCTTTTGACAATGTCAATGAATTATCATTGTCATTGTGTCATCAGCATCCTCCTCCTCCTCCTCCTCATCATCATCATCAACATAATTATTATGATCCTATCTCTAGCAACACAGGAACTGTAGGGAAATGCGAGTGACATGCTTCCAAGCACATGCCTCTTTAGTGCAACTTAGGTGACAAATTATGCTTTTAAACACACTAGGAATATATCAAGTACTAAGAAGGAAATTTTCTATTTTGTGCCTGTATGTGAGCTATGTATGCATCTGTGGATGTGTGAGAACCTGTGGATATGGATGTGTGTGTGTGTGTGTGTGTGTGTGTGTGTGTGTGTGTGTGTGTGTGATATGAGTCAGAGATGTCTGTATGTGGGACATATGTACTTATGTGTGTGTGTGTCATGTTTACATATATGTGACATGTGGACATGTTTGTATGTGTGTGAAGGTAAGCATGTATCTATGCCTTAATGAAGTTATGAAATGTTGGGTCTGTGTAGATGATTTGCTGGTAAGAAGCACTTGCTAAGCTGCAGAGGACCAGGACTCAGACCCAAACACCTTCATGGAGCCCTACCACTCTCTGTAACTCCATTTCAGCGTACCCAGCATCTTCTTCTGCATAGACATTGTATATATAAACATATAAAAACGAATGAAATGTGTGTGTGTGCGCACACACACACACACATAATCTATTAATGGAAATACAAATTTAAATTCAAAATAGACTAAGTAAGATACAGCATGTAAAATAAATTGAAAAAAATCCATGGAAAAAAGTCATTTTGTATCTAAACATTGGGATATTGCAATAAAGTATGTAGTAGGTTTCCAGATGTCTTTTATTCACTTATAACTAAATAGTTTTATATGATTTGGTATAACAGTGTCTGAACTACTCAATACGTAAGACTTGTTTATATAAATCTGACATGATGCTGATAGGTGACTGGTTTATTCATAGTAGTAATTCATATGTCATAATAAACTATAATAATTTTGATGCCTTTGTTATGGCATATATTGATGTGCAAAACTTTCTTTACATGTTAAATAAATTACCCATTTGTGAATCTAGTTTAATATAATAACTGGTATGTTTACTCAGGTAAAGAGAAAGGCAGTGGCACGGTATTAATATTAATGTATTTTCTGATCTATCTGTGCATTGGCTTCAACCCATAGAACACTGTTTCCTACTGTTTGTATGTTTCCCTCAAGGTTTCGTGGCGTGAAAGCTGAGAGATCAAACCCACTCACTAATGCCAGTTACTCTATAAACAAGGCTCCCAGGCCTCTGTTGCAGCTTCGCTTTGCCAGAAGAAACAAATGTCGGCTGCTTTCATGAAGCCAACGCTGAAATTTGACAAGGAGGCAAAAGGATTCAAAGCCAACAAAGAGCACCAGAGAAACGCAAGGAATCTCACCTCGGACTGAGAATACAGAGGCAAGCAGTGGTGACTAGAGAGCTGACTGGAATCTTGCTTTTGATAATCCACCTCAGGATTCAAAGGATAACTTTAAAAGAAAAAACAAACACTCTTTTCCATAAACCAATATCCTGAGCAAGTTACAAAGATGGTCAGTGATCACGATGTGATTTATTATTCGAATTTTATTCCAATTTCTGAACCATCTTGTTCTTCATTTAAGGAATTTCTCCCCCCCCCCCTTCCCTTCTCCCTCTTGCACCGACCCGGCTCGCTCTGGCCTCTCTCGCTCTGGCCGAAAGTACACTGTAGCTGTCTTCAGACACCCATATGAGTGGATGAGATCTCATTATGTATGGTTGTGAGCCACCCACGTGGGTGCTGGAATTTGAGCTCAAGACCTCCTGAAGAGCAGTCGGTGCTCTTAACCACTGAACCATCTCACCAGCCCATGTAATTTCTTTAGTGTAACAAATTCTTGCGTTCTGGATTTCTGCGTGCACAAAAGTGCAAAAAAGTTCAAGATTATTGTAAAAGCGTTAAACAATTAGTGTGTTAATTAGAAACATAAAAATATAATGCAAAAGATCTGTTAGCGCGCTTGCTTAATCATAGGTGCTATGTTAGGCACTTTCTATGGAGTTATCTTTAATTCTACAATGCTGTGTACACTTGTAACCATCTGTGTTGAGCAGGTAAAGATGCTGAGCTGGAAAAAAAATGAAGTAGTTTTCTTTTTTCTTCACAGTCAATGTGACTGACCCAGATATGCATACTGCAGACAATCATTTTTCCTCCACACTGCTTTTAGGAGGATAAACGATAACTTTATCAGAGATACTAAATATTAAATCAGCACTAAATATTAAAGGGAAAGAATATCTTGTGTTCCCTAATCATTTTATCCAATGTATATCATGAGCAATATGTATGTTTTCACCTATAGAATGCAGAGTGACTGCTGCAAAGATTTTCTTCAGTGTTAGAGGGAGAGTATAGACCTGGCACTGGTTTCTTTGTAGTTAGGAAGTATTCTCAGTTTTAAAAGACAGAGCTACTGGGAAGGATGTGGTATTATCACTCTGGGCAAACTCATTAGATAGGGAGATAGAAAATATAGTACTTATATATAATAGAAAAGAAATGGTCTGGTTCTGCCATAATATCAACCACTCAGTTACACACACACACACACACACACACACACTCACACACACACACACGACACACACACACATTGATGTAATAGTCCTTAAAATACAAAATTAGAGAATCTGCACACTATTCAGATGGAAGCAAGAGAAAAGGTAGGAAAATAGTAAGGAATTAGGACAAAAAACGTATGAGAAAAAATTAAATGGATATGTGCACAGATATGGGAAATGAAGGAAGTCAGCTGTCAGAAGAACACAGCCAGTGGTAGATCATTACTTCAAGGACACTAAAGCAAAGAGTTTTACAATCTTACTTCAATTAAAGTACAGACCTTGGAAATGTGATAGAAATTTTTATCTAAAGAGATTTCGTGTGATTTCCAAAATGAAAGGTAAAGCAAAGCAATGACACAAATTTCTCTGTGCTCTCTAGACTCATGAGTTGAGGCAGGAGCATAGCTGTTGTCAGTGGAGGCTGCTGAAGTCAGGTACTGAGTCCTGTTATTCATAATTATTAAATGAGCACAATAGGCAGTGCATTATTGATCTTCTGTTCAGATCAACAGAATGTTTATAAAATACTTAAATTGATTACAAATACAGGTACTTTCTTTGGCTCTAAAGCAAATGTTTTCATTTGCTTCAAAAATGCAAATTTATTGAGGAAAGTTTTATTTATTTATTTTTTTAGTTCAGTTAAGCCAACAAATACCAGAATTTCTCTCTCATTTTTCCAAAGCTACTTAGAATTTGATTGTTCAATACTTAAGCTATCCAATCCCACATTCCAGGAAATTCTTTGGCAGGGTTCACTGTGAGCATCAGCTTCCAAGTACCTCAATATCAATTGTCAAGTTGAGAGCTGAATTTTAAACTGAATTCACTTGGTCAAATACAAATAGTGTGCTGTAGTCATATACTACTTGCAATGAAGACAAACTTATTAAAAGCCATTCATGTTCAAACATACTAGGGAGACAAATATATAAATACAATTATTTATACTTTGCATCTACAAATTTATGCATGTGTAGCTTATTGCTCAAAAATGTTTCTCTTTTTCTTCCTACATAATTTAAAAGCCAACAAGAAGGAGGAGTTAAAGAGCTTGAAAATAACCTTGTATTTTTTTATTAACTGTAATTTTAGAAATTTACAATAGATATTGTAATGTCATAGGCTATGAGAATTAAAAAATTGTTAAAATGAATACTAAAAACCACTTTTTTAAAACTAGCGAGTTTACCATGTCTCCTCTCGAGAGAACATAGCAGAAATAATACCCTAAAATATTGTCACTGATAACGGAGGGGATATAAAGTTAAACCTTACTCTATTAATTCATTCACTATCACTGAAGAAGTCGTTAGACTCTGTGTATCTTCCTGTATCTTTACAGGAAAGAAACAGGCTTTTTAGATAAAAATAGAACTTTACAAGTTAAATATATATCATTCCTTAGGTGTATCTTTTATTCTCTGATCTAACTGTTTTGTGCATCCATAAAATGGAAGCAATATTTCTAGAAGCATGGTTATTCCTGTTGCACAGAAATAGTAAGAACTGGAATGAGATGTTCAAGAGGATTTAAAATGCCTTTGACTTGGTGCACAGTACTGACCATGTGAGCACAGAGTTCTTACTCTATAAATTTCTGCGACACCTTTTTAATCTCAGTTGCCATATAATTACACATTCTGAGTTAAGGAAAATACTGACTAAAAAGAGGTTGGTCTGTCATATTTATGAAATGACCATGTCCTTGAAAAGAGGATCAGACAGAGCGAGGAGTATGAGTCAAGAACGATGTATGGTCTTTTCTGGTTCTCCAAACGCAGTTGTTTATGTAAATGCCTCAGTGACTATTAGTGACTGAAGTTTATCCCATAGAACAACGGCCTCTGATTGAAAGCCGTTTTGTCAGGAGTATTGACCATACTATAAAGAACACTCGCAGATGTCAGAGGTGTTGAGATCTTACGTAAAAAGAAAAAAAAAAAAGAGTGGACATTATGACAGTAGTCAACTTTGGAGGTCAGAGGTATCTGTAATACTTCTGAAATTCAAACTGATGGTAAGGGAAGGTCCCCAACCTATTATCCTTAATAAAAAAAAATTCTCACATTCTCCAAAAGTGACACAATGAAATGGAAAACTTGAATGTGTCATCATAAGTTTTATTCATATTCCTCTCTTCTGCTGTGACAACATAATTCATCTAAGTGCACATTTAACTCATGGTAAATGACAACTATAAAGGAGAAATGTGATCATCAACACATATTCCTAAACCAGTGTACAAAGAATGAGGTGGATAGGTCTTGATCTCTTTTGCTCCTGTTCTTGATTCTCTCTTCTCTTTATTGGACTATATAGAAGTATGAGTATCCGAAAGCATTCCTGGCCATTCAGAAAATATTCAATAAGAGATGACATATCAAGTCAACAAGGCATATTGGGCACCCAGTGAAGGGACGCTTCTGAGGTTGGTTGTCTTTTAGCAATGCCATTTTTGTATTTCATCTGATCTTACATATTTTCTATTCCCTGTATTCTTAACATCAGTTCTGAGGTATTTATGATTACCTCTTTATGTTACAATGCAGGAAGTCAGATATCATATGTACTTCTCCCTGCTATTATTAAAAACTAAAAATCTCATTTTGGTGTGTGTTCCTTTGCAAGCATTCGCTTAGTGAAAGTGGTGGGCATTGTGGTGTGTGAGTAACCAGTTGTAGCAGGATAATTATTCTGCTACATTGTATTTGTAGGATACTTATTCTGCTACAATGTATCCACAGTGGAGCTCAGTGATTAGGCAGTAGAAGAGGAGGTGGAGCTGGAAGAGAAAGAGAGGAAGGGGAGGGGAGAAAAAGAGGAAGGGGAGCAGAAGAAGGAGACTATCGGCCATACAGAACCACAGATGGATCGAAAACTGTCCTGGGTAACAACTTCTATCAAAAGGTTAGATATTGGGTAACAACTCTAATTGTGTGGGCATCTTGTTGATTGAACATTTCTAAATATATAAATTCTTTAGATAATCATTAAGCTTTAAGAGTCTCATTTCTACTGGGTACTGTGAGGATGACAGATATTGAATGGGGTTCAGCCGAGCTTTGTGGATGCAGTGTGGTGGACTGGCAGAGCCATCCCTCATGCCAACATCTCATGGGTGCCAGGGCCTGAGCATCTAGCTAGCTAGAGCCCCTTTTAGAGTTGAGGAGCAGCAGGAACAAGGTGGCTGCCGAAAAACAAGCAGGACCAGGCGCCGTTTTCTAAATAGCAACCCTACAACCAGTTCTCATTTATACAAGAGAAGGGGACAGAACTTACAAATGTGATTTCTATTTCATCCAACAGAAAAGATAATCTCTAAGATCTGATGATTAGATCTGGTAATACATGGACAGATTGCTAAAGAAAGCAGTGATCTCTAAAGATTTTTCTTATTTAATTATTCCTAACTTTGTGCAACGCCTCTTAATGACAATGAAAGATAAGAGAAACAGAACTAGTAATGTATTCTTACAGGAACCCACTTAGAACATATGACAACTACAACCATAAAGTCACTCTCAACAGTGTGTGATCCGAATGAAATTAGCATAATGTTTTCTGTAGAGGATATGCTCTATTCCGGGAGAGCACCAATGTAGCTGTGTAGCTGAGGATGATGCTGAATTTCTGACCATCCTAACCCTACTTTAACAGCACTGGGGTCATAAGAAAGCAGCACCAGTGTAACAATTTCCTATCTTGTTGTTTGTAGATTTTGCAGATGGTTATATCATCTGATCATAAGGTAGACATTGTTGGATGCCATGCCGATGAATACCAAATCCGAAATTGAGGCATTAGTCACACAGGTTAAAAATCATTGCAACGTAACCAAGCTTCATCTCCAGCATGCAATCTAAAGATTAAATTAAAAGCAGATATGAAAACTGCTCAAAAAGATGAGATAATAGTTCTGTCTGAAGGTCTCAAAATATTATATCCTGAGAGGGGTATTTGCTTGAATTACAATGTGGGCCATTATCACACACAACACACCAAACAATTTTCCTTTCTGAAATACTCTAAAAATCCTTAATATGGAGAATATTTAATTTTTCAGTAGATAGGGATAAAAACACATTTAAACGCTTCAATAGCTAGCTCAAGCTTAGAAAGACAAAAAGAATTACATTACATCTGCTTGCATTAATTTATGAATTATGACAGAGGAGTTAGAGTACCTGTCTGTATCTGGATAGCTCTGTGCATTTCATATTTGCTGCATAACTTATCTATAAACATGAATAGTAAGGCTGTAGCCAGATATTAAGACCTGACAGAATAAAGGAGCTATATGATTAGTCTTTGTGGTGCCCAGAATTTCACAGAGACACTTCCCTCAGCTTTGTTTTGCTGCTGCTCATTATTATGCCTTCCAACACACAGAAAGGAGTGGGCCAACAGGGAAAGATAGCAAGTTCCTGGGGGTAAGGGATTGTTAAGACCATTATAAGGAATAGAAAGGGAGAAGGGAATGGTGTATACCATCTGTTTGTTTTTCTGAATCAATTTACCTATCATCTATCTGTTTACCTACCTATCTATCATCTAAATTTATATTATCTACATGTCTATGTCTTATTTACATATTTTCTATCACCTGCTTTTCCATGTCTATCATCTATTTATCATCTATCTATCTTTCTAGTATTGATTTATCATACATCATCATATACAATTCCCAGAGCCTGGTATGTGCTCGCTCTATTTCTGTGTATGAAATATTGAATAAACTTAAAAGAATTTTCATGATATTAAGTGTCTTGTTTACCTTTTCATTTCAGAGATAGAAACATTGAAAGCAGAAATAACAAAGAATAGCTTTTTGTGTATGACAGAGCATAATTTGAGGTGAGATTTGTCTGATCCCCAAACATATTTTTTACTCTCTTAGGAAAGAAAATTATTTGTATACATACTGACAGAATGCAGATCTAAAAGCATTATTATAGAATTATTGAATTAGAAGTGTTTCTTAAGTATTGTGAAATTGAATCTTGGAATTTTCAAATAAATCATAGAAAGGTTAAGGGAGATTGGGTCAAAAGCACAGTAACAGATGACACTAGGATTGAAGGGATCATACATTCTGCAGAAAGTGGTAATTTTCTGTTAAAGTCATAGAGTTTTTCTTTTTGAAATATTCTTTATGTTTAATAAGTACATTAATATTTATTGTTACTATTAGCTTTGACATTTTGATACCTTAATCAGAAACTAAGCATGAAAAGCCTCATGTAAATTCTGTGGTGCCATTTTAAATGTGTAGTACAGTGTCTGGCTTTTCTTCTATCTCCTCATCTTGTAATGGTCTGAAGGGTCAGGTCTTAATTGTGACTATACCAAAAAACCTTTTACAATTGTAATATCAAAGTCCGTATATTTTCTACTTTTAAACTATCTTATGTACATCTATTGATCCAATACTTTGATAGGCAAAAGAGATAAATCAAAAGCAATAGATCAAAATAAAATGTAGCATTAAGCTAAGTTTTAAATATAATTATATTACTTAAGAGTTATTTATTAAACGTGAAAATGTGAAAAAATTAACATGTTTACAATATTACTAATTTGATTATGGATGTGACATTTACTAGTTACTATCAGGTAAATGTAAAATGTGGAGAAAGTAGATGTAACTCATCATATGAAAGAATTGAAGAAGAACCCTACACGTTCATCTCATTCGATGCTGAAAAAGCCTTTGACAAAATCCAATACCCCTTCATGATAAAAGTCTTGGAGAGATCAGGGACACAAGGGGCATACTTTAACATAATAACAGCGTCTTACAGGAAACCAATAGGCAATATCAAGCTAAACAGAGATAAACTTAAATTCCACTAAAATCTGGAACAGGATAAGGTTGCCCACTCTCTTCATATATATATTCTATATAATTTTTGAAGTTCTAGCTAGGGCAAGATAACTGAAGGAGATTAAGCAGATGAAAATCAGAAGAGAAGAAGTCAACATATCACTATTTGTAAATGACATGATAGTGTGTGTAAGTGAATGCAAAAATTCTACCAGGGAACTTCTACAGCTGATAAACACCTTTAGCAATGTGACTAGATACAATATTATCTGAAAATAAATTCTGTTTCCCTTCTATGTACAAACTGTAAATGACCTGAGAAAGAGATCAAGGCAACAGCATTTTTAACAATAGCCATAAATAATACAAAATATCTTTATAACTTTAACCAAGTATGTGAAATACCTATATGACCTTCAAGTCTTTCATAAAGAAATTGAAGAACATGCCATAAGATGGAAAGATCTCTTGTGTTCAAAAATTGGTAGGACTGATACAGTAGAAACAGCCATCATACCAAAAGCAGTATACAGATTCAATGCAATCCACATCAAAATTTCAACACAGCTATTTGCAGGCATTGAAAGTCTAATATTCAACAAAATAAAATCCCAGGATAGCTAAAACAATCCTGTGGAATAAAAGAACTCGTGGACTTATCACCATCCTGATTTCAAACTGTACTACAGGGCTACAGTAATAAAACTCACATGGTATTGGCATAAAAACAAACTGATTGACCCATGGAATTGAATGAAAGACCCAAACCTAATCTTTACACCTATGGTCATCTGATTTTTGGTAAAGAAGCCTAAAGTATACAAAGGTAAATAGATTTTAACAATTGGTACTAGTCTACCTGGATGTCAACATGTAGAAGAATTTTCAAAATTAGCCCTCTGTCAGATATAGACTTGGTGAAAACTTCAACAGAGGGATCTCAAATAGCCAAGAAGCACTTGTAGAAATGTTCGACATCCTTAGCCATCAGGGAAACACAAAATGACTTTCTATGGAGGGATTGGGTAGCCATACTCTTTCCTACCTACAAGCTACGCTGGGGTAAAGCTGACACAGAAATTGTCTAAGTGGCCAACCAATGACTGGCCTACCTTGAGACTCAGTCTATGAGAGGGAGTGTGCCTTGATATTGCCTAGAGGGCCAAGAGCCAGACCTACCTACGTTAGAACCAAACATGCCTGGAAAAGAAAATGAAATGATTCTTAATGATATTCTTTTATACTCTTAGGCAGGAGTCCAGCATAATTGTCATCAAAAAAGGCTCCATCCAGCAACTGATGGTAAAAAGATGCAGAGACCCATAATCCAACATTAAGAGAATTCTGCAGCAGAAGAGAAGGGAGGATTATAGGAGCAGATGAGGTCAAGGATCCTATGAGAAACCCCACAGAATCAACAAACCTGGTCTCACTGGGGCTCACAGATTCTGAACTGATGATCAGGGATCCTGCATGTTTCTGAGCTATGTCTTCTGCAGATATGTTATGGCTGAGAAACTTGATTTTCCTGTGGGACTTCTAATCGTAGGAGCAGGGCCTGTCTCTGACCCTTTTCCCTGCACTTGGAACCCATTTCCTCCTACTGACTCTTCCAGCCTTAATCTGAGAGGAGTTGCCTAGTATTACTGCAGCTTGCCTTGCCATGTTTGGTTGATATACCTATGAGGCCTGCCCTTTTCTTAAGGGAAACAGAGGATGTGTGGATGGAGAGGGAGATTGGGATGAGCGGAGGGAGGGAAAATTGCTTGTGATGTAATGTGTGAGACAATAAATAGAAAGTTAAAGCATAAACTCTAGCATTAAGATAAGCTTTAAATATAATTAACTAAGCTATTTTTCAAAGTGAAAACATTAAAGGAAAGTCAATAGGTTTACAATATTATTAATTTGATTATGGATTTGACATTGATTAGCTATTGTGAGATAATATTTTAAAGGAGGGAAAGGAAAACTTGTAAAGGGAACAAAAACTTATTTTAAAAGGGCCAACAAAAAGAATGGAAACAGGAAACCTTGAGAGGTAGGTAGGAGATTCGGGGGGACCCTCCAGAATGCACCAGAGATCTGGGAGGTGAGAAACTCTCAGGACTCAAAGGGAAGGAACTTAGATGAAATCACCACAGTAGGGAGAGGGAACTTATAGAGCCCATCTCCAGCAGGAAGACAGGGCATCAAGAGAGGGGTGAGGTTGCTATCACACAGTCAAAAATTGGCTTTTTCCTAAACCAAGGCCGCCCTTGATGAGGCCGCTATCACTGGGGAGCCTTCCTTTATGACAATATTACACCCCAAACTGACAAATGGCTGGTAACTTGAACATTTAGAAGGGACTAGGATGGCTGTGAGTTAGCCCAATGACGGGATTATTGTAGGTCCACTTCCCAGGGGCCCACCCAATGCAGCCAAAAAGGAGTGCATGGTGCTGGGAGTGAGTGCAGCCTACATGGCCTAAGACAGAGCTCTCACCCTCCTTTCACCCACATCGGGGTCCCTTGACGTTGCCCATCGTCGGCAGCTTAAAGCCTTTGACCATCGATGTGACTCGTCTCACATCCATGTTTTGGGGTTGTGACCTTGTCTAAGAACCCCATAATTCGACTTCCAAATTCAAAATTCATATAGTTGGGATTGATCACAAGACGCCTTCTCTACTAAACAGAGAAGGGGGAGTTGCCAGAAGCCAGGACCCTCGCCCTTACCCTCATCTCCTACCTTTCGCCACCTGCACAATGTCCCCTGCAGCTTGGCAACCACAAGATCCTGCTTGGCAAGCCAAGTATAGCAGGGAGACCATAACTTAAAGCAGTGCACCATATCTTCTGAAGAACAGCAGGTAGAACATAATTCAAGGCAGTGTACCGTATAGACCATGACATGTTTCAAGGCACAGGCCAAGAAGATTCTGTACTTTTCCACCACCTGGCCCCTCTTACCCCCTCCCCTTGTAAAGTATATTATAAAAAAGCATTTCATGTTCAAATACATGACTCTTGACAAGCAAATGTTTGCTTGAGTCCTTTCTTTCTCTCGCCTGTTCTTCTTTCAGGTTGTGGTCCTCCTCGCCCCCACGAATAACTAGGACCCGCCGGTCGGATCAACCACCAACCAGGCAGCATACACCAGTTGATATGAAGCCACCAACACATATGCAGCAGAGGACTGCTGGGAATGGGTTCACTCAGAGAAGATGCACCTAACCCTCATGAAACTAGAGGCCCCAGGGAGTTCATGGGTCTGGTTGGGTGGGGGGTGGGGACACCCTCGTGGAGACAGGGGAATGTGGAGGAAATATGGGATATGGAACAGTTAGAGAGTGGAACGGGAGGTGGGAATAAAATCTGGAATGTAAATAAATAAATAAATAAATTCTTAAAAAAATGTTGGCTTTTCTGGTTTGAATAGAGTGGGTGTCACAACTACATACACAGTCCTTATGTGCTAGCTCTAAATTATCTTGCTACACCAGTATTGCATTGATTTTATCTTTCCTGAATCTCTCATTATGCGATGCTAATGGTTTTTAGTCCCTCTTTCTTATCCAGCAAATAGCTACACAAAGTTAGCCCTATGCACATGGCGTTAAAGATGTATTTCATCTTCTTTTCCAGTAACCTGCTAGTAAATATTTAATATGTGATTGCCTACAATGGTTGGGTGTACTTGGTTCATTATACTTCCCTATATCTGTGCTGTAAATATACAAGTGACAAACTTCAAGTTACCAATGTGACATCAGTGGTCACATCCATCAGCTTAAAGACATATAATTTGGCATAATTTGGTATCATAAGACTGCTTGCTACTGCTGGCGCTGTTGATATATAAGATCTATATATTCTGGATGCACTGACGTAATATATAAGATGTCTTATTCAGTGTTCTATTTCTGTGACAAGACACATGACTACATTAACTCTTTTAAAGGATAGCCCTTAATTGGTGTTATGCTTTGTATACGCTAGGCCCATGGAGTGGCACTATTAGAAGTTGTGGCTCTGTTGGAGTAGATGTGTCACTGTCAGTGTGGGCTTTAAGAACTTCTTCCTAGCTTCCTGGAAGCCTGTATTCTGCTAGCATCCTTCAGCCCACGAGAAAGAATTTTGTTGCAGTCAACAAGGATCCAAAAGGAGTTGGAGATCTGAAGACTACTTTGATATCAGACATGGAGGCCCAGAGTTTGGAGTTTGCCCTGCTATTTTCCTGTCATGCTTTGGGAATTACAATTAAGTATTGCATGAATATCAGAAGAGACATTGGACTTTTAGCCTTGTTGAAGCTTCTATAGACTATGGGGACCTTTGAAGTTGGAATAAATGCATTATACATTATGCTATGTTTAGGTATGGCCACCATAGTCTCCTGTGTTTGAACAAGCCTATGGGGGCCAGGGAGTGGAATGTTATGATTTGTATATGTTCAGCCCAGGGAGTGGCACTATTTATTAGAAGGTGTCATCCTGTTGGGATAGGAGTGGGCTTGGAGTAGGTGTGTCACTATGGGAGTGGGTTTTAAGACCCTTTGCCTAGCTGTCTGGAAGCCTATATTGTTCTAGGAGCCTACAGATGAAGATGTAGAATTCTCAACTCTGCCTACTCTGTGTCTGCCTAGATGCTACCATGTTCCCACCTTGATGATAATGGACTGAACCTGTAAGCCAGTTCCAATTAAGTATAGTTATTTGTAAGACTTGACTTGATCATGGTGTCTGTTCACAGGAGTAAAACTCTAAGACAACTGGGGCTTGCTAACAGTTTGATAGGTTTAGTCAATTGTCATCATGGTAGGAAGCATGGCAGCAGGAGGGCATACTGCTGCTGGAGAAGGAGCTGAGATTTCTATAACTGGATCTGAGGACATCAGGAGAGAGACTTGTGATTAGAATGGGCTTTTTGAAATATCAAAACCCAGCCCCAGTGATACATTGTCTGTGATGTGGCCATACCCCCTAATCCTTTTAAATAGTACCACTCCCTGGTAACCAAATATTGAATTTTATGACCCTATGGGGACCATTCTTATTCAAAGCACCAAACAAGTGAATAGAGTTAATGGAGCCCAGCTGCCCTTGGTGATGTAATCTGGTGCTAAGGGTGGCAAATGTCATAAACTCAAAAGAAGAGGGAGGGAAGGAGGAGGAAGAAGAAGGAGAGGAGGAGGAGGAGGAGAAAGAACAAGAGGAAGAGGAGGAAGAGGAGGAGGAAGAGTACGAGGAGGAAGAGTACGAGGAGGAAGGTGAGGAGGAGGAGGAAGAGGAGAGTTAAGAAATGCTCACCCTGAATCATCCTTGATGGCTGAAAAGGAGTTAGGTCTCAAAATTTATCAAGCTTCTCCAACAAATAGCAGATGTATATGATTTTCTAAGCAAGGGAAATGAATCATAAACAATACAGATGGCTCCTTTTGTCATTCATTTTGTTTGTTTTTATAGTCTTTTAAAGGAGCATTTTATCCTTAGAGGAACACAGGTATTTTATCTACCGCTTGTCCACATAGGTAACTTAATGTTCTTAATACATTTAAAATGCTCAAACATTTTCTATCTACTTGTTTGATTCGTACTGAGGTTGATACATTCTATAGTCTCAGTTTTCATAATGTTCAGTATTCCATGTAACCTCAAACTAAGTTTAAGATAACTGGAGAGGCCCAGCAAACTTAAAAACTGGTGAACTGCCATGGAGGAATTTCTTTTGTAATTTTATGTAAGAAAGCTTTATTAGAAGTAGATGAACAGTGTACATGCAATTAAGTAGAGAGAAACTAGCTCTCTATTCTGTGTTTAAGAGATTCTGAAGATTGGTAAGAAATAAATAAGAAGTTGTTACTGAGTTTGTCAGGGTATCATCACATTGTTTAGAATGTTTCCACCAACACAGAATTCCATGATATACAAAGATTACATGCATGTATTACAATGCTTCTTATTTTATTACTGATATGCTGTTCACAATAGAATGATAATAGAGTGGTAAATGGATTTAATTTCAAATTAGTATAATGAGATAAGGTGTAGTGTTAGAACCAAATAGAACTGAACTACAAGGAAAGCCTTACAGTACGGATAAATCATGCTATAACCTATCATACTGTAAAAATATTCACACAAACATTATTTATAACACTAGGCATTAAATAATTTTCTTAAAGGGGTCATTACATATACATTCACAAATACTATGTTCAGGAACTTTTCCCCTGTTCCCAAGGATCGTCCCTACCTTCTCTTCTATTAGTTTCAGTGTATCTGGTTTTATGTGAAGGTCCTTTATCCACTTAGACTTGAGCTTTGTACAAAGAGATAAGAATGGATCGATTTGCATTCTTCTACATGTTGTCCTCCAGTTGAACGAGCACCATTTGTTGAAAATTGACAGTTTTAGCTTCTTTGTCAAAGATGAAGTGACCATAGGTGTGTGCGTTCATTTCTGGGTCTTCAGTTCTATTCCACGGATCTTCCTACCTGTCTCTGTATCAATACTATGCAGTTTTTATCACTATTGCTCTGTAGTACAGCTTGAAGTGAGGGATGGTGGTTTCCCCAGAGGTTCTCTTATTGTTGAGATTAGTTTTCACTATCCTGGGTTTTTTGTTATTCCAAATGAATTTGAGAATTTCTCTTTATAACTCTGTGAAGAATTGGGATTTTAATGGGGATTGCATTGAATCTGTAGATTGCTTTCAGGATGATGGCCATTTTTACTATATTAATCCTGCCAATCTATGAGCATGGGCAATCTTCCCATCTTCTGATATCTTCTTTGATTTCTTTCTTTAGAGACTTGAAGTTCTTGTCATTCAGATCTTTCACTTCCTTGGTTAGATTCACACCAAGGTATTTTATATTATTTGTGACTATTTTGAAGGATGTAATTTCCCTAATTTCTTTCTCAGCCTGTTTATTTTTCAGGTAGTGGAAGGCTATTGATTTGTTTGAGTTGATTTTTATAACCAGCCACTTTGCTGAAGTTGTTTATTAGGTTTAGGAGTTCTCTGGTGGAAGTTTTAGGGTCATTATCTATACCAACTCCACATCTGATAGAGGGCTAATATCCAATATATACAAAGAACTCAAGAAATTAGACTCCAGACAACCATATAGCCCTATTAAAAATGGGGTACAGAGCTAAACAATGAATTCTCAACTGAGGAAACTCAAATGGCCGAGAAGCACCTAAAGAAATGTTCAGCATCTTTAGTCATCAGGGAAATGCAAATCAAAACAACCCTGAGATTCCACCTTACACAAGTCAGAATGGCTAAGATAAAAAATTCAGGTGATAGTAGATGCTGGCGAGGGTATGAAGAAAGAGGAACACTCCTCCAATGTTGGTGGGACTGCAAGCTGCTGCAATCACTCTGGAAATCAGTCTGGAGGTTCCTCAGAAACTTGGACATAGCATTACCTGAGGACCCAGCTATACCACTGCTGGGCATATACCCAGAAGATGCTCTAACATATAACAAGGACATATGCTTCATTATGTTCATAACAGCCTTATTTATAGTAGCCAGAAGCTGGAAAGAACCCAGATGTTCTTCAACTGAGGAATGGATATAGAAAATGTGGTACATTTACACAATGGAGTGTTGCTCAGCTATTAAAAACAATGAATTCGAGAAATTCATAGGTAAATGGATGGAACTAGAAAATATCATCCTGAGTGAGGTAAGCCAATCACAAAAGAACACACATGGTATTCTCTCACTGATTATTGGATATTAGCCTAGAACCTTGAAATACCCAAGATTCAATTAACAGACCACATGAAACTCATGAAGAAGGAAGACCAAGTGAGAGTGCTTCAGTCCTTCTTAGAAGGAGTAACAAAATACTCAAGGGAGCAAATATGGAGACAAAGTGAGGGACAGAAACTGAAGGAGGGGCCGTCTGGAGACCATTCCAACTGGGTATCCGTCCCATGTGCAGTCACCAAAGGTAGATGCTGATGTGGAAGTCAGGAAGTGCATGCTGACAAGAGCCTGATATATCTGTCTCCTTAGAGGTCTGCAAGAGTCTGACATATTCAGAGGCAGATGCTCATAGCTAACCATTGAACTGATCATGGGGTTCCCAATGGAGGAGTTAGAGTGAAGACTGTAGGAGCTGAAAGGGTTTGCAGCCCCATGAGAAGACCAACAATACCAACCAACCAGAACTCCCAGGGTCTAAACCTCCAGCCTGGGAGCACTTAGGGAGGGACCCATGGCTCCAGCTATATATGTGAGGGAGGATGGCCCTGTCTGGCATAGGTGGTTGAAGAGATCCTTGGTCTCATGAAGGCTGGATGCCCCAGTGTGTAGGAATTTGAGCGTGGGGAGGTGGGAGTAGGGGGGTAGGTAGGGGCTCATCTGCAGAGAAGCAGGAGGAGGGGTGATGGGATAGGGGGTTCCTAGGCAGGGGGCAGATTGGGTTAGGGGATAACATATGAAATGTAAATAAAACATCCAATAAAAATTATTTCAACAAACAAACAAACAAACAAAAAGCTGCAGGGATAAAGAGGGTGCAGAAAGAGAGGGAGTGGCTAACTAATGACTGCTCCAACTTGAGTTCCATGCCAAGGGAGAGACCCCACCCCTGACACTGTTAATGACATTCTGCTATACCCACAGACAGGCAACTAGCATAACAAGTATCCGATTGGCTTTATCCAGCAATTAATTGAAAGAGATTCAGAGACCCACAATCAAACATTAGGCAGAGCTGGGGAAATCTTGTGGATGAGGGGGAGGAAGGATCGAAGGATTCACAGAGGTCAAGGACACCACAAGAAATCCTACCAAATCAACTAACCTGGTTCCAGAGGGGCTCCCTGAGACTGAACCACCAACAAGAGAGCATTCATGGGACTAACCTAGACCCATACCCCCACACACACACATGTAAGCATGGAAAGCTTGGTCCTCCTGTGGGAGCTCTAATAGCAGAGTAGGGGATATCTGTGACTCCATTGCTTGCCTTTGGATTCCTTCTCTTATGTGGACTGCCTTGTCTAGCCACAATAGAAGAAGATGCACCAAGTTCTCCTACAACTAGATAAGTTAAGGTGCATTGATATCCACTGGAGGTCTCCCCTTCTCTGAGGAAAAAGGGAAGAGGCATAGGGATAGGGGAGTTGAGAGGGAGGGACTGGGGGAAGAGGAGGGAGGGTAAGCTGCAATAGTGATGTAAAGTAAATAAATTAATTAATGAAAATAATCAGTAGAGAGAATCCTAATTCTACAGTGTTTACACGTTTATCTGTCATTTAAAAGTCTTTTCTAGCCTGGCATGGTGGTGCATGTCTTTAATCCCAGAACTTGGCAGGAAGAGGCAGGCGGATCTCTGAGTTTGAGGCCCGCCTGGTCTACAAAGCAAGATTTAGGATAGCCAGGGCTTTACAGCCCTGTCTCCAAAAACCAAAAACCAAAATCAAAATCCAAAATAAAAAAGAATCTACTATTTTCCCATATTCTGCCCAGATTTTATATATATTATCCTACAATTTATTCTTTCCATTTGAACTAATATAAATTAAACCATGTGGTTAAGTATACATATGGTTAAGTATAATCATATGTACTTAATTTTGGTATTCTTTTAATGACCATATTTAATAATTCCTAATGGAATTTTTTAAAAATTTATTTTTTCTGAGTTATGTTATTTAAAAAATAAAAAGCATTATAAGCTTTTTGGGCTAATATCCAATTATCAGTGAGTACATACCATGTGTATCCTTCTGGGATTGGGTTACCTCACTCAGGATGATATTTTCTAGTTCCATCAATTTCCCTAAGAATTTCTCGAATTCGTTGTTTTTAATAGCTGAGTAATAAGGAAGACCAAAGTGTGGGTGCTTCGGTCCTTCTTAGAAGGGGTAACAAAATACTCATGGGAGCAAATATTGAGAGAAAGTGCGGGACAGAAACTGAAAAGGGGGCCGTCCAGAGATGCTCCACCTGGGTATCCATCCCTTGTGCATTCACCAAAGGTAGACAGCGATGTGGATGTCAAGAAGTGCATACTGACAGGAGCCTGATATAGCTGTCTCCTTAGAGGTCTGCTAGAGCCTGAAACGTACAGAGGCGGAAGCTCACATCTAACCATTAAACTGATCACGAGGCTCCCAATGGAGGAATGAGAGAGGAGACTGAAGGAGCTGAAAGGGTCTGTGGCCCCATGAGGAGAGCAACACTACCAACCAACCAGAGCTCCCAGGGCCTAAACCACCAGCCTGGGAGCACATAGGGAGGGACTCATGGCTCCATCTATGTATGTAGGGGAGGATGACAGTGTCAGGCATAGGTGGAGGAAGTCCTGGGTCCAGTGAAGGCTAGACGCCCCAGTGAGGGGGAAATCGTGGGTAGGGAGGTGAGAGAGGGAAGGTGGGTGGGGGACACATCCTCATAAAAGCAGGAGGAGGGGGAATAGGATAGGATTCTTGGTGGGGGGAAGGGGATTACATATGAAACGTAAATAAAATATCCAATAAAAATAATAAATAAATAAATTTTAAAAAAAGAAAAAAGAAACAAAGGCATTTTGTTGATTCATTGTGAATTTCACATCATGCATCTGAATTTCACTCATCTCCCCATCCCTTATCTACTGTCTGCCCTTGCAACCTCCTCTAAAATAAAACAAATCAAAGCAAAAACAATAATATCTTACCACCCTGGAAGCTACCTTGTTTTTCCCAAACAGATTAACTTGTAAAAATATTCATTGCAATGAACGAGGTCTGATTCCAGACCTCAACACTATCAACACTGGGATCCTCATTGGGACTCCTCTTGGATTTCCTGTGTCATGGAGATCCTGCAGCTTTGGATCTGCAGGACTATTCCCTTTGCACGCTCTAGGAATTCGTAGATGGGGTGAATGTTGGGGTTGAGGGGCAACTCAGAGCTCTGTATCTAATCTAGTGTGGAAGCTGACTTGGTTAGCCTACTAGCTCTCTCTTCTGCTTCTGTGCCACCAGGGTCATCTCTCCAACTTTGCTCAGCAGAGTGGTGGGGCTGTCTAACCCAAGACCATGACCACCAAGGCCAGAATAATTATATTGCCAAGGCAAGTTGCTGGCCACTATCCTGTGTGTTTTAGCCTGTTAGGGATAGAGCCAACATTTTAGCCCTCATGACCTCAGACCTCAATTAGGGTTTTAAATCATTCATTTGCTTTTGACATATATCTGCCAATTCAGTTCCATACAGGTATGACCTAAAACTTTGTGGATAGTAGTGTAATAATTTGAAAGATATTCTAATTCTTTAATTTGTCCGAGACAGATGAAGATACACACAGCCAACCATCCCATTGAACCTAGAGACTCTTATCGCAGAGTTAGGGGAAGGACTGAAGGAATTGAAGGGAATTGCAACCCCAGAGGAAGAACAACAGTATCAATTGGACCACTCAGTTCTCCTAGGGACTAAGACACCAACTGTGACCACTGCTGCATATGTAGCCTTGTTTGGCCTCAGTGGGAGGGGATGTGCTTGGTCTTGTGGAGGCTTGATGCCCCAGAGAAGGGAGTTAGGAGTGCATGGGTGGATGCAGGAGCACCTACTTAGAGGCAAAAGGGAGAAGGATGGGATGGAGGGCTCGTGCAGGGAGGAATGAGAAGGGGGACAATATTTGAAATGTAAATAAACAAAGTAATTAATAAAAATATTCAATTAAAACGTAAGATCCAGTAATAATCCAGGTATGGTGATTGATGCCTGTAATTCTAGCATTTGAGAGGCAGAGGATGGCAGATTTCCATGAGATCAAGGCCAGCCTGGTATACAGATAAAGTTCTAGATAAGCCAGGACAGCTACACAGAGAAAGCCTGTCCGATAATAAACAAACAAACAAGCAAACAGAATTCCAGTGATAAGTTTCATATTGTTTACTGAGGGAACCTTCCTTTAATGAAGTTGATGAAAGACTAATTTGAACCAAGTTCAGCCTTAATATTTCAAGTGTCTAAAGATTTATTGTTATTTTCCCTTTGTATGAGTTTGGGTCTATACGAGTGAATACTATGTGGGGGTGCCTGAAGAATTCAGAAGAAGGCATCTGATCTCCTGCTGCTTAGGTTGCAGATTGTGAATGGTGGGAAGTTGCATCCAGGGCTCTTTGGAGGGCCTTGAGGTCTTTGAAGATTTAGTTAAAGCAGTTGGTCTGGCTCAAGGGCTTTCCAGGATCTTTGCACCTTCTGACAACATTCATGTTGGTTACAGATCAAAATACCACCTAACCAAAGTTATTAGCTTAATCTTTGATCCATAAAGCATCCCTTTGTTCTTTGAGTTTAGCAAAACACTTTGTTTTTGCTTTTTATTTACCTCATAATTTTTATGCTGTACAGAATGTGAGGCATTTTTGACACATCAACTCCATTTCATGCCAGAACAATTAACAATTAACGATTACTACATATTTCCAACTATTTCCGGTACTGCTATTTGTTTGACTGCTTGATTTTGCTTTTGGAGAAGTCTTAGTTCTCTTGTCTTAAATGAACCCGTCTTCTCAGTGAGACATTTAACTTCCTAGTGTAGCCTTGATTTAATCATTTAACAATACCTGTTATACCTCCTTATTAGCCATTCATACAAGATAAAATCATATCAACTTTAAGTTTTGAACACTTTAAGTGAAACCTAGCAAAGATCACCAAAATTCAACATTGCTCACGTCTTCACCCACCCATCTCTTTTCTAGATCTTGCATTTTGTCAAACTCCATATACCTTCACCATATGTGCTAGACTTGCTAAAGTACATACTTTATGCTAACATATCAAAGCAGTTGGCTAAATAATTGACATTTTAGATTAGTAATTCAATTTTTGATCATGCCAGTTCATTGTTATGGCATCTGTAAGTAGTGTGCACTTACTTATCCATTGAGGGATTGAAACATACTAAGTATAAGAAACCATGACAGATAAAATTTGCACATCATGCAGAATTCATGTTCCAGAACTGGCACACATAATTAACATATGACAACTCATTTTATCTTCACAGTAGACTTGTAAGGCAACTACAAGTGCCTTATTTTACAGGTGATAAAACTGAGCCACTGAAGGCCTTACTGGACAGACAATTGCTATCTAAGATTCCATAGCAAATTGCAAACTTGTATTTGGAAAGTGGCATCTTCCCCTTGAGTCTATTCAAGCGGCAATTATATTTAACCTCCTTTCAACACACATATGTTGTCTTTGATTCATGCCACCTCTTAATAGATTAAACAAATGAAGCCATTTGCCATTTCCTGTGGCTTTCAGTAAATAAACCACGCCAATGAATGAAAGATTTATAGATTGACTGCGTATTCCATAAAGCGTTAGCTGGGACGATTCTGCTTTACCATGATACTTTTAAATGACATTGATGCTAACATTAGCATTCCCTTAAAAATTACTTGTGGTTGCATCACTTAAGGAAATTAGCTCTCGTAGTTATTTTTGGCTATTAGAATGAAATCTTTGTCACAGAAAATGTCTCCAAGAGTTTTTGGAAATGGTGATGAGGATACAAGGATTGTTCCTGTCCCTTACAGACTCCTTTGCCAGATCACATACAGCAGTGACGAAGGAGCTTAATATATATTAAGGTTGGATGAGAGAGGAGAACCAGCACAGAGTTCTAGATGATTAAATATATTCTACAATATGTTCTGTTAAATGTATGACATTGTGATAATATTGTTTTAGATTGCCAAAAAAATATGCTCTAAAAAACTGATCAATAATTTTAAATCAAATCTAAGGAAAGCCTGAAGCATCTTGGGGAGTTTTCAGCTTTCAGGGTGAATTATGAAGGAGCATTGTAATCCGTTGGTCCATTAACTGGAGAAGAATAAAAATGACCCCCAGCTTCCTCCCACATTGAGTCATGATAAAGGTTACAATAGTTGGCATTTTCTAGACGTTTCCAAAATTGACCACATAAAAGTACGACATTTACTGTTGTTTGCTATTGATGGAATAATTACCTATGGAATGTCACATCAGAGGTGACCTTTTAAACACACTGGCAGTTAATATTAACCCAGACATTAATATTTTGAAGAGAGGGACAGTTAATAAAGGAGAGCCTTTTAAACCTACAGGAGTATGATAATTAGTCATATTCCCTATGGCAAGCTTCATCCTAACAAGTTTTCCACTCTGGTGGCAGTAAAACTTTCTTGATAAACTTTCTTCACGTCTCTACATAATAGATAATCATGAATAGTCCTGTAGCGGTACTCACTAATTATAATTACTGCCGAGCTGACTCATTCACTGACAGTGTGGTAAAATTAGCTGTCTAAATGTAGACCTGCCTACTTCTGTCACCAATTTTCTCTCACAGAAGGCCACTCACTATTGGGGAATTTATCAACTATTTGAAATCAGGATTTCAATGGTTTGTTGATTGTTCAAATAGCTGATGTTTCCCATGAAACAATCTGTTGTTCATTTGATTTTTCAGTAACAGAGTTTAATTACAGTTTTCTTTCTTTCTTTTGTCTTTCTCTTTCTTTCTTCCTTTTTTTCTTTCTATAGTTTATTCAGGGAAAGACAATTTCTCTAGCATTACGGATAGTACATTGAGCATACTACAAAATCTAACTTTTAATATCAAGGGGGCATTCTTTCTTCATGTTGTAACATTTAAACAGAAGCAAAAATGTGTTTTGACTCTATTGTCTTTATAAAAATTAAACTTTTTCTACATGACACAACCTTTCTAAGGTGACTTGGTGAAATATTTTCTTTTTTAGAGAACCTACAGTTTCATGTATCCATCATCTATTTTCTATTACCTATCTATTATCTATTATCTATCATCTATCTATCACCTATCAATCATCTATTATCTATATCATCTTTCTATTTCTATCGGTATCTCTTTCTCTCCCTCACAAAGGATCTCCTTGACTATCCTAAATGAACTTTGACCTCAAAATCCTTCTTATTTCAACCTCTCAGACTGCCAATAACCAGGTTTGTGACGCCACAATTCATTACCATCTGGAATCAGCTTTGTTCACAGTAAGAAAAGGAGATAAAACAGGCTCAAGGCAGGGAAATCCAAATGTTATTTTACTTTTTTAAAAAATCTGAATTGTCATTGTAGCTTTTGATCTATATATTTTAATTTCCTTGTTAGACTGTGCTACAGGAACTTGGGTGCTGATGGATTCTGTCCGTTTTATTGTATTGGCAACAATCAAAAGGCCTAGAATCCCCATTGTCTTGGGTACTTGTCTACAAAGTTGTTTGCATCTTTTTCTTCAATAACCAACTAAAAGCCATCCTAATGCTATTCCCAGTATATGAGGAACTTCCATCCTAATCACTCCCAATTCTGTGCTGATGCCCCTATGTCATATGTGTGCATTATTAAGTTCTTGTGTTTTTTCTTCTGGAATTTGTCACAATCTGTAATCATTTTCATTGTCATTATTTTGGATTAGAGGATCCATGGCGGCATGAGGCATTCTCCTTTTTGCATAAGCATTTCTGAAACATGTAATGAGTATTTGAGAAATTGTATAAGGAAGAAATGAGGAGAGAAGAGAAGGGAGAGAATAAATGAGGAGAAGAAGGGAGAATGGAGAAAGGAATGAATGAACGGAAGAAAAGAGGAAGGATGGAAGAAAGGAAGGGAGGAAGGGAGGAGGGAAGGAGAAAGGAAAAGGAAAAAACCAATTCAAAATGATCATAAGGTGAATGGTGAAGCTACATTTGTGAATTTTTTCTTTTCTTTTCTGATACTGCCTTCCTTCTATATTGTTTCCTTCACTCTCACAATAGGCTACAATGTAATTGATACTAAATATACAATATTTGTAAATATCATTCCTGACATTATGTGTAAGTTTTAAACATATTATCTGTGGTGGTTTGCATGAGAATGTCCCTCACAGTCTTAAATTTAAAACTTGGTCCTAAAAAATTAAACTGTTTGGTAAGGATTAGGAGGTATGGCCTTGTTGGATAAAGTATATCTCTCGAGGTGGGTTTTGAATTTTTCCAAAGCCAAAGACAGAACTCTGAGTCCCTCCCTTGCTATCTCTTTGAATCCTGTCTGTAGATCAGGATATAACTCCCAGTCACTTCTCCAGCACCATGCCTGTATGCCTGCTACACTAGTCCCTGGCATGATAATAGTATAATCTCAAAATATAATAATCTTTTGAATCTGCAAATAATCCCACAATTAAATGCTTTTTTAAAAATGTAAGTTGGTATCTCTCCACCGCAATACAACAGGAACTAAGACACCATATGTAGCATTACAGCTGAGAAACCTTGGAGCCTAGCTTATCTTTGGATGTTGACAGCTATTAGTACTATTACATTAATATAGTATCTTATAATATTATCAGTCACAGTTAATTTGGCTAGCATTTTAATACTTGATTTTATGTGTCTGTTTTGTCTGAATATATGTCTGTATACCACATATGTACTGGGCCTATGGAAGCCAGAAGATGGTGGAAGACACCTTTCCAGAAGAAGAGTTATAGGTTCTAGAAGTTGAACCTGGGTATTCAAGAAGAGTAGCTAGTGCTCTTAACTGCTGAACCATATTTTCTTGACTTAAAATCTTATCTAAAGTTTTTAAGAATGCAAGCTTTAGCTGTTGATAAACACATCATATATAACCACTGTCAGTAGGCTTCGTCAGAAATAGTGCAATGAAGAGAAATGTACTTAGTGACGCTTTTATGAATGCTTTAGTCACCTATCCTGTTACTACACTTCTTGAGGACACAGAACAACTAGACATGCATTCTTGGCATTGACTATCCTGCACCAAGCTTTCACTCTATTAAATAAACTCATGCATCAAACTCAACAAAAATCAAACCCCTGAGAGTGTCCGTTGCAGTTCCTCAAATGACATTCAGCTTTCTGATGAGCTTGATGTCACAAGGTAGGCACACTGTATCTATGAATAAACTTGAAGGAATTTAGGAAAGGTGTCAGATACCCAGATATTGATTTTGTTTGAGAGAAGTTTTCATTTATTGGGCCAAACAACATTAAATTTGTAATCTTCGTGGCTCTGCCTCTAGAGTGCCAGGATTATAGGCCTGTGCCTCTACACCAGCCAAAGCAATCAGAATGCTCTCAATTTTGTGTACTGGAAGTGACTTGATTCTCAATGAAAAACAAAACAAATAACATACTGAGTGAACTTTTGGAAGTAATTTTGAATCTTAGAAGTATAATAATACATGAATATTCTGTAGATACTATATATTTCAGTATCAAGCTACCAACAAGAAATGCCCACCTGTGGAATAATGGCATGAATATGATGGGATAACAAACAGCTTTATGATTGGATTTGAGACTTACTCCACAGAAAAGATTCTCATGCTCATAGTTTAGAAAGCTTTAGAATATAGGATGAAAATAGCTATCAATATTTTGCTAAATGGCCATGCTGTCAAAGTGAACTCGAACATATTTACATTTATATCCATTGACCTTTTCTACTTTCAGCCTTGGTTAGAGAGTCTTCTAGAGTGGGCAACTGTCAAAAGAAGAGTCATAACTTATCAAAGTACTTAGAGTAAGAGAAGTAATACTCAGCCTTAGATGAGATTCATACCCTAAGGTTCAGGGAATGCCATGAAAGAGAAGCTAAAGAGAATGCAAGAGCTAGGAGATGTGAATGGGTTCTCCGACAAAGCTGCACTTTTGGTATGATATAGCTAGGGTACTCTTGAACTCATGTCTCTCGATTACCTGTACAAGTTCAGTACAATGTCAAGCCAGCACAAATATTTTGGAAAAGATGATCATCTTTTGCTGAGACGCTACTGCATGTTGATAGCTATGGAGGGAGAAAGAAAAGCTCTTCTTTGAGGATGAGGCCACCAGTAGATTGGCCGTGCTTCATGGATGGCAACCATACCCATACAATATGGACAGCACGTATGGGTCTAGTGGGTCATTTTCAAAAAGACATTGTCTTAGTCAGGGTTTCTATTCTTGCACAAACATCATGACCAAGAAGCAAGTTGGGGAGGAAAGGGTTTAGTCAACTTACATTTCCACATTGCTGTTTATCACCAAAGGAAGTCAGGATCGGAACTCAAGCAGGTAAGGAAGCAGGAGCTGATGCAGAGACCATGGAGGGTGTTACTTACTGGCTTGCTTTCCCTGGCTTGCTCAGCTTGCTTTCTTATAGAACCCAGGACTACCAGTCCAGGGATGGCACCATCCACAAGGGGCTCTGCCCCCTTGATCACTAATTGAGAAAATGCCTTACAGCTGGATCACATAGAGGCATTTTCTTAACTGAAGGTCTTTTCTCTGTGATAACTCCAGCTTGTGTCAAGTTGACACCAAACTGGCCAGTACAGACATGAATTTGGAAAGGAGATTGGTTGAGAGGGAATCTGTGAGGCATAGGAGAGGTAAAAGTGGAGTAACTATGATCATATTTTATTGTATTCCAGGATGAAATTGTTAACAATAAAGAAAAACTTAATAAAACAAAGCAAATAAATGCATGCATATTCTTTAAATTTTGATTTACTTTAAAATTTTTACTTACCATGTATATTTTTAAATAAAGGCACAATTTGTCTCTGTCTCACCTATTAAGTGAATTCCAAATCATTAAATTTACCCAATCACTGTGTTTGTTTTCAGAATTATAACTATCCAGAAATAAAATCTGTAATGAGAAGGCCTTTTCTGGAGGTATTATTTTTATTGTCTTGCCCCAGAATGTTCTGCTGGGGCCACCTAATGCCCTTTCTGTTCACCTCTGTCATTTAAGTAAGGATTAACTGTCTGTAGTTACAGAATCCATGTCGTTATGGCCACTAACTTGATACTTTTGATCTGAAAGTGTGTGAAGATTAAACCCAAGGCTTTATACCTGGTAGGCAAGCACCTTTCCTTATAGCTCATATGGGTTTTGAACTCCTTCTGAGAATCTAGGATTTAAGGCATGTAACAACGTGTCTGGATACCACATTCATTTTAAATGACAATTTAAATTAATTTTTTCTGTTGTCTTTTATTTATATTTCTTTAAACAATACATTGCTTGAAAAGCAGGAATACTTTTTTTTTAAAAAGTGATTTTATTTTCCATTAAGTCAGAGTTTGATATTCAGATTGAATGCATTTACTTAGTTTTCTTTCTGCTTAACTATCACTTCGTGTTTCATTGCCGTCTGGCAAAGTGTTTTCTACATGGAGAGAGCAACCTCTTCCAAGTAGTGACAATAGTAGATTAAGATTTTATATCAAGTGTGAAGTATCACAACTGGTAGATATTTAGCATCCAGCCTCTCTGATTTTGCAGCCAATTGCACAGTGTTAGTGAGACTAATACTTATGAACGCGCTTCAGGGAAAGCCTCAAAATAAACATGGAATCAGCACTTGGGGCAAGCACCTTGAAGACATTTAGGTAATAGGATGTGACAATATGAAATGAAATGCGATTTACACAGAGTTTCAGCTAAGCCACGGTAGCCGGTGATTAATAAGCAAGTCTCTGACAGACTTTTAAATGATAAGCAGTTTGAAAAGGAAACCTGACAAGACGATATAATAACTATGTTTCCAATATGTTTAATTCAAAGGAAATCACTCTGCAGAAAACAGTTAACGTCACCGTCTGCTTAACAGTATGTTAACCAATTTAAATATAATAGAGATTTACCCTTTGTAGTTTGGTGACATAAAAAGATTAGATAACTCTTTTCACTGACAACAACATACAATGGGAAATGCTCTGATTTTTATTTTTTATTTATTTATTTATTTATTTATTTATTTACTTTTGAAAAATAGGTCATCTTTAGTACAGAAAGCAGTTTGCTCACATTTGTAAGCATTTTAAAATACTGGGTGTAAATATGTCTCAAATCTTTACATAAATTAACTTTCTATTTTGTACATTTTCATTCTAAACATAACCTATATGATTCGGTAAGAGGTAAATTGATTCTGAGGTAATTGATGAAGCAGCCTTTAATTTGTGTACTTTGTTCTAGGACATTAAGGAGCTAGGTCAACTCCACATGCTCTGGGGAAGTATGTTTTCTGAAACTTTGTGCAACCTGAGATGTTGGTGGACAACGTATATTTCACATACAGAAATTAAATTAGTAGTTACCTTATAAAAACCAAAGCACCACGCTACATTATGAATCTTCCAACTTATGTGCATAGGGGATATATCTGTACAGAGAACCAGGCGTCATGAGGAGCCAGCTTATATATGACTGGACTTGTGGTTTCTATTCTCTCTTGGTAGGAAAATATGGGCAAATAAAGGGTTAAGAATTGATTGCTCAAAATGACTAACTGAGATATATTTATTGTCAAATTGAGTGTAAATGTAGATAGAAGATACTTCCTCTTTCTGCCTGTGGATATAGTACTTAGGACTATTTCAGTGCCATATGTTTACTCTATGTTCCATACCATAATAATAAAACAGTGATAGATCAACCTTCAGAATAACTTTCTGAAACTATAAGCAAGCCCTCGTGTAAATGCTCCCACAAGAGTTGTCTTTATTACTGTGTCTCTCTCTGCACAGCACTAGGGTGCTAACTAAGGCAATGACTCACCAACCTGCTTTCCACTGAGCATTTGGAAGAGTATCAAGACAATGCGGTTTCGGAATTAACTTTCAACACATTAATAGATAATGCTCACTCTTCAATATAGCTAATTTCATATTTTCTTTTAACAGTGACCAGAATTAGAGTGAGTTTTTGATTATTATTCTGAATCTGGGACAACCAATGGCAAATAATTGTTAAAATATCGAATCAACCGCAACCGTCAGAGAAACGTTACCTTGTAAGAGTTACTTCTGCCTAGAAATCTAAAGTTAGAAAACACTGTGAAATAAGCTGAAGTACTCATTGTGAAGCACATTTAAAATCAAATGTAAAATACCAGTGCAAGCGTCACTCTTACTGCATGAGACAGTTACTTGAATTCCAGCAAAACATTCAGGGAAATACTTCTGGGTATGCATTCTCATCACCAAGTCTGTCAGCAATGTATGCACTTTGAGAGCTTTGGTAGACATTTAGGCATTGATGTATCTCTTCAAAAATAATTAGAAGATTTTAATAGTTCATGCTAACAAATGTGCCACATCCTGGAGCCTCCAGGCCTCATTAACATAAACATTTTTACTGTCACTTTTCTAAAAAAAAATATATGTATTTCTTCATTTAGTCAATCCAAATGTACACTGAGGCAAAGAATTCGATTTTTGTCATGGAGGATGAAGCAGAGCCTCGTTAATTCTATGAAATTCTAGAGAAAAAGATCCTGTCTGCAGGGGTGAGGCGAGGAAGGGTGGCATAAAAGAGGCAGAGAGCAGGCAAGAATCTGTAGAGGAGACAGGCTGGGAAGTAAAACTTTCCAAGATTTTATGCAAGACACAGTGGATCACGAAAACGGGAGACTTATCAAAAAAATATCATCCTCTACTGTGACTGAGAACTGTCTGAGCGAGCAGAGGGGGAAAGCATGAAGTCACTTGGGATGCAACTGTTAGAGGAAGCCATATGGTTTTGATTTCCTCTGATAGAGAGTGTCAATTACAAAAAGAAAAAATGTATATAGAAGGGTCAGTCTCAAAGCACATACAATTATACAGGCTGAGCAGCTTGCGTTTGTGCATTTGAAAATGTATATGTATATATGTGTGTGCGTGTGTACATATATGTGTTCTATGTTTCTGTGTGCATGTATATATGTAACAACAAACAACAATTAATGAAATGCTGGCTATGAATTTGAAAGGGAACAAGGAAGGGTATACGGGTGGCTTTGGAGACAGGCATGGGAAGGGAGAGATTATGTAATTATATTAAAATCAATAAAATTATAAAAAAAGTCTCTTTCTATAACATGAAACGTATCTATTAATGAAAGAAAATTTATGAAATAGAGAGCAATACTATCTTTAATATGTCTCCAAATATGTATGCATTCTATGAAACAGGTGGTAGATAGAACAATGACATGTATCTAACACACCTACCAAGGTTATCGATAATAGATTTCCCTTAGTATGCAAATAAATTATTTACATGGCATTGGAAACTATGAAGATAGCAACAACTTTGTGTGATTTAATAAAACCATGGGGTCTTTTTGAGGTGATTATATAGCTAGAAAGGTATGTAACTATGTGTGGGGAGGGGGTGGGAGGGAAGAAGGGAGAGAGAGAGAGGGAGTGAGAGGGGGAGGGATCTAGAAAGAGAGGGAAAAACAGAGGATGGAAAGATGGGGGGAGGATAAACAGGAAGTGGGAAGGTAACAAAGAGGGAGAAAGAAGGGAAGAGGCTGAGAGGATGTGGAGAAGAGAGACAGAAAGAGACCAATTAAGATGCCACACACAGGTGCTTATGTTAAAGACACTGGAAAATGCAGTAAACCCCAGGAGGCCAAGGAATCAGGGGAAAGACCTATCTTCTGTATATGCTGCAGGAAACGCAGTTCTATCTGGTTTTCAGACACATGATTCAGGAAGTAGAAAACTGACAAATTTGTCCTTATGATATCAGGTTTGTGGGTAATTGTTACAGCCATGATAGGTAATTCATGTAGCTTGCCAGTGTTTCTTGGGGGAGAGCAGACATGTGAAAATCATTTGAATACTTTATCAAGAGAACCTGCAGTTAAGGATTTCAACCAGCAGGCTGTACAGATGAGGAAAATCTTACAGGAGACTAATACATGGGAAAACTTTGAAGCAGAAGTCCACTGGAATTAGATCTAGCCCTAGTACCTCCTAGGTATGAGGATTCCAAGGAAAAGTAGAGACCAATTGAAAATACTTAGGCAAGAAGTTATGAGGACATCCCTAAGACAGGAAAGCATGCAGAGGGATACAGAGAGATCGAAGATATTAGTAGCCTACGTCCTAGAAATTTCCAGGACAAGAGATTAGTCCTAAATTTGGTTATTAGCCTGCAATATGGCCTTTAAGATGACATTAAATTATCAGTCACTACTGCTTCACTGTAGAAAATTGTTGGGAGACAGACCTGTTGGTAAAATATGCTCCAATTGACTCCAATTGCTGCACATGAATCAAGAACCAGCTCCAAGTTCTTGTTCTGCGGTGACATAAAGGCCAAGGAGTCTTTATCTGTCTCTATTTGAACAGTTATACTTTCTTCCCCACTTTCGTTCTTGTTATCTGAGGAAAATTACACTTTGTGTTTTGCATTCTCTTTTGTGAAATGCCATTGGTTCCTAAAATGGTGCAACTCTGCATTTACTAATGAAGCTGATTGAAGAGCTGTCTTTTTTTCTTTTTTTTTCTTTTTTTTTTTTTTTTTGTCTGCCACTGTGCTGTATAAAACACAGCAGCTACAGGGCACTATCAGAAATGGATAACATTACTCAGTTCATAGCCTTCAAACTCTGTGGCTCATTAAAACCTCAGTGTGCAAATTGCTAGATACCTCTTTTCAACATAAAGAAATGGAAGACACCAGGGGTATATGCCCAGTGTCTTTCAGGCTGAAAAATTCTGTCACATTTCACAGAAGAGAAACTTACTTTTTCTACTTTTGTAAATATAAGACTCTTGGGAACTCCATTTTAAGTAGTTTTTAGTACATATAAAAATTTCACATCAATTAAAATTCGTCCTAGAGATCAGAAATTATCTTCTAGTAGGAATAGCTGCTTGATCTCTTCATGTAAATTAAGATAATTTCAACATTTTTTCTAAGTTAAAAGAAATATATCTTTACAATGACTCTTTTTCATTTAATAACACAGAGTTTACTTCTTTGTGGTAAATTGAGTAGTTATAGTCTTCTTTAAAAAGATGTCTAAAAAGAGTGCACAATCCCACACAATGCATGTTTTAGCTGTAGACTTCTGTGCCATCAGTTTCTCAGCCTATGGGTAAAGGGTTGAGTATTATGCTGCATGGAATAGGTACTTAAATGTGGCAGTCAGAAATGGAGGTTCACCCTGAACCTCCTAGAAGGTTGGAAACAGAGTACATACTATTCAATCACAAGTGCTTCACATCTAAATAACTACCCAGAGTATCACATTTTTTTGGAAGTACTCCAAATGAAAAGATAATGATAATCCAAACAACCTTGTAAAATGTATAAAACTTTATCAGTTAGGCAAGAAGCAGAGAACTTTAGGTAATAGCATGAGATATTTGTAAAGCCTGGTCTGTTAGGGGTATAAAAGGCTTCTCCTGTAAGAGGACACTCAGAGGAACATGGAAGCCATTTACACATTTTATCTTCAAAATAATATTTATGAATTTTGTACATATAAGTTACTGAATTTTGTTCTACCAATCGAAGCTACTGCAATCATGGTTTCAGCTGAAAAGCAATCTTATTGGGATAAGTTCTTTCTGTTATCAAATTATTTCTAGTAATTCATCATGAAGAGAGTCAACCCTAACTTATTAGAAATAAATGTTGAACATGTTATCAAGGAATAATGACCCCAAAATTTCAGTTAATCTGTAAAATAACAAAAATGAGTAAATACTTCTCCATGCCTCTGACGTTCTGCTTAACCTTGATTTTATAAAATTTTAGTCCTCAAGGAAAGGGATGCTGATTAACTTCTGTCTTCCACTAACACAGGAGCTCACTTTAAGCCTTTAAAGGCATGCATACTTCACTGTGAAGAAATCTATTATTCAAATTATAAAAATATATTAGTTATTCCTATTGCTTTTCTATAATTAATATGAGATATAATAGCACAGAGGAATGACTCTATTTTAACACTTTATTTCAAAAAGAGAACATTTTAGTGATTAGAAAAACAATAGATCAATATGAAATTTTGGAGACATTGAACTTTAACAAGATATTATCATTATTTGTCTTCTCTTTGGAAGAAATTTTAGCACAAGCTTTTGCAAAGTAAGGATGAAAATATATAAAAGTGTCAACATTTTAATAAATATATTGTTTGATTTAATCTAACCTATATTTGGAAGGGGGTATGTTATCTAAAGAAAAAATTCCTAAACATAGACTGAAATATTTTTGAATTAAATTAATTCTAAATTATCATTAGTGCCTACCATGGGCCACTAAGGTCTTTAAGTGTTGGAATCCAGGAAAGAGCAGTTGTGCCCCATGGGTGAAATTAGAAATATGGAATAAACAAGCACACCATGTGAGGTGTTAATTAGGGCTGTGGAGAAAAGCAGAGCAGGGTAGGTATGACTGAAGATAACACAAGAGTATTAAAACAGACTAGAATACCATGGACAACCATTCTGAAGTCAGATTTGAGCTGAGATTTGAGCAAACGTACTACGCCATGGAAAATAACCTACTCAACACATAGCAAACTATGTCAAGGACCTGCGGTTAGAGAGTGTGAGTTCTGCTCATAGACTTGCAAGGACATGAGAGAAGACAGGATTAGCAAGATGAGCTGAGGTGGGTTTTCTATCTTTGCTATAATGTGAAATGAGAAGATATTGGAAATATCTGAGTGGAGTGTTGGGAGTTGTTCTGGTGCTGCTTGTTTTCATGTGGTAAATATTTTACCCCAAGATCTGGTTGCTTCAAGAGGAGCAAATTCTAAGGTACACTAGTATTTGTTGTGCAAAACCTACTCCCCAATATGAAACCATTGTTGAGATAGATAGATAGATAGATAGATAGATAGATAGATAGATAGATAGATAGAGAACAGGAGGTATCTATTAGTCATGATGGACCAGCCCTAAGAGTGAAATGCCTTCTGCCTCCCCAGGACACCAGACCACTGTAGGATTAATAACCCAGGAAGATTCAAACAGCAAGTATTTGGAGAGCACAGTTGGGAAAATTGAAGGTCTAGAGACAGATAATTAGCTTAGGGGTAATTCCCCAGTAATTGCATGGAATCTAATATATAAATTATAATTTTAATCTCATTCAACTATGATTTACATATAACTTACAATCTGACTCAGTGCAAACGTTTGTCTAGTTACCTTGATGTGTGAGTATACGAGGGGAATTCATGTACTTCTTAAAGATTTATTTCTTTATTATGCAAACAGTGTTCTGCTTGCATGTATCCTGCAGGCCAGAAGAGGTCCTGGGATCTCAGGATGGATAGTTATGAGCCATCATGGGATTACTAGTAATTGAATTTAGGACCTTTGGAAGAGCAGCCGGTGCTCTTATTTTTTGAGCCATCTCTCTACCTTCATGAATTCACTGTTTTAAGATGAGCATCCAGAAGACTAAAGTTGTTGCTGAGCTACGAAAGTTGAGGAAAAACAGGTTTGAGAGATTCATGAGGAAAAATAGAACCAAATGGGTCTTATTAGAAATCAATGTAGAGCAGGCCCAACTTGAGAACCAGCCCATGGACAAGCACCAATCCCTAACACTATTAGTGATACACTATTATGCTTGCAGACAGGAGCATGTTGTCCTCTGAGAGCCTGCATCCAGCAGCTGACTCAAACAGATACAGATACCCAGAGCCAAACAGTGGATGGAACTTAGGGACTCTTATGGGAGAATAGGAGGAAGTATTGTGGGGCCAAAAGTGGATTGGAACTCCACAGGAAGACTAACAGAGTCAACTAACCTGGACCACTGGGGCTCTCAGAGTCTGAACTACCAAACAAAGAACATAGAGGGGCTGGACCTAGGCCTCTCTGCACATATGTAGCAGATGTGCAGCTTGGTCTTCGTAGTAGGTCTGGAACAACTCGAGTAGGGCTGTCCCAAAAGCTGTTGCCTGTACATAGGATATGTTCTTCTAGCTGGGCTAGTGGTTAAGAAAGCACCTAGCCTCACAAAGACTTGAAGTGCCACGGTGAGGGGATACCCAGGAAGGCCCTCACCCACTCAGAAGTGGTGATGGGGGGGATTGGGTAAGGATTGTAGGAGGGGGTGAAAGGAAGGGGACAGTGTGTGGGTTGTAAAGTGAATAAGTAAAAAATAAAGTTAAATTTAAAAAGACAAAAAGTCAATCAGTGTAGACATGTCAGGGCCATAGCATGCTTGGACTTATAAAGAGAGGCTGAGACTGGAGATATATGAACAAGGGTGTAAGAAGTGCAGCAACTGCTTAGAGGTCTGGGCTTTGATGTGGTTTCCTGTGGAAAGGATGCAGGTAGACAGGGAAAGATGGCTGGATAAGCGTTGGGACAGTTCACAGCTGTCTCCATGTATCATTAATGAATGAGAAATTAGTAAGTTTTGGAAAATAAAATAAAATGCTTCAGTCTAGAATTTTCTAAGATGTTGCTATGGAAACCATACAAGAGTTAGGAGCCTGGGCCTCCACCCTGTCAGCTGGAAGGTATGGTTCCTACTAGTCAGCTTCAGTCACAGAGGAGGAGATGGGCTGATTTCTAACCATGTTGAACTGTGATGAAGACCTACTCTTCTGTTTCAGAAGATCAGAGGGGAGTCGGAGCTACCTCTTTCCCACAGTATGGAGAGTTTCCTTCTGATCCCTGGTCTATAGTGCCACATAAGTTAATCCTGGACTTTTGAAATAATCAGTATTCATGACTAGGTGATCGTCCTTATATTCCTCGGGTAGTAGCAGTAGTAATAAAAACCTGCTGACACAACAATTTGAAGTAATAACTAGTGTCCTAACACACAGAGCATCAAAATGCCCATTATTCATCACAACAAAAGCCAGGAAGATGTTGCCAACACCAGATATTAGAATTTTCTGGAAAAAAAGTTTCCAAAAGAATTTATGGAAAAAATTTCATGAAAACTCTTCAAGATACCAAGACTTATATACATAGAACAAGTGCAAATGAAAGAAACAAGAGTGACTCAGCAAAGAAATACAAATTTAAAAAATCAAGATTAAAAGAAAACATATAAAAGAAGAGAATTACCTTAACTGGAATCTGTCATGAGCAAAGTGTATTTTTCCATGTGGAAAGGGTTTCAGATGCAAAGAAAGCCACTAGGGAGTTAATCTGACTTCATGAGAAGGCAGAAAGAAAAGGAAAAAAGTTAAAGTTTTTTTTTTTTTTAACTAAGAATAAAATCAATCAGTGGAGTCTTTAGTGAAGTTTAAAAAAATAAGTTCTTGGACAAGGGTATAAAAACTTGCGGAACCAAAAGTGATATTTCTGCTTTAAAATATTAAATCTGGTTTGTGAGATAGGGCAAGATTCACACATTTTTATTAAAGAAACCATCTAGATCATTATTTGGGTTGTGAATAGCTAAGCAGAATTGTGTCATGTGTATTGAAGTGTTTAAACTGGCATCTTGTGATATATTTTCAAGCATATACGTTTTACTTTACCTGTATGCTTGCATACCTTACAGTGTCTGGATATTGCATTCCTTGTCCACATGGCAGGAACATTTTATTTGCGTTGTGTTTCGTGTTCATTTTATATCGAGATGCCCCATCTCTGCCTTCCATGTGCTAGAATTATAGGTAATCTGTCTTTTATTTGGGTGATGGGGAACCAAATTCTAGTCCTTAGGCATCTGTGTCAGACAATATATCAGCCAAATCTTTCGAGTTATCTCACGTTTTCAAGCTTTTTAATATACAAAAAGCACCAGCGTGCAAACAGTATTCACATAATGATTAAGAATTCAAGCTTCATTCTTTTAACTTACATTAATTGTATAATTTTGTTTGTGTTCATTACAATTTGCTTTCACAGTTATATGTAATCTATAAAAGGAAGAATTTTAAGTGAGTTTACATGGTCCTTTACAAATTATGTTCCAATGAAACAGATTTGTATCGACATTGATGATCTGTGGGTTAGTTTTTCCCATCAGAATGGACGTACACAGTTTTGATAGTGGAAGAGGGCTAATTCAAATTGTTCAGCCAATGACTAGGTGGAGGCTGTCAGTTGTTAAGGAGTGTTGAGTAGAGGAGTTGCCATAGGGATGGGGTTCTTGCTGTGCATGTGGGTTTCATGCTGGACACGTGACCATATCAGTGATGGGGCTCTCAGGACTAGAATGTGAACTCCAAGAGGCAGTAGGATGACTGGACAGGCAGCCACAGAGCTCTGCTGGCAGCATTGGGACCAGACAGAACGGAAGCACAATGGAATGTGGTTGTAGAAGAATTGTCAAAGAGATGAATATTTATTTTACTTTTTAATTGGGTAAATCATGGAAAGAGAAATAATAACTCACCATCCTTAAACCTGTGTAAAAATGAAGTTAATGTGCATAGAAAATTTTTAGAAACTAAAGAAATGAATATAATAAGAGCCAAGCAATTTTTAAAAGAGCGAAGTATAAACTCGAAGACAAGAGCGACATGGACAGGAATCCAAACACTATTTGAAAGCCACCAGAGGAAAGCGAATTAATAAATCCTGAAAAATTAGGCTCCCAAAGGAGTGAGTAATGTCAATGAATAATATAAATTTGTTTGAAGTAAAATAATTCATCAGTGGTAACTCCTACATAGGCTTTGAAATTTACCAGAATCAATAAACACCAAAGCATATAAAACATATAATTCTTGATTTAATTTGTATATCAGGAATACTATAAGATAGGAATGCTATAAGTTTAAAATAAGTGAATGCATCAAACATATAGCAAACAAAATTAAAAGGACAAGTGACAAAATATAACAAGATATCATTAAGTCGCTTTCCGCTCAGCCATTCTCCTGTATAGGAAGCAGCCATGGCACCCAGCTGGAATGGCATGATTGTGAAGCCCCACTTCCACAAGGACTGGCAGCAGCGAGTGGACACATGGTTCAACCAGCTCGCAAGATCCGCAGACGCAAGGCCCCTCGTCCCTGGTCCGGTCCCATCAGGCCTATTGTGAGGTGCCCTACAGTTAGATACCACACCAAGGTCCGGGCTGGCAGGGGCTTCAGCCTGAAGGAACTCAGGGTGGCTGGTATCCACAAGAAAATGGCTCGCACCATCGGCATCTCTGTGGACCCAAGAAGATGGAACAAACCCACAGAATTGCTGCAGGCCTACGTGCAGCGCCTGAAGGAGTACCGCTCCAAACTCATACTTTCCCCCAGGAAGCCTTCTGCTCCAAAGAAGGGAGACAGTTCTGCTGAAGAACTTAAGTTGGCCACCCAGCTGACAGGACCTGTGACGCCCATCCGGAATGTGTACAAAAAGGAAAAGGTCAGAGTCATCACGGAAGAAGAGAAGAACTTTAAGGCGTTTGCCAGTCTCCGCATGGCCCGTGTCAATGCCCGACATTTTGGCATCAGAGCAAAAAGGGCGAAGGAGGCTGCAGAGCAGGACGTTGAAAAGAAAGTGTAACGTGCGGTTGGAGAGCTGCAATAAATTTTAAATTTTCCATAAAGCAAAAAAAAAAAAAGATATCATTAAGTCACGTGCCCACAACATCTCACACACGTGGCTGGGGAGGCCATGGTGAAGCAGTCATGCCAGAGCCTCTGATGAAGAGATTACTGCGTAGAGGAGTGTGTATCATGCTGGCAATTAGCCACCTGTTCCCATTAGTGTTTTTTTAAACTATCATAGGGTAAACAAGCAAATGACATTGGACATTGTTCACCATCCAGCTGTTCTCAGAGCTGTACTGTTTTGCTTATTAGATATTTGCTGTCTTTTTTTTTCCCTCCTAATGATTAAGTTAGGAGTCATCTTGTCCAGGAATCGGTCATTTGAAGAACATTTGATGTTAACTTGCTTAAATGTAAGACAAGGGACTGTCTTTCTCCCAGAGCCTGCTGTCAACAATCTTAGAAAGAACACATCATTTATATAACACAACAATTTATATAACAACTCTATGTGTAATTCTACATATGAGATAATTGAAGTTAAATTAGTCAAACCAAATACAAATAGTTACTTAATATATTATTTGATTAATGTATCTTATTATCTAATCATTCATCTAGACTAGGCTTTTTAACCTAGTCTCCAATGAGGTGGACAGCTTGTGTTTGTGTCATGTGACATCAACTAGGGACCATTTTTATGCATTCAAAAAGTACGTTCAAAGTTCTAGATTCAAGCAAAAAAGATACATGCTAAGTATTCAGTTATATGCAAGTCCATACTATTTTAGAGATGGGGCTATCTGTTCTTTGGAGCAGGAAATCTGAGTAGCACTTCCATACTGGGATGGGTATTGACTGTAAAGATGTGAGACGGTCTCTAAGGTGAACTGTGTGTAAGTTAATGATGACATGTAATACCTACTAGAAGGATACCTATGTTGAGTTCACAGAACGTATCACCCTATGCATATATTTGACTTCATTAGAAAATAATAATATAAGAAAGTATAAATAATTATTCAGTCCATATGTCAATGTTACCAATAAAGAGTACAGGACAAAAAAAACTTTATCTATCTGTAAGAATTACCAGCCTTACAGGTTTGGCTTAAAGCTATAAACTTCAAGATTTTACTTGTATATATAAATGCAGGTTCCAAAGTAATGTGAAAGAACTCGGTTTTCAAAAAGAAGAGTTTCAGAGAACAGAAAACATCTCTCCTCTCCTCTCCTCTCCTCTCCTCTCCTCTCCTCTCCTTTTCAAAAAGGCCAAAATTGCCTGCCTTCTGCTTGGCACCATGACTCAGGTCATGACTAGATGCACAAACACAGAATACCCATAGTCCACAGTGCACTGAGTGAGTGGCATTATTTCCATACTTGAGAGAAGTAGTAGTTTCCTCTCCCCCATAGCATGGGGCACAATAACCAGAGGTATTGTGTTGGCTGTGAGTTAAGTGGAATAGAGGAAAAGGAGTCCCAGAGATGTTGAGAGCTGAATAATAATAATATCCCTATCAATGCCCTAATGAATGTAAAAAGAAATTAAACAAGTCAAGTAAATTAATTGCAGGAGGCAAGCTTGAGGCAAAAGCAAATGAATTGATTCAACTAATTTGTGCTCTCTCTAGTTTTACTTAAGATGAAAACTTTGATTAGAAAGATATCAATTTCTGGTATTCCCACCTGGATGGATAAAAGTAAAACTGGATAATGTCTTATTCAGAGTCTGATAACAGCTAATCGCTTAGGATAATAGGTTCCTGCTTATATTTTCTTTAGAACAGCCAAGGACATTGATAGCTTTTATTTCAGTTAATACGTGAAGCATTTGTTGATGTTTTAATGGCAGGTTTTTTTTTTTTCTGATCGACAATAAAGAAATCATGGAAAACTATTGCTTATGGAATATCATGTGTAAAATTAATACATTAGCCAAGACTGATTGTACATGTCTATAATTGTACATGTCTATAATCACACTTACAAGGAAGAGGGTCACATCAAGATATGTTTAGGAAACTTAGTGAGATCTTGTCTCAGGAAGATAGAAGAGGAGCGGACACGGGAGGGGAGAGGAAGAGAAGAAAGTAAACACAGGGAGAGGAGAGACTGAAGATCTAGTTAAAGGGCAAAACATTTGTTTACTGTATTTGAAGCTCCAAGTTCAATCCCTCAGTGGTGCAAAAAATGACAAACTCTGTTAGTGCTAAATACAATTTCTTAAAATGTTACGATTAGTATTGGGTTTTATTTTTCTCAGGAACCAGTCTAGGCACACAAGAATTTGTTTTGTGTATTTTTTGGCCAGTCTTTGTTATATGTGTATATATATATATATATATATATATATATATATATATATATATATATAGTGGAGAAATGACTCAGTGGGTAAGAGCACTGAACGCTCTTTCAGAGGTCTTGAGTTCAATTCCCAGAAACCACATGATGGCTCACAACCATCTGTAATGGAATCCAGTGCCCTCTTCCAATGTATCTGAAGACAACTACAGTATACTCACATATATAAAATAAATAAATAAACTTAAAAGAAAATCTGCCTGTGGTGGTGATCTGAGTAGAAGCCTTGAACTAAGTATAGATTTTCCAGATGTAAAATTTGAATTCTTAATTTTTACAGAGAAAATAGTAAAAGAGAGCAGAGGTATCTTAGAAGAGTGGAGAGGTAGCTAGACTGATACAAGAATAGAAAGGAAAGTCTTTCTAGGTCCTGTCCATGAGAAACAGTGAGCTGTTACCTGCAGGATAAAGTCTGTTTGTTAACTAATTTATTCAGCCTATGAGCTAAGTCTGAATTTTACCCATGAATGTATTCAATCAACTTGATAGAGAACATGAACTCTGTGCTCAGCCCAGTCAAATAGGATTACTGTTAGAAAGATTTCTATTTCCATTCACAGAATTGTGTGCATTCACAGAATTGTGTGGCTGAAGAAAGTTATTAATATTATATTTTAAATCAAGCACATAAAATTTCACCTTTTTTTGCTTTTTTACATAAGAGGATGGCCTTTATAACATAAAATATTACTGCTACTTTGAATAAAATAAATTTGACCTCCAGCTTAGCTCAGTAGCATCCAGATTGTCAAAAAAAAAGGTTTGGAGATCTTCCTGGGTTACATATGGATTACATATATTCTGGTTTCTTTCCTAGTCTCTGATTTCCTATGTTTGATGTGGGGCCTGAGGGTCTCAATTCTAATTAATCCTTGGCTAGAACTGAAAATGCTGGTGTTGGGGCTGATGTCAAGAATCATTTTTGGAGAACTGTCCTGTGTTGGAAGAACTAGAAGCCCAGTAACTTACACTAAGCAAAGTCATATCTAAAAAATTTTCATAATTGCATTTCAAAGATAAATTTTGGGCTTATGTTTAGAATTTTTTCTACCTCAGTAAAACACTCACCAATGAATTCTAATTCTCCTAATGAAAGAAGAAAGCAAACACAGAGTGAAATCTTTTTTTCTGTAGTAGAATGTCTCTGCGATGCAAACCCTATCATTTTTTCAGGCCTAATGGCTTTTGAATGCTCTTTTCAAGGATACATTAAGCAGGCATTAGACCTGTTATTGTATTCGCTAATCTGTATGCAACATGAGTTGGGCCAAGAATCAATAACCAGACCACAAGAACACACCTATATGTGAGTTCTTTGTGGCAGTTTGTCAACAATACCAGACCATTTCTGTCCTATGATGATATCAACGAAATCACCAACATGACCCTTATTTCATGATTCTAGGGCTTCCTTCATCCAGTAACTGAATACTTGAAAAAGAATCAATTTGAAAATAAAGTCTGAAAATTGTAAGTCACAGATGTAGTAATTCTGCCAGGAGCACGCAGCCCCCCTTGTACCATTCCTATGGACATGTTCAACTCAAATTTACTATTGCTTTTGCTTGTAAATATAACAGTGGATTTAGTTTATCTGTTATAATGACATGTCAATTTAAAGTTTGCATGCTGGCCCTGTAAATTAAAAAAATTCTTTTTATTTACATTTTCAGTTTATTATATTTTCAGGTAAAGAGAAAATATTGCTATTTTTAATTATTGGAAACAGAAAAATCATATGCATTTAAGAGATTGTAATGATCCTGAAAATAGAAATAAACAAAATTTGTTGACCCAACCCATCTTTAAATAGGTGAAAGAATCCCCAAGGAATGATGAAAGCAGTTACCGTTTGTTATTTTTAGTGTATGACAGTAATAAGAATAAACTTTAATATGTCAAAACATGTCATAAAGCACTGCATGCATTAATGTGCTCATCTTCATGGCAACTCAGTCAAACATGTACAATTATTAATCACATCGATCCTATAAGGAAGGAAAAGTTTTAGGCATAATCCTACCCTAAAGCAATGGTTCTTAATGAAAGCAAAGTCTTTTGACAGGTATGTATCAAGTAACAAAGGTGATAGTTTAGCTTGCCATATCTGTGAAATAGACAGTATGGATGGCATCCAGTTGGTGGTATCCAAGATTGCAATTAAGCTTTTTATAAACAACAAGAGATTCCTATACATAAGAAACAATTATCACTTTCCAAATGTCAATAGTCTTAAGGTGAGAACCCTACTTCAGTGTTTGCTTTTGACTACTTATTGCATTGTACAGTTAAAAGGCTAAAGATTCATCTGCTACCCCAAAATTAGTTGATGTATAAGTGCACACGTTCTAGCTGAACCTCTTACCTTCTACTTTGAGATGGAATTCTTGTATTTTCAGTTTAAACCTACAAGGTCTTACTATTTCTCTTTAAGTTAATATCAGTTTTAACTCTAAGTTCATGCTCACCTAAGAATCATGTTGATCTTTCTGTCTAAGTATGTCAAGTGCTAAGATCACAGATGTGTACTACCTGTCTGATTCCATCGCTGGAAAAATTTACAACAGAGTAAGGTCATATGGGACTTAGAGATAGATTTTCATATTTTTATTCTCTTACATTGTATTAAATACACACACACACACACACACACACACACACACACACACACACACACATGGAAATGTACAGAAACATGGAACTCAGGATAAACAAGATTTTCTTCAAAGTTATCCTCACTTAGGTACTTACAAATTTTGCCACACATTGGCAAACTCACAAAAACAGTTGGTGTTCTCTAGATTAGTCTTTGGAAAGTATTAGCTCACAGTTGGAGGTGAATTCCCATGTCTTGGCTGCACTTGTAATAAAGGATGAATTATGTTATGGTTTAGTAAGAGGATTTGTATGGATAAATTTTTCATGAACAGTATACTTTGTACCTCATTATCCCTCAGAGAATCTGCTTCCTTCTTCAAGCATGGCTATTTTAAGCAACTTGTAAGAATGAGAACCCTAAGACAAAGTAAGTGATACGTATTTTTCTCATAAGTTTTTGTTTCTATAGTAATGCTTTTAGTGTGGGAGTGTTGTGGACACAGCACCAGAGAAGGTCAGAAAATACACATTATACTTGATTATAAACAAAGAAGGTTATGGAGTAGTTATTGGCTCAGATCTTGAGAGGAACATGTAAGAATGTGACACAACATGCAGACCTATATATAGTCTTTGCATCCTAGAGAAGATTTTATGCTTAGTTTTGAAGGAACTAAATTCAAGAGTTAACATTCATTGGGAGGACAGTTTAGGTTCTGGACACAAGTTATCAATAAAAGTGCAGAAAATTGGATACGTACTAGTAGTGAACATTAGCAGGGTGCCTGAGTGCTCCAAGGAATACCTCTGTAGAGGATTAATACTGACTAGCTCCTGTAGCATACAGTCAGAGTTGAGAGCCAGGAAAGATTAGCTTTTTCTTCTTGATCCTTTCTAAATGCATTTTTCTTTCATTTTGTGCTTTTGCTGACACTTTTCATAGTTTTTCTCTTTTGCTTTGCTGGCATCACCTTTCTCTCCAGTGTTTTAAGATGTAGCTTAGAAAAGGTAAACTAAGAGGGATAGGCTTCAGTGAAACACAATCAAGAATCAATGAAGAAGAAAAGGCAAAATAAATGAATTTGTTTGTCGAATGTCATCATAAGTTGAAGACCTTGTCAGTTTTCTTGTCATGTATAAAATAGTTATAAAATGATAAAAAAGTAATTGCTAGAATTGGTATACATTGGATTACATCTGAATTAGTATACACCCTTCTTTCCTTCCACCATACACTGTGCAAAAAAACCCAAAACTTAAAATGGCAAGATATTATCTGAAAATCAAAGATGTTGTTAAGGAGATATTCATGTAAGTAATGCTGTTCCTCCAAGAAACTAACATTATAAATTAACATCCTGGCACCAGATATGCCATACTTCATGAGTAGTTGTTGGTCAGAGAGCTCCAGGGGCTCCCAGAAAAATGTAAATGTTAACATTGCTCTAGGCTGCTCACCAGGAATAGGTTTAAAATCCCACTTTTGAAGTCACCACAGACTTAGGTTGAGTGTAGAAAGTAATTACATTGGAACTGTGCAAGATTTTCACCCTTCATATCTTAACTTTCATAGCACCCGAGGTACTATACCATCAGTTGAGGCAGAAAAGTCATCAAAAGTCATCCATGAGCTACAATAATCACCTGTCTGGCAAGATATACTCATCTGCTAGTACAACAGTGTCATGGTTACTCTGGAGTAACTAACATTACTCTATGATTAGATTTGTAACATAAAGGAATCAATATTAGGATTAAATTTGGAGTTAGCTTTCCAGGAAGAAATTCTTGCCTGCTACTGAGTTCCTTGATGAAGAGCCTGGGGAGTTTCTGTGTAGACTTTACTACTGTTGATTTCTTAAATTCTGTGTCAAACTGCTTTTCAAAATGTATGTTCGTTTCCATGTATGTTCAGCCATCTTTAGAAAGCTCCTCTTTACAGTGGGTGGTGGTTATTGCAAAAACTCATAACAACTCTTCATGTGTGGAGAATCAATGACTGTAGTATGATCATCCTTAGATCAGATAGCTATAGTGAACCTCACAAGCCCAGAGAATGTTGTAGGAAATAGCATGGGGAGAATGTAAGAGCCAGAGGGCTGGAAGGAGTGCTGAGAAATAAAAGCTTCATGAGATGACATGACATCACTGCATCTGTAATTTACCTGCTTGGACATTACTGGGCCTGCCGATATTTCATCAATTGGGGAACCATGGTTCACTGAACCCTACCCCCACTGGAGGACTATGGGAGTTGATGGTTTCTAGGAGATGGAATGTTACTTTTTCAATGGTGTCACCATTGAAACATTGCTAATGTTCTAATAAATAATCCCAATCCTGTTTGTGGAAGCAATCATAATTAAGCACACATACACATACAAACAGACACACACACAAAACACACATAGGGGCTTATTCAGAAGAAGAAAGATTTCTACCAGAGAGGAAGGACATGAGAATAGGTGGTAGGGATGATAATGACCCACAGTGCACTAATAGAGTTGTGTAGAACTGTTTAAAAATTTTCTTTTAAAGAATTGTTAACTATGCAAAGATATTCTGGTTCAATCCACCTATGCATCTGTTTATGGAACTAGAAAAATATTCAGTCCAAGTTCAATACTTGCTGGCAACTGCAAAATTGCTTAGCTCAGTGAAGCCGCCTCTTTCATGAGAGAGGAATTTTGACTCAAAGAATCTGCTGTAAACTTCCCATTGACTTTAGTGTGCAGAGAATTTGGCCTTCTAACTTTTTCTCCACCACTCTTCCCATGTGTTCCCTGACTCTGAAGGTGAGTTAGCGCTTCTGAATATGACTCTTCCACTGTAATGGACTTGTAGTTAAACTTATGGGTCTAAGAGCAGTAGAAGCCTCTCACTTTAATTTTACATATTTGCCTTGAACTAAAATTATAGTACATATATAATTGAAAGATGCTATTATAAGGCATGTGAATTTGTTGACAATAGCATACTAATAATGTAAATCTTGATCTACTTTTAAAAAAAAATCAGCAAAAAGCTTGTCAGGATGACCAACTTCCCTTTGTCTAGGATGCTTTGCTTAAAAGTCACATCTAAATGATATCTTCATTTGCTTCATTAAAAATTGAAAACGCATTCATATGAACTCACAGTAGCTGTGGCTGCCTCCAGACGACCCACACAGGATAGAGTCAATTGACATTCCACCATGAATGGACAAGGGACTTATGAGTCTCCCAACCTTGCTGAGAGCTACTGGCATCAGAGAACTGCTGAGCCTTGGAGAGTTGGTTTGCTACTGGTGTCCGGTCTCTGTTAGTTTTCCCATACTGCAGTGGCTACACTACACCCAAGTTCATGCTGACAGCACCAACTGGACTTTACAGAGTGTGCAGAGGAAGGAAGGGGCTGAGTAAAGGGGAAGGGAGGGAAACATGGGGCATATTTGGGAAAAATGGGTGGGTGGGAGTCAGACAAGGAGATTTTCAAAATACACTTATACAGGCATGAAAATGACAAAAAATAGACAAACCAATGTAGCTCATAATTTTATACAATTTCTGAAATGCAAATAGCATATATGCTCTCCTCCTGGGTGATATATATTTTCAAAAGTTACAACTGTGAAAAGTTTCATACATACAATAACATTCAAGTGTTTGCTACTATGTCATGATATACCTAATTTTTCTGTATATTAATATTGGAAAGTTTAAGATATAAATTGTCCTGTGGTCATGTGTGACAAACTCTCTTATGCTTAGAGTCACCTAACTAGCATAAAGCAGTTGTGCTATTGGTTTCCCCTTGACACTTTAAAATCTGACAGAAGCAGCCCAGGTCTTTATTTACTGCTGAAAGGTAAACACAATAGTGAAGGGTTAAAGCAAAGACAGACAGAAGTGTGCTTCAGATTAAGGTATTGTCTGCTATTTCATTAGAATTGAAGGTTGGCATCGCTTTTGACTTTCATTCATCCACTCATCCACCTGCTCACTTAGTGAACCAGACAATATTTAGGTGTCTACTCCAAAATCAAAAAGAAATATAATGTAACAAATGTGTTAAATGGTGTCATGTTCATTCGTGTGCTATACATAGAAAATCCATTTCAAAAATTAAAACCAAATTAAATTGATTTGGTCTAAAACCAACTATTTATACATAAGTAGAATAAAAGCATTGACACATTTGAAGATGTTCTTGGGGTTTAGAAAAAAAATGTTCAATTAAGGGCAAATGTCAGATATTTTGCCATTAATTTGATAATTGTTCTTGCATACTGTTTTATATTAATAATGTTATTAATAATAACATACTAACCTAGCATAAGGACTGCATGTATTGTCTATATATTTCAATCTAACATAAGAACTGAGTGTGTTTTATACATCTCAAACTATCATTAGTACTGAACATGGACTTTTAGTATATCAACTTGAAGTACAGTATGTAAGTTATGTATATATATATATATATATATATATATATATATATATGTGTGTGTGTGTGTGTGTGTGTATATTTGTGTGTGTGTATCAACCTAGCATAAGTACTGAGTGTGTATTCTATGCATATCAATATACCATAAGTTCTCTCTCTCTCTCTCTCTCTCTCTCTCTCTCTCTCTCTCTCTCTCTGTGTGTGTGTGTGTGTGTGTGTGTCTATGTGTCCGTGTGTGTGTTCTGTGATCTACATTTAAGGAAAACTGAAATACAGAGTATTTAGTACAGTTTCATGTGGCAGTCTGAGGCTGTTTAGTAACTAAATTATATGGAATCTTCTTTTTAACAAGAAATCTTTTTATTATATATTCATACAGTTCAGGCCATGTTTTATGTTCTCTTCTATCTGGCCATTCACAGAAAATTAGAGTTACTATGTAGCTCAATATGAGATATACGATCAGGGAGCATACTCAAAATTACTGTAAATACAATGCATAATATCATGAGCATATCTTTTGGTAGGATTGCAAGCTTGAAAGAAGAGATTTAAGTAGAAATACATAGTAATATACAGTAATCTATAGTAAGAATACTCTTTGCTTCTTAACTTTATCACTGTGAGCAGCAAAATAATAACACATAGTAGCAGCCACTGTCTAATCAATAACATCTCATTAAAGACAGGAGTATCATTTTAATCAGGGAGAACCTACATGTTTGCAGTAGTCAGGGGACGATCTTGTCTATCAATGTCTAGTTTAATTCTCGGTTTGCTTCTGACAAGTTACAATGTGTTTTGTTACAATACTGTGTGCAAGCTAACGTGGAGTTCATTTGTCATTTTAATACATGATCAATCCCATCCATAACCAGTGTTCAAACTCATTTACTAGGGAAGAAAGGAGGAGGTCAGTGCACATCCCTGGTGATTTGTTTTGTATGGTTCTTATATATATTCTCTGAACAACACAAAGTGACCTTCATTTTTCTAACTAATATAAAGCTAAGTACATCTATTTGTTTGCTAATGTAAATTGTTATGGCATTTTTTTTTGGTTTTGTTTTATTCATTATCTTATCTCCAATTTAAGTAATAATCCAAGAATATAGTATCAAGTTAAAAAATTTATTGAATTGAATGGTCTTGATGTTATTTTCTCTTCTATAAAAGGGGCATGGCTTCATTTATCTCTTGAACATGAAGCACAAGCTACTGTTTAGCCAGTTTATTAAAATGCTAAATATTGATTGGCTAATAATAGATGATCTTCTATATGATAATAACTTTAAGCTAAATACTGTCATTTGTGATTTTGAGATTTCATGCCTCTATAGTGAAGAGACAAGTTCCTTTATTTGCATGTAATATCCTCCATTAGATATCCAATAGCGTCAATATCTTCTTTATGTGGAAGTAAGAAATTTTGAGGGCACGTCTGATTAAAAGTTAAATTGTAACTGGTGGATGATAAAGTACTAGCTGTAACATATAAAAAGGGCCAGAGGGAGAAATATCTATGGATACCATTGCATTCAGATGATTCTACAGACTGTTGACTTAGAAGATGCATCATAGTCATGAGAACATCTGAGAATGAAAAGCAACTAAAAATGAAACAAATGCAGGTGGTTCTTGAGAAAATATTATTCTATAAGATTACAAAATCTTTCTCATTGCATTCCTTTCTTGAAAATCAAAGTAAAAATGACAGAGGAAAAATATACTGGTATCTCCAAAAGTGTGATGAAATTTTCAAATAAAAGTTTAGGGATACTCTGAAGCATGTTCATAAGGCTGCTCTACGAGTGTGCTCCAATCTTTACAGCATTCTAAAGTTGCACATATAATATAGAATATCTCATTCTGTGAAAATATTTTCATGACAGAACAATAACCATCCATTTTGTTGGACTAGTAAGAGTTAAAAACTAATATTATAGACCTTAAAATTCACAAAAGACTCTGATTAAATATATAGAATTTGCTAAGTAAGATATGCTTTTCTAAAGGTTTTTGTTCATCAGAACTATCTTCTCAAAGTGATGTGTTTCAAGATAGAAATAAAAAAATCAATGATATTTTAAATGGCTAATGTTTAAAGAACATCAGGATATATACCTGGTAGAGAAAAATGAATTTAATGTTTAACTTGACATGCACAGAATCCATGTATGTATCCAAGTAACATGATTTTGAAACATTGAACTGTTAGAATTTAATTGTTAAAATCATCAGTTTCTTGATAGTTCAAGAAACGTCCTATTATTATTCAGGGACATGAAGTGTTAAGAACTACATACACATATGTGTAGAGGAATTTCAATTTAGCAACATGGGCCTTTGGCAAGAGATCACATTTAAAGACCTGAGTCTGTGTGATCTACTGGAATACAGACATACCACACACCTTAAATCCCTCTTGCTGGAATGCACACACCCTTAGTATAACCTTAAATGTAAAATTAGTTTGTACATTAAGTCAGCCATGTTTGAAAGTGATGTCTAGTGAGGGGCAGATAAAGTGATGAATCAGAGAAAGATTTGACAGAATGAGTCCAAGATCGAATATGCCCAAATCTCACAAGTACCTCATAAGAGACAACTTCTAAAGAGGGCAAGGACAGAGAGTCCACCTTTTCAGAGTCAGTGCAGTGAGTTACGTTTGAGTCCATGTAGTTCAGTGCAGGTCAGCAGAGAGAATTAAATCCAGAGAATAAGGAGTCTAAAGATTAGAAAAAATTGCCATAGTTAGTTTGAGGCTAAGCTAGCCCCTGAGAAGCTAAGGGAAGCCAGATTGAATCAGTCAACTTGGAAAGGACGTTGAGCCAGGACTGCTGAGTTGTACCAGACATGCAGAGTTCAGGAAGAGTTAGAAAAGTTGAGCTTATTCAGTGGTAAGCTTCAGAGAGACAATTACATCTGACAAATAAGAGTTGTATTCACATATATGTAAATTGGAGTGACCACTGAATCCAGGAAAATGAAATGGGACCACAGAGAGAGCCAAAGAAGATAACAGCAGGACACAAGTTCTATTAAGGGAAAGTGAAAAATGAAGGAGGGACTTTAATAGGCATGGGGATAGGAAGGGCAATACAATGTAAAAGAGAAAAGAGAGTTACAGAGTGTAAAGGGTAAGTAACCCTAGTATGTTTGAAAAAACCCAAATGGAATCATATTATTACAATATTATTTTATGTTTGCAATAAATGTTATAAACTTGTAAATATTAAATGAAGCTATGCCTTTTGCAGAGTTAATGCTTTCCTTCAGAGAAAAATGTCCTAAGTGCCAAGAGAATTCAAAAGAATGTCCCCACACTCACCAACAAAAACAAGACAGACAAGTGCTGCTGTCCTTTGTTGGCTCCTGGAATTAAATGAATAGTTCCTGTTGCAAAAGACATCATACAGTGGGATACACAGGATTTCGAGGCATCAAGTCTCCTCTGTGTGGACTATCTCTCATGGTACAAGAAGATGCTATGTAAGCTGGCAAGAGAGAAATGCAATCAATAGTTCTACCAAAATGTTATGCCCACGAATCACAATAACTGGTATGGTAAGATATCCTTAAAGGTTCAATACCGGCAATTATATCTTGTAAGCAATCAAAAGCTGTTTAATAGGACAGGAAGTTCACTCAGGAGAAGGTAATTCATTCCTAGTACTGTAAACCTAGCCATCACCCCATGACTAATTTTCCACTAAAGAAGACAGTTAAATAAATAGAAAGAATAGGAGATCTGTATTCACCCAATTAAGTCCATGAGGAACTTGCCCAAATCATCCATCTCTGAGCCTCACAATCCTTTTTCTTTCATGCACAAACACCATATTCTGATTGACACATTTCAGTTAACAAGAACGAGAAGCAAAAGTACAGAAGTGAAACCAGGTTATTTCATTTAGGTACTTTCTTGGATCCTGGATATATGGACCAGGACTTTGACTATTTAGTCTTTGTTCCCATTTTGGTGGGAGTTGGGGCTTATGTAATAGGTTCTAAGGTCATTTCTCTAACATGGCATCAGGTTACTAAGGCTTTGGGGGTTGTTACAAAATGAAGCCATGGAACTTACAAAATAACCAACTTTAACCATCTTCTAAAACAGTGGTGTAGTGAGCTCTAAATATTATATTCTTATACTCACAGATAATTGTACTTTCAATTCCTCAACAGACAATCTTCCTTTTGTAGCAAATGGAGACCATTACAGAAATTCACAACTGATCAAAGTTCATAGAACAACTGACCATGGCATGTGTAACCCTGTCCAAGACATCTACAATAAACTCCTAAAAATAAGGTTCAGAGACCATTATGGAAGAGGGAGAAGAAAGAAAGATAATAAGAAACAGAGGAACATGGTTATCTTCTAGATAGGACAAGGATGCTATGCTGCTGTAATCTCAACCATATGGTCCCATAAACAACCTGAAAAATTACATCACCAATTGACATTCCTCCCTGTATGGCAGCAATCACAGAAGGCCCTACTCTTGGATGAGCTACAGGTGATTAATGGCTGCTTAGAAAAGGAAAATCATTTCCTTGTCCTTGGCCCATGTCAAATCCTTGCCAAGCAGACCCAAAAGCTCTCCACCTCTCCCCCTTTTTTATTTCACTAACAAGACTGAGCCTGTCTTAGGTCATTCCGACAATAATGCCTTCCTTACCCATCATGGAATATGTATTATGCAAAGCAATGCACTTATGCCTTAGGTTGGTAAGGCTCTGTGCAGAATCTTACCCATCCTTGGCTTGCCATCCTGTTAATTTAATAACTCTGTCTGGGGGTCCATTTTCAGGTTCAAGTCATGTACTTTGCCTGCCAACATGCTGATGTTGTTAAAGACAAGCTTTAACATGATGGGCAGGAATAAAAGTATTCCCAGGACAAAAATGGCTAACATGATCAAGCTATATGCCAGTCTTGAAGCTTGATCAAAATAGAAATACTGATATCAGACCATGCATAATTTTATCTAAAACATCTACCACATCAACGCTCATCAGAGTATCATTTTTGAAATTCATAAGCTTCCTATGTATCATTAAAACTTCCAGGGAGGTGTTAGAATTATGACAAATACACTGCAAGTGTCTTTAAATCTCTTCCCGATTATAATGACTACCACTGTAAGTTGCAGAACTAACATGAATCCAATGATATTTGACATGACACTCGAGATGGCACCTTACCCTTAAATTCTGAACCTCTTTCCAATAATTTGAATAGGATAAAGACAAAGACAAGGAATTGGGCTGCTTGGCAGGAATATGACATTGGCCAAGAACGAGGAAGTAGGCTTCAGGCAAGAATCTGACATTAGGCTAGAACAAACAATTAATTTCAGGTAGGAATCTAAATCTTAGGCTAGAATAAAGAAGTAATTTCAGGCAGCAATCTAAATATTAAGCTAGAGCAAAGAAATAATTTCAGCCAGGAATCTAAATTTTAGGCTAGAACAAGGAAGTAGACTTCAGACATGAAAATGACTTTGCACTAGAGCAGGGAAGTAGGCTCAGATACTTTGGTCACCCTGGTAAGTCCTTAGAAACAGTAATGTTTCATGGAATTGGGTTTAATGACTTGCTTTTTCCTTGACTATTTGTGTTTATTGTCTTGCTTGTTCTTTGACTATTTGTATCTATTGTATTCCTAGACCCTCAACCTAGAACTGACCTTAATACACGCATGTAACTAAAATGGTATAAAAGCAAAAGAAGGAGGGTGGATGGGATAGGGGGTTCTAGGGAGGGGAAACTGGGAAAGGGGATGACATCTGTATTGTAAATAAATAAATATCCATTTTTTTCTTAAATTAAAAAAAAAGAAAAGGAGAATTAGCCTTTCTTTGCAATGAGGTCTTGATTGGTTATCCAATACCAAACAGTCAGCACTAAAAACATGCAGATGATCAACATTGAATGGACTAAGCATGTTGCATTTATATATTTATGAATATGTATGGATGTATAATTCTGAACATTGTAACAGCAATAAAGTAAAATGAACAAAAACCTATCTAGTCATGATCTATGAAGTGAATAACCATAGAAAACACAGTTATGTATAAGGAGAAGACTTTACAGCTTCATGACCAGAGTCATCTTAGGAGTCCTCAAAGAGGCAATGTAATTTGGAGGGCCAAGATGGTGTATGTAAGTGAAGGGAAGATTCTATACTATACCAAACCTCTATAAGCCCTGTGAGTTAAAATGACAAAGAGAAGAAACATAAGCTTAGCTCAGACCTAAGATTTAGCAATAGACTTTCTTCTGTAGTGACTGCAGAGAAGTAAAATGAAAAAACAAAGTTCAAATATGACTGAATGTTTTCAAAAGTGTCACTGTGCAGTAGCAATGTACCCAGTGTGTCAGCACAGTTTTCACCAATACATGAGATCTTCGTGGGCCATGAATCTCTAATCGCCACTTTAGTGCTTTTCTATGGTTATGTTGAAGTTTCCTTCTTATCCTATATAATATATTTTTCCATTGATAACACTTCTGATTTCTTAGCCATATTTTTCAGAGATTTTCAATTTATTTATACCTTTCAATCTTAGTCTTGCTTGCTTTTCCTCACTCTGGGTAATTTATTCTGTGACATTTTTGTATGTGTTTGTGCGTGTGTGTGTGTGTGTGCGCGCACTTGTATGCACTAACACGTGTGTAGGTGTTTGTACAAATGTATATGTGTCTGGATGCTAGAAGTTGATGTCAGATATTTTCCACACAATTTACAAGGTCTCTTAACACCCCTGTAACTTACTGATTAAACAAGGGTGACTACTCTGTGAGTGGCAGGCATGCAAATGTTTCTGCCTCTCCAGCACTGGGATTACAGATGGCTTCTGCCTCACCTAGCTCTCTATGAATGCTTAGGATTCTAACTTAAACTTATGCCTTTATGTGGTATGCATTTTATCGACTGAACCATCGCCCTAGGCCCACTGCAATGTGTTTCTGCAACATTTGTATTATTTTATATTACATGAGGATTATTTTATTTAACCACTCAGACACATCATTATTGTAATATGTAGTTAATATCAAATAATAAAATGAAATGTTTTATAAGATTTTTATTTGATATTTTATTTATATACATTTCAAATGTTACTCCCTTTCCCAGTTTCACCTCTGGAAACATCCTGTCCCATCTTACTCCCTCTGCTTCTATGAGGGTGCTCACCCATGCTCCCATGCATTCCCACCTCACCACCCTAGCAAACCCCTACACTGAGGCATCGAGCCTTCACAGGACCAAGGGCCTCCCCTTCCATTGATGCCAGATAAGGCCATTCTCTGCTACATATGCAGAAGGAGCCATGGGTCCTTTTTGGTTAGTGGTTTAGTCCCTGAGAACTCGGGTTGGGGGGGGGGTTCCTGGTTGTTTGATATTGTTTTTCTTCCTATGGAGATGCAAACTTCTTCAGCTCCCTCCGTTCTTGTCCTAACTCCTCTGTTAGGTTCCCAGTGCTCAGTCTAGTGGTTGGCTATGAGCATCTACTTCTGTTTTTGCCAGGCTCTGGGAAAGCCTTTTAGGAGACAGCTATATCAGGCTCCTGTCAGCAAGCACTTAGCATCTGCAACAGTGTCTGGGCTTGTTGTCTGCATATGGGATGAATCCCCAGGTGAGGCAGTCTCTGTATACTTTATTCATTTTAATATTTCTTTATTACTGAGAGTTCTATACAGTTATATAATGAGACATGATCATGGTAATTGTTTTAATTATTAAATTACCATTACTATTAGAATTATTCCTGATCTATGGCTTTAGTCTCTTCTTTAATACCATGGCCCATTCGGATATAGGGCACCTGCTCCCAGGTAGCTGTGCACATTGTTAAGTGCACATATCCAAAGGGACCACTTCACATTTCCACTCAGATAAGGTCTCTTCTGCTCCCATTCTCCCTGTCTTGTAGTGTCAGCTCCATGGTCCTAATTGTTTTTTTTTTAATTAAGTGCCTATTGCTGCTTTATACCTTTTAAAAATACCAGTTACCAAATCTGCTATCCAACCAATGCTTAAACTCCATGTCTCCATTTCATTGCCAAAAATATTGAGAAGACTTCCCTAGTTATATTTTGCAGATCGTAAGTTATTGAAACATCCTTCTCCATCATGTTCTGATCTTACTGCCCTCCCCACCAGTGTCATTAATTGAGTGTAGTTAGACTGGAGAATTTCCTAAGGCAGAGATGGAATCATGTTACTCTTCTGACTAAATCTTGCCACTCAACTGAGGCAAAGCATTGCAATTCTTCAGGATACTTGATGTTTTCTGATGGATTACTTGCTCTCTGATCCAGCTACATCTTTTTCCAGGATCACCCATTTTATATTTACACAATATGCTGAGGTTTGTACCTGAACAATTGTTTGCAGTGATGTCCCTCTTAGAAAAAAAATGAGTTAAAACAAAACCTTTTCATGCTTTACTACAAATACTATCATTCATTTCTGCACAGGATAAGCAGAGAACACAGATTATTTATTAAAATTTCCTTTGTCAATTTTCTCAACATCTTGCAGGAGTAGAATCCTATATTGTTCATTCATGTTCACGAGGAAATATACAGGTACTTCTCTACTATCCGGAACAATACATCTTTGTATTTTCTTGCATCTCTGTTTCAATATGTCTTTATATACTCTTACATGTCTTTTTAGTAGATAGAAATTTCTGGAGACAGGTATACCATGTGGCCAACTTTTAAATTCAAGAATGGGGCAAAAAGTGAAACTATGAGAGTCATTGACTGACATACCAACTGGTCAGTTATTAAGTATAGCCTGGAACTTAAACCTTGAAGAATTGTCTACAACTGTGAAATCATTAAACTCTTTCTAAGAGTGATGTTTTATTATTATGTTCATGTTCACTAGCCCAGATTCTGCTAATTTTTCACTCTCATATTCTCTTGTCTAATTTTCATGTTTCTACTTATATTGCCATTAGTCATATCTGCTAGCCTATCATATCTATCCTAATTCAAAAGCTCACTGTAATTTTTTATTTCACACTCCGCTCTAATCTATCATAAAACAAATTGGATAATCAACAAATCTTTAGACTACTAATAGCTGACAGGCAGAACTAAAATTTCTATACCTAGCATGAAGCAATTTCTTAAATAAAAAGATGCTTTAGTTTTTTATTTTAACAGTTCCACTCTGATCAAAGAGTAAAAACAGCTCATGTGATTGTACATCAAAGTTTGTTGTACTATACAATTCTTACTTGCTTCTTTCAGGCCACGAGACCACCATCTCTTAGATCTCATCTAAGACCACCATCTCTCTTAGACCTCAACATTCTGTGTTAGTCTCTAAGCAGATAAGTTGCTAAGATTGCAGGTCACAACTAGATCACTGCCTGCCTTTGATCCCCTGTTTCTATCTTAATTTGTTCCCCTTCACTTCAGATACTTATTACCTCTTAACTAGTTGAAGATGCCTATTGGATTTGTCTCCTCCATTGCTTTGCTGCTCTGAAATCTCCATGCTGTGATAAAATCTAGGATGTAAGATTAGTCTCTCTAAATTATAAGTTGGCCTGTGACTTTCAAGTTCAAACATTTTACTTGGGTTTCCTTTTCCTGTTTAAAAACTCTAAGACACATGAAAGAATCCCAGAACACATTATTGCACAAGTACACTTTCAACATTCTAGGATAGAAGTGTTGCCTGTGTTTATGCAGCAAATTTTCATTAGATCCATTCCAGGTAAAAAGACTGACCTTAAGGAAAACTGTTTATCAATCAAGCAATATTTATTATTGGATGCTCTGAATATAGAACAGGGGATAAAATATATACATATTTACATACACAATCATTCACACACATACTGATATACATAAAAATACAATTTATGCTAAAATTAATAAACTTGCTAAGAGCTTCTGAAATGATACTTTTAAGGATCACAGAAAATGACTGCTGCTGAATTTCAAAAGAGAAACACAAGATTTGTAAATATTTACTTAAAAGATATGAAGGCTTTTTTCTCATAATGAATTCTGTCTCTTTCTTATCATTAATAGCCACATTATGTCTTGACTTAGATCAAAACCTTTTCCTCAATATATCTACCCCTGGAGATTTGTTTATTCTGTGTTTTACATTCCCAAATAGCTCAACATATAGATACCCTACCAATCTTTCATGAGGCCAATCCATGATATCTTCCTTGTAATACTAGCCAGTGGAACATTATTACAAAGATCAATAAACCTCTATCTTTCTCATAACTTATCTCTTTAATGCTTCATCTTATGTTTTATGCATGCCCAACACTCAGTATTTCATTTATTCAGCAATTATACAATGAGTACCAGGTATAAGCATGGGTATGGCTCTGAGACCAGTAATGAAACATCCCATGTCTGGAGCTCACACAAGGTGCTAAGCAAGTGAGAAAAACAAGAACAAATAAGCAGGTAAATATTTAATGTTTACTGAATTGATAACTTCTGGTAAGAAAAGTAAGGCAGGGTACAGAATAGCACAAAGTGCTAAAGCATAATTTATTTAATTTATGTAACTACTCAACAAAATCTCAGTAATATGACATTTGATACAGAAGGACTTCGAGAGTAGTGATCTCTCTGAATACAAATGGAAAGAACTTTGAGTAGAGGGCAAGCTGGGAATAAATACCTGGAAAGAAGAGTGCTTGGCCACGTGATGAACAACAAAGAGACAAGAGTGTCTGAGAAAGGAGACTTAGAAAGTGAGAAACATGCAAAAACACTGTTTTTACATCATGATAAATGATAGCTAGAAGGAAGAGAGAGGAAATAAGATTTAGCATATGAAAATGATAGGGTCATGGGTTTGGAGCTAGAAAAGCTCAAAGCCATAATTGAAGTTTAAAGAAATTTTCTTCTAACTGTTGAGTTTTACCAAGTTTATAAGTAGGTTAAAAAAAATCTTTCTTAAAAAGATAAAGCCACAGACCTACCAGTGTATGCCATGTACAGACTCTATCTTTAAATTTTCCTTATCCCCACCATGGCTTACGTCAGTTGATACTTGTCTTTAACAAATTAGTTATTGGTAGTTGTCAGTTTGAAATTCTAGTTCCATTCAGGAATGGAAATCTGCCAAATCTAGCTGGAATTTCTACATGTAGAGTGCAATATGGGTAACATGAAATAATTCCAGTTCATTTTATATAGAAGAATGGCTTACGACTATGTGGATCTACATTCCTCTAAATAATATTTGGGCATTATAAGTCCATTTAGAAGTCTATAGTGGTCTAACAAGAAAACATTTCATGAGGTAGCCCTAATTGATTTATTAAGAGTAAGTGTTATGAAATGTTGCTATAGCCAAGAAGATCCCAACTGGCGTAATCTTCATAGTGATTTTGACTGGCCAAAGGTAACAAAGATCTGACCCTTTGACTTTCATCAGATATCACCAAAAAGAAATTACCAATCTCAAGTGGTCTTCACTGAATACATGTACACATGAACAATGCCAAATAGATGCATATATATTTATATGTACACATGTCCAAACATATGCATACACACATACAAACACACATATATTTTTTAGAAACTTATATGCTATTTCTTAAAAAAATACATATATATATATATATATACACACACACACTTGGTGTATCAACAGAAATTAAAGAAGGGAAATACATATTTGGGATTGATATGGGAATAAATTGGGTGGGGTAAAGGGAAGGAGAAATACACTATTCATTTATGAAGTTCTCGAAATTAAACAAAAATTATTAGAAAAGAAAAAGAAATCCTGAAGCTGGAAAGGAGATATATTGAGGACAGGTCCCAGGAGAAGTGGCGTGATGGAGAGGGAGAAGATTTGTCCCAAAATGCATATGTACATTTATAAAACTTTTTTAAAGAATAATTTCAAAAGATAAAACAGAATACTGTAGCCAAGTTAGCTTTATATTCCAGAGTGATCTAATAATTTCCTTCATGTTTTTCTAAGAGCATGTAATTGACTTTATAGTCTCAAGCAGAGGAAAGGTTATGAGTGTCTTCTCAAACTTGTTGGCCCGTATAACTCTCTTTCTGGGAAACCCAAGAGGACTGTTCACCTACACTCTCACTTTAGAAATGTGAATAACATGATCATTGGTTTGAAAAACAAGATAAGACAAGAAAACAAAACTATCATAGATAAGGCCGCTATGAACATAGTGGAACACATACTACTGTGGCATGGTGGGGCATCTTTTGAGTATAGGCCTGAGAGGGGTACAGCTAGGTCTTGAGGTAGATCTATTTTGAATCTTCTGAGGAATCTCCAGAGTAATTTCCAGAGTGGTTGTACCAGTTTGCAATCCCGCTAGCAATGGAGGACTATTACTCTTTTTCCACAGCCGTGCCAACATGTGCTGAATGAATATAGTTGACTGAAGGAAGGTAGTACTGAGCTTATTGTAAGCCCTTTAAGATCTGATGGCAGTGTATTAGTGCTTCGACCCACTGACATTAATCTCTAACTTCTTTGGATTTTCAGTATTGTCCCAATAACCATGAATTTTCCACTAAACTTCCAGACTTTCAACATCCAAGTGGAAATGCAGAGGATTCTGGTTTTGTGGAATAAGCGCCAGATATTTTTCTCTTCAGTGTGCTGTGGAGTGTCTTTGAGTTGTAAAGTCTCTAACTCATAATAAAACCCAGCAAATATACACATATTCTATTTGTTCTCTTCCTTGGTGGAACACTATTTCATACTGAAGACCTATCGTGTTTGTAGCTGATGAAAGTGAATCTGACTGCTCCAAAGAGAACTCACACAAGTTTAGAGACAAGAAGGTAATAGAAACATGCATTTTGTAGACCATTCAAAAATGTGGATGATATTTACTTTGGTGTGGAGGCATGGATATAATGATATAAAATTATAATGGAGGATTTTTATATATCAGAAATACTCTCATAAGTATTTCTGAAATATATGATGTCTAATCTTGGTTATCAACTTGACTACAACTAGAATCCGTTAAAACCTAAGTATATGGGAATATCTATGAAGGATTGCCTTTATTGGGTCATTTATGATGAAAAGACCCATTCTAAATCCTGTCCACATCTTCTGTTGGCAGCCTACATAAAAGTCCAATGAAGAGGGAAAAAGAAAGGGTTCACATTTTATCTGCTTACCATTATTCTCACAAGAAAGTCTGTCCTTCTGATGAGGTACTCCTTTGTTGGCATTAGAACCTAATTATTTAGGATGCCAAAATTTACTGAAGACCATTTAAGACATCCATCCTCCTAGACTAAACAACTACCAGAATCATGGGACTTCTCTTGGGAGATAGGCAATGTTCAACTAGCTGGACTATAGCCTATAAGTCACTCTAGAAAATCCTGACAAGTACAGAGGGAAAAAGATAGTGGAGATTAATAAGACAGATTAAATTTTTTATTGTTTCTTTGCTTACTGCTTTGTCTGAGAAACTGGGTAAGTATTGCTACACTTCCCTGAAATGGGGAAGATGGTATTAGCAGTCAGATTTTGTGCTTTTATGTAATTTCTTTCTACTTCCATTATCAACTCTATTACAACTGCTGTGACTCTAATCCTATCTACTGTTAGGAGGTGTCCCATTATTATATCAACATCTCTTTTTGCATAACAGTTTAAAATGAACCAGTCCTTTTCTACTGTCAGCCATTAAAGCTTAAAATTCTTACAACTGAATGATGGAGGCATATAACTCCTGTTTGAAGGACAGGAACACTGGGGTACATGGAAACTCTGTAACTTGACTGTCTTGTTACGAAAAATGAGAAGTAGGAGTAGAATTTTAACTCAGTCTTCGATCTGGATCTTGACATTTTCAAGATTTGTTCAGAAAATTATGAGTGGGTGACCTATTAATGTCCTCATGGAAGGAACTGATTCTGTACAGTTTGCTTTTCTAAAATATATCTCCATCTTGGAGATAGCTCAGGGGCTAAAATCACTTGCTATGCAAGCATGGAGACTTGAGATGAGTCACTAGCAATCACTTAAATCCTTGGTATGAGTTGGTATCGTGTAACTCACTACTGGAGAATATGGTGACAAGAGCATCTCTAGAACTTGCTGCATGCTAGCCTAGCTGTAAACTTTGGCCAACTTCTGTGAAAGACATAGTCTCAGTGGACTAAGACAAAAAGAGAAAGATGAGGACATTTAAGATCATTTGTTTAATCTTTTGTCTGAAGGCACACATGGACATATGAATATGTTACATATAGATATGTGCATACATCTTACTCTAATACACATGCATGCATATGAGCACAGAGGCAAGCACACACACATGCACACTCACAAAGAGCATATAAGAATTGTTTGGTTAACATATATATCATTCTAATAAGGACTAAAACGAAATGTAAAGAACAGAGAATGGATACCATGGTATTTAACATAATTTACAGAAGTAATATCATTTTAAAAAGAATCAACCTAAACAAATGTTATCTAAGGCTGTATCTAAACTGAGTTCTCAGCATGGGTTTGTTAGTATGCTGGCCAAGGAATGATTTTAATTGGAAAGTCCAAGCCCAGAAAAGAAACACAGCCAACTGTGTATTACTTGTCTAAAGAAAAAAAAATTACACAGTGAAGAAAGCAAAGGAATTTATTAAATGGGATAATTTTTGTTTCATTGAACTGACTATGTTTAAAATACAATAGTATTATTTAGAGAATAGAAAAGCAAACCTCTCAAGGATGTTTAAACACAACAAATGACAAGCGGTGTGCATGTATGTTTTGTTAGCTTTTCAGCAAATATTTTACCAAGCATTTGCCAACAATGTACAGAAAGAACTGAGTAGAGAAATTATTTGTTCATTCTAACACACAAGAGGTGAGAAAAAAATGAAACTCACACCTGCCCTTCTTTCACTTAAGAGGAGCATGCTATTGATAAAAGGAATCACTTATCTTTGATAAAACACTACTATGTGATTGATTTCCTTGAAGGTACAAGCATACTCATTGTAAATAAAAAAAATGAGAGAGTGAAAGTGTGAAGTCAATAGAAATGGACTTCTGTTTGAATCACTGTGCTATGGATATTTTTCCTAGGAAGAAATACATCAAAACAGAGCTGCAGGCATGACTGTCTCAGTTACTGTTCCATCACTGTGAAGAGATATCATGACCAAGACAACTCTTATAGAAGAAAGAATTTAACTGGGGGCTGTCTTACAGACTCTGAGGACTAGTAGTTATCGTCATTGCAGGGAGCATGGTGGTATTCGAGTAGTCACTAGAGCTGAAGCTGAGAGAGACAATCTGATATAGAGAGAATGAAATATGCTTGGAGTGATGCAAGGTTTTGAAATCTCCAAGCCCAGCACCAGTGAAACATGTACTCCAACACAGATACATGTAGTCCAACAATACCGTATCTCCTAATCCTTCTAATCCTTTTCAAATAATGCCACTCCCTGGTGACTAAGTGTTCAAATATATGAAGCTATGGAGCCCTTCACATGTAAACTACTACATTCTAATCCTTGGTCCTCACAAGCTTTTAGCAATATAATAATACAAAACGCATTTTGTGAAACTTTAAAAGTCCTCCTAGTCTGTCAAAGTCTCAACATTTTTTTTTAAGTGTAGAATAGAGTTTATTCATGGTATAGGGAGGGGAGTTAAGAGGGTAGTAGAGGCAGATTGAGAGGGGGAGGGAGGGAGGGAAGAAAGAGAGGAGAGAGGGAGAGGGGAGGAGAGGAAAGTAGAAGAGGGGAGGGGAGGAAAGGAGAGGAGAAGAAGGGAGGAGAAGAGAGGAGAGGAGAGGAGAGGAGAGGAGAGGAGAGGAGAGGAGAGGAGAGGAGAGGAGAGGAGAGGAGAGGAGAGGAGAGGAGAGGTATAAGCTGTCCATGAGCATGTGGAGAAGGGAAGGGAATGGGGAGAGATGGGGGAAGGGGCAAGAGGACAGAGAGGGAGCAAGAAGGCAAGAGTAAGCCTCAACATTGTTTAAAAGTTCAAAGCTTTGTCTCATTTGAGACTTGTGGTTATCTCTTAAGTGTAAACCACTATAAAATCAAAAGGAAAACACAGATCACCCTCATTCCAACATATAGTTGCATAGAATATGTATCACCATTCAAAAAAAGAAAAAGAAAAAAAAGAAAAAAGAAGGAAAGGTGGCAGAGGGAAGAAATACTGGGCCAACACAAGACTGAAAACCACCAAGTTAAACTTCAAATTCTACTTCTCCATCTCCGATCTCAGAAAGCTCATCAGATCTCCAACTTTTTTCAGCTTTTTTGATTTCAACAAATGTTTCCTTCTTTATCTTGTGTTGGTTCCATACCTGATAGGCAGCACTTCTTGGGATGTATCTCGTGGGTCTTCCATCTCCAACATTTTTCAGTCTCCATTGAAATCCAGACAGGCCCTCCACAGCTCCATCCATTTGCTTTTCCGGCCCTTCATGCAGTGACAACCCTGATGCACTCCTGGCATCAGCATCTTTCTTTAGCAACAGGGAGATTCCACAAACCCTTTATTGCATCCTTGACACTAAAGCCAGAACCATGTGAGACTGTAAAGTTCTGCTGCTGGATGCTCTGAGGCTTGGCCTCCATTTGCATTAACTTTCTTATGTTGATGGTTTTCTCTGCTGTTCAAGATTTTCTATAATCCTTTTTCACAAGTTAGAAACTTCTCTGAATGAAATCTTGCTGATGATACCACTGCTTTCATCTCGTTTGGCAGGAAGTTTTTCTTTAAACATTTTATCTCCTTGGGCACTAGACTTAACTTCTAGTGCTCCTTTTCTCTTCAAACTGCAATTTTTGTTTCTTTGTTCAGTTTGCCCTTTTTATTATTGATCTGAATAAGAGAAATTATTAATAACTAGAAACCTTCTCTGACAGTGTCATTAATCCAAAACCCTTCACTTTAGCTTCAGTCGGATTTTTAGAAGACAAAGCAGCCACGTTCTTTGCACAAGAATGATTTCTAGTTCACGTACTAATATTCTTCTCCTCTAAATGTCATTGAGCTGGGCATCCACAGTTCAAAATGCCCTCAGCAGTGTCTTCCATGCTCCTACTAAAATAGCTCATTAAGCTTCACTTAAAGTGTCCATCTGACGTTGTTCAAAGTCTCGAAATGTCCCATATTCCTCCAACAAACAGCATGTCCATTCCTTTCAGATCAATGTGCTATTCCCTGGTACCAGTTTCTGTCTTAGTCTCTACTCCATTTTGTGAAGAGATATTATGACCAAGGAAGCTTCATTGTGAGCTTGTTTACAGTTTCGGAGGTTTAGTTCAGAATTATGATGACAGAGAACGTGCACTCACCGGAGAAGTAGCTAAGGGATACATCCAGATCCAGAGGCAGAGAGAGGGAGAACAAGATGTAATTGACTCCATGTAGCCTTTTTAAACCTTCAATCTCACTTCCAGTAACACACCAATAAGGCCAAACCTACTCCAACAAGGCCACACCTCTTAATTCTTCTAATTTTTCTAAAATAGTGCCACTCCCTGATGCCTAAGCAAATTGCAGCTACTGCCTCAGATATTCTGAAACATAGCATCACATACTATTAATGCATTTACATTTCAGTAATGAAATGCTAATGAAGCAATTTTAAAAAGTTTCTGAAAATTACAATGTATGAACCTATAGGAGCCTTCTAATACAAAACACAAAAATGAGTATTTCCCCCCATGAAACAAGAAAAATAATCAACTCTACAGAATTTTCTAATTTGAACACTATGTCATATTTTGGAAATAGCATAACTATAGTGTTCACATGGACTATCTCAAAGGAAGAATATTTCATTGTCTGTTATTGAAAATGATGCATTTACTTTGGGTATATTTCTATGGAAAAGGGAGTCTTGTTACTTACAACTATATTTTCATTTTATTTCTCAAAATCATGTTTGAACAAATAATTAACTGTTTTAGCAGAGTATATTGTGAATGGTGTTTACAAAGTAAAGATTAGAATACAAAGTATCTCCTAATAGTTATAATCTTATACTTTTGGAATTTATCTCCCAATGAAATTAATAACAGTCATCTGACAAATTTATAAGAGATAATGGGAAAAGAATAGACCAATATGGGTCAGTGGGAAGTTAGGGCTAACCTGGAGATTATCTTGAGTGAATGAGTCTGAGTCTCAGAAGCTTACAGGTATAAGGCACCAGAAGATCCCACCCAGACCATCTTTCTATGTAAATACTTGAGAATTAAATAGCAAGAAATAGCCTAATCCATGATTTTTTTCATGACAGAATTGTATGTATTACCCAGAGGACAATAATATAAAGTCGAATTCAAGTTTAAATGTGTAGATAGAGATCAAAGCAATCACTTTAGCAAATTTTATCTACTGAATCAGATGCTCTCAAACAAAGCATTCCAGACCATTAATACTTTTGCATTTTAGTAGCTAAGATTTAATGAAGCAATTTAAAACAATTTCTCAAATTCTCATACCATGGATAAAAACAAATGAAATGAATAAAAGGTATTTTAATAGAATTGAGTCTCTGCTATAGCTTAACTGAATATTATGTTGTTTTGTTAGTTTTATTGTTAATACAAATGTCTTCTAAAATAGGATATAAAAAGATAAGGAAATGATTCATTCTTTCCTTTTTAAAGCCCAATAAGACACAAACAATCTCCTCACTTTGAAAGCACATGGAGAATGCCTATTGTACAGAAGGAATTCATTCCCTAGAGACATATCAACCTTGATTGTCACAGCAAGATAATTCCCACATTTGAAATTCTAAAGGCTGTGGGTTTCTGTTACATTCCTTTCATTATATAAATAGTGCTTGTGTTTAATTTTCATCGAACTTGTTTTAATCAATTCAACTGAGCAGGAAGAAGGTTACAGCTCAGAGCATCTCTAAACCAAGCACTTTAACAAGGACAACCTTGTCCATGTCATGGATGGATGCTTTCGAGCAACAAGAGTAGTTTCAACTTCATCCCTATTGGCATCAATGCACAAAAGACAAAACACTGGAAGACAAAGATTTAGCATAGAAAGAAATTCATCCCCTCAAATGTTAGTAGAGAAAGAGAAGATCAAATTCTGATATAATAAAGAGAATGCTTTACATATCAGGTTCTGGGGACAAACACAATATGAAGTTTCCATTTGCTCTTCCTCTCTTCAGAGTTGTATTAACTGGCTCAAAACATTTTATGTCTATTGAGATGCAGTGAATACTCTCCACTACAATTTCAGTTAATATTCCAATCTTCAAAACATGAATTACATTGTGATGTTCTGAGTGATGAACTTTCACCACTTAAGTATTGAGAATAGCAAAATATATATTCAGTTCCCCTGCTATACAGTTGCTATAAGGAAAGCACCGCAAGCATGATAAGTGAGAGGTTAAGTGTTAGAGAGCCCCAAGAAAACGGAGCAACATCAGGTACCTACCAGGATCATGAGTCAAGAGAGGTTATGGGCAAGAAAAGAAGAAGAAGAAGAGGTAAGAACCAGGAATCAGATCATCAAAACAGGAAGTGCATAAATGATACGGACAATTTGAAGAGTCAAATGAGTACGATTCATTTGAGTTATCAGTGTTAGTTACCAAAATAGAGGCATTCCTGTCCATTGAGAAGGGAAATAAAAACTTCAAGGTTTAATCAGAAGCCATATTTTCATTTTTGAGATATGCTATAGGGTACTTACATCAACAAAAGAACAAAAATAGGAGGATTGTTATATTTTCAGAACTTCAGATCTTTTGTTATATACATTGTGTCCTTTTTAAGGTAATGAGTCTTCATCACCTAATACATTTGAATTGTCCATTTGGTTTTACATTCTATTAAAACTTATCAATAGTAAATATCTAGCAGTGTTTTTATTTTTAATTTTTAAAGTTATTTGAAATTTTAGGCATTGTTTTTTCCTGTTTGTTTAATGAGGAAATACTATAGTGTTCTTGATATTTATTAGAATTACATAATAAAATATGAATGTTCAAAACACTTTTGTAGATATCATTGCTTTCATCTCTCTGAGGCAGGAAAGAATCATTTCTGAATAGGTGGCATTGGTATATATGCCATGTCAGTTTAACTCAGCCTACCAGACCTAATTATCATAGATTTAGCTGTGTTGTCATGAATATACAGAGAACAAAACCAGTAAGACCTCAAGTGACTTAAGATCTCTCTAAAGGCTTCTAGTTTCCTGTTCAGTACATTGGGAACTTCAGGATGCTACTTCTGTCCCTACTTATAACACAAGCTGAAAGAAAAAAGAAAAGCCAATCTACAAGTCTTCTTACGTAAATTAGAGAATTAATGCTGTAGTAAAGACAGAGATCAAGAATCTGAAAAGTAGTTAGAAACACATTATATATGAATAGCAGAACATGAGCCAAACCATCTTGAGGAGGCAGCCTGAGAGTGAGGATTATTAACCCAAGCAGAAAAATCTCTGAGAACTCAATGACTTTATAATTTCTTTCTTTTTTCTTTTTGATAAGGAAAGAAAAGAAACTATTTTAATATATGCTCAAAACATTTTGTCATTTGGACTGCATCTATGAAGAACCACTCCACCACAGTCTAACTTGGAGTTAGTACCTGTAGGAGTTAGGGAGAAGAAAATATTCAACTTTAGTTGAATTTTAAAACGTGTTGACAATTGTATGCTAATATTTGTAAGTAGAAACCGAAGGCTCAGGATAACTAAAATAATATTGATAGGAAATAAATTCAGTGAACTGGAGTTCAAGACTTCTAATACAGCTGCACTGAGAAAACTAGGCTTATGTTGATGAGTGATAGAAAAATTAATCAATAGGTTAGATGAGAAAATTACAGAAATAGACCTAAATTAATATAGTTAACTGTTCTTTGAATAAGAAGAAAAGGATGTCAATGAAAAAAAGAAAGTTGTTTTCTTTCTAAACAAGTTGTGATAGTTTAGAAGATTGGTTTACGAAAAGAAAAAGGAAAGAGAGAAAAAATAAAAATAAAAATTTAACACACGTTTAAACACAGAAATCCCAGATTTTAGACAGTATCAAGTTAGAGGACAACTGACCTAAATGTAAAAGACAACTCATGGTAAGAAGTTTTAAGATAAAGATAAGAAGATGTGAAAATTTAGATGACATTCACTTTGTCAATGCCACTTCAGTGACAACAAAAGAGGCAACGTTCATTTGTTTTAAAAAAAATGTATGTAAAGGATTATCCTGATTATATTATTTCTGCTATTTTGTGAGTAACTTGGAGTGACCTGACCAACAACTCAAAGGGAAATTTCTTGTACTTCTGTTTCTTAATCTGTGGTTCTTGTGGGGAACATTGTCAGCCCATTTGGCTTAACTTCTTTTCACATATATGTTAACATATGCATATACATACAAAATATATAATATATAATTACATTATATAATTAGTATATGAATATACATTAAAGGATATATATGTAAAGTTATATATACAAAACTTTATTTAAATTATATATTTACATATAGATATATAATTTTAGGTAAATATAAAATTATATGGTTCCCTGAAGCTTTATCAGACAACCTTTGTGTGTTCTTGTCCACTGCTGATTTTCCAACTATATTAACCTTTCTTCCTCTTCCTCAGTTGGATGTTCCTCCCAATTTTTATGTTTGCTATGTCATATCACCTGTAAACTGATATTACCCTTCCATGCTCTCCTTACCCACACCTATGGTTCCTTTATACTTTCCTGGTTTCTGTGGATACTCCATGTTGTATGCTCACATCTTAGGACCTGGAACTAGAAAGTACAAACCAGAAAGATCATAAGCTGTTTGTCTTTCTGGATTAATTAGTATAGCCCTTGGCTCTCTCGAGGGTTAAGAGTGGATGCCTACTATTAAAGACACCACATATATAGGACAGAAAGATTTAATAACTTGAGTTAGATCTGACCCGAAATTGCCTTCCTATAATCTAGTTTCCGTTGTACCAGAAATTACTTTACAAGTTGCCAAAGGAGAGAAACAACTAAACAGCTTTATGCAGATAAAACAACGAAGAACCATGACAGTGACTCCCAAGCTAAGATATTCCTAAAAGTGTAATACCTGGCAGTCTCATGTATGTGGCAACCTTGCTTGGTACTGGAAACCAAGCCAACATCCCAGGCCTAGTGAGGACATAGACCTTAGGAAAGGCTCTAATATTATCACCAGTTTGTCAGACCAGCATAATTCCTTATATATTCTAAATCTTGTCCTTGCACTCATATACAAGGGTAGCTACCACTACTCATCAAAAACAAAGCAAAAACAAATAACTTTAAAGCAAATGAGAACTATTACAGAAAACCCCAAGAGGACACAATACAGAGATCAATGAATCATGGGAGCTCAGCCCCAACATGTATATATATCCATGTCAAAGTGTTAAAGCTCCTTCATCCATGGCAAACAAACAAACAAACACCATGTGGAAGAGGAGAGACTTTAAGAACCAGAATCCAGGAAGTCTGCTGTGAAACAACCTTTCCTAGAAATGGATGCATAAACAAGACCATAAAAATGAGCATATCAAGCAACACATTAATGTAAAAAGAATACCTTTTCACCTGGCTCTTTGAGACAAAGAACTACAGAAACACAATGACCTATGGACTGCTGGAAAAAAGAGGATTATCTTTTCCCAGGAAGAGCCTAATTATAGGTTGTACAATGTAGAGTGGTCAGCCTTAACTCCACATACACACAAACAACAATAACAACAATAATTGACTCAGTAGGTTTCATTTACACAGTGCCACATGTGCAAGTGTGTGCAAACACACACACACACAGACAACACACAATATACATCATATACACATATATAAAAATACATATAAACACTTATAGAAATGTAGTCAAAGAAAAAGGCTATTATTATTAGATGATGAGGATGTGAAGGATGGAACCTGGTTGGTAGGGGCTGGAGACAAAAAAAGGAAGAGGGCAAAGTGATGTAATTGTATTTCAATGAATTAAAATTAATACAATGAAATATCATTCAACAAGATAATGTTATAATTGTGGTGTCAATATGATGTTTTTTACCACAGTGGCACATACTGAGAGTATTTGAGGAGTTTTAGAAGCTCTGAAGAGTTAGGATATGTCTAAAAATAACAGGTGATTAAGTGTTTTGTTGCAAGAAATATCTTGTTCCAGGCCACCTCACCACTAGCCTTGATTTTTGGTCACCATATCTTCAGCGGCTGTCTAGGGTTATAGCCTTCTACCATGATATGATGATACTTCTGAAACTCTGACTCAAAATACACATTCCCTTCCCTTTATCTTTATCATGAGAATTAGAAAGAAAAGTGAGAGCCAATTGCATTACTAAAATATATCATGTGGTTCATAAATCTTTGGAACTGATTTTCAGAAGTAATTTGGAAAAGGTTGGTGATCTGGACTAGACAAGCCCTATAAATTCTGTAAACAGAGCTTAGTGGGTGATTCATGGGGGAGCTCGTAGGACTGATGGTACCAAGAAAGACTGTCCTCAAGAATCTTCAGATGGGAAAATGACACTTATGATAAAAACAGTCACGTGATATTGCAGCAATTATGTCATCTACATTTTCCCTCGTGCACTAAGACTTTGAGAGGATTTCAAAGTGTCAGAGTAATTAATTGGTAGAAGTGAGTACAACAAGAGTCCAACTTTCAATCTGTGGCATGGTTGTTGCTACTGCATCTTACTTTCTTGTCCTATTACTCTCAGAGCCAAGTAAAGGGAGAAAGGATTTCTTTCACATCACAGTTCAAAGACAGCATCCATCAAGGCCAAGAGGTCAAAGAGCAGGACTTTAAGAAGATGCCCATGGAGCATGGTCAAGCAGGAACCAGAGGAAGACTGGTACTTGTGCTTAGCTCATTTTTTTTTCTTTTTAAACAGTTAAGGATATAAGACCAAGGGAATAGTGTGTCACACTTCCCAGATGGTACCCTAATGAAGGTAAATTCTTCGCATGCATGCAAAAAGACCTGTTCCACAAGTGATTCGATATCTCAACAGGTTAAAAATCAAGTTGTACAATCACTCCAGGTTTACAGTGAAAATAATGAAGGGAGAAAGGAGAGGCAGAGAGAGACCTCAAAAGCCTTACTGTTGGTAAGAAAAACAAAAACAAAAATGAAAACCAACCAAACAAATAAACAAGAAAATCAGAAAAAATTCAGTCATTGAAGTAATAGAAGTTTAAGAGACCATTGTTATTAAAAAAGCAAAACAAAACAAGACAAAAAACAAGTTCTTTGCATCATCATGAAAGAGATTCTCAAGCACTGTCTATACTCCATCTGTTTCAGGCTTAATGTTGTAAAAATGGATTAATTTCAAAGACTTTTTCTTGAAAAAGGGGTCACTCTTCCCCTATGGTCACCCAAAAAGCTGCCTCCTTGAGATTAATTCTCTTATTCTCAGCAGCCCAAACATCCAGAATCCACTGCAGACATGGTCCAAGTAGAGCTAGCTACTACTCAAGCTGTTAGTAGAACTTGGCAACAGTTATATGTGAGGTTTATTTAGGCTTTCCAATGAGAATATGGAAGCCTGGATAACAAATGATAGGACCAGAGTCACTACAGATAGCCTGCTAGATGGTAATGTGCGGAGCTGTGAAGCTGAAGAAATTAGACTCTGGGATATTGGAAAGACCTGAAACCAAGCAAACAAGGACAGCTATGGAGGCCATTGCAAATGGACTGAATGCATTCTGCATTATTATATTGCTGTGAATTTTTTAGGTCAGGAGTAGAAAGTTATTGTTGGAGTGTAAATGTCTTCCAGGGCCTTATATATTGACTGCTTGGTCCATAGTCACTGGTCCTACTTTAGGAGGTTCTGAAAAGTACAGCCATGGGCCACACTGGAGGAAGTAGGTCACTACAAGCTTGTTCTTGAAGGTATATCTTGTCTTATACTGAGATTTTCTGTTTCTCTGCTTGCTGGCTATTAAAACAACACCTGGTATTCTCTACTACTTCCTCTATTTTATAATGAACGCCACTGTGTATAAACCATGAACAAAAATAAATATTTCTTCCTTTTAATGGTTTATGTCAGGTATTGGACCACGGTGATAACAAAGCTAACACAGAGATATATTATTTTCCCCTTAATCTTTAAAGCACATCTATTTTATACTTATAGCATATGTCTGCTTACTATATGTAGGTTTCAAGTGCTCATTTAAAACCTGTATCTATCATTTTCTATTTTGAATAGTTCAGGCTAATATGTAGAAGAAATATGAAATAAAATATGAAAGCTTGCAAAGTGGGAGCACAGGATGGAGAACTCTGTTCCCATCATTTCATGACATCCAGAAAATATGACTATAGTTGAGATGAACATATCTAGATGAATGTAGAAATGGCCAGTATCTAAAATTCTCAGGGAAAAGCAGTAGATCTGGTGAACAATACAGAAAAAAAATGTATCCTGTCAGAATAGTTTGCAGACGATTTCCATGATCAAAAGGAACAAAAACTGAAAGCCACTGTGAATACTGAGTCCAAGCACAGTGTTACAGAAATGACTTTAATAGGAAGATAAAAACAAACCTTTGCCCCAATTCTGCTCTTGACTAAATATGCTTCCTGGTTTATGTCATGTAAATATATTCTTTCTAGTTCTTCTCCTATCTATTATAATTTTAAAACTGAGGAATTAAACTAGATAATCTCTAGCTTTCTTTACAATTAAAATGTACTGTGCAAAAATTACAGTATAGGAACTAAAACAGTTCAGAAATTATACGCACATAGAGATTTTATAGATGGCATTTGGATGAAGAAAAGTACAGTTACATAACATAGTCATTTAATCCTATTCTGGGAAAACATTAAGATAGTGACAGAATATTGAAATAATAAGTGTCAAAGCAGTGTTCTATAAGTGCCGGCAATTAATTTTTTCTATTTCATTTTCCTAGAGGTGGAATCTCTTTAAATATACAGGAAATAAAGTGTTTTCTATTATTTGGAATGTTAGTTGGGTCCACTATATTTCTTTATTTTCCTGAAAGCTAATCTGTTAAACTTAAAGCATAAGCTATTGATGTCAATATGGAATCAATAGATAATTTCATTCACTATCGTCATTTATCAATGGACATTCTGTATCAGCTGAGGAATATGCAATGTTTAGACATTAAAATTAAATTAACAAAGTAATATCTAAGAGAATTAAGGTCATCAGAGAGCTGACTCATCATATCATGAAAGACATGATTTCCCAGAGTCGCCTTTAAAAGAAACTGTGGTTGGCTTTATAACAAGAAGCAAACTCATTTATGAATGTTTATATCAAGCAAACATTTGACAGACAAATTTTATCAAATGCAAGTAGTTCTAAAAAGTCATATATTCTAAAACATTATTCGTTCTATGCAACTTTCTTAGAAACTTATCGCTCTAATTTCTTAGGAGACTATAGTGCAAAGAATCAGCTCACTCCAATAATCATAAATCTAGAATTATGAAAGAAACCATACTAACAATATGGCAGGGGAGAGATGATCAATGACTAAGTGTATGTGCTGCTTTCGAAGACTGAAGGTTAACTGGGAACATCTAGTGTGACTCAGACTGTAACTCCATCTCAAGGGAACACAATATCATTTTTGTTTCTGAAGGCCATTACTACGTGTGCATATAACCTCCAGAAAAACCCATACAAATACATGAAAATCCTGGGACCATGGATGCAGCACACACCTTCATGTAGGGTGGGACTGTAGACCGAGTCAATGAGTTGGAAAAGTGAAATGTCTGTGTAGCAGCTAAAAATGCCTAGGAGATGTCATGATTGAAAGATCAGTATGCTATACTGAGGAATGACAGGAAATAGGAGAGGCAGGTCCCAAGGAGACAGCAGGATAAAGAGGGCCATTGCCAATGAAGTCTTGAAAATGAACGGAGAGCCGGCAGAATCCATTAAAGAGATTGTTTCTTTTCACACGTGAGAGAACCGGAGGCAGGATTCTGCACAGCCAATGAAGCCTGAAGAAGTGCCCACTGCATTGAGAACCCATAAAGAAGACAGCTGATAATAAAGAGATGGATTCCTTGGGATTTCTGTCAAGATGGAATGGGGCCCTTCCCAGCATTATTCTAGAGGTCATGGAGCATAATAGAAATTTAAAGGTAGATATGAACACAGAAAATGGTTGGGAAGAAGCCTTGGATACTGGGAGGTCCGTGGTAGGGCAAAGGAGAAATACTACAGAGAACTATGTATCTGGATTGAAGAGAGAAAGCAGGAAGTAGATTATGTTTACATTGGGTGTGCTCTCTTAGCACAGAGACCAACATCTGGCTTTGGTTACATTTATCTGAGCATAGTGAAAATGTTTGAATTAACCAGAAAAGATTAGACTAAATTTCATAACAGTGTTTACATAGCAGAATAAATGACAAAGCAGGCACACGGGGAAAGTGTGTGTTTATGTACACATTTCAAAGAGCACCCCAAGCTACATTATCTTAGCGTGCTTGACATAAAACAGGGCTCTTCGTAAACTCCTAATGATAGCCATTACAAATTATGTTAGGCTAAGGTGGTTTAAACATAGATATCCCATGTCTGTGTTTATTGCTGTGATGAAGGGAGTCTGAATACATTCCTACCAAAATTGAGTATAAACATGGTTAGGAAATGTATTTAAATTTTATTTTTCTACTTCCAGTATAATTTCAGGTGACATCTTTATCCCCCAGGAATTATGGCTCTCAAAATAAGATGGTTTTATCCATCTTTTATCCATGAGTAAACATATTTAGAGTCTCGATCTGTTAGCACATGCACAGGATTATTCTGATGTTCAGAACAGCAGTCTTGAGTTTACCTGACTATACTGTCTGGATTTTAAAGATTCCATTGAACATTAATAAAAAGATATTGTGTATCCTGACCTTGTTCAAGAATATGAACTTTTGCTCATGACTTTGTATCATCTGGTTTTAATCAGAAAACAATGCCAAGTGACAAGTGATGGGGGAAGTAACGCTGACCTTGATCAGGAAAGAGTACTTAGAGAAGAGCAACAAATTGAAAGCTTGGGAAGTTTTCTTTGCTGGGAAATAGTTGAGAATGTCTGGTTCTAAAGGAAACAACTGGTTTAAAAGGTGATAAAAGCAGACATAGTCGTTTTTCTTGTAAACACTGAGGCAGACCATTTATCTGAAGGCAGGAGAGGCACTGACTGGTCAGAAGTTTGTTAAACAGGACCTAGTCGTTCTGAACTAGGTGATCTCCATGAGTCCTAAACCTGTATTAACTGTGGTGAAGTCAAAACAAAATATTTCATGATGCTTTCCTCATCCCGCCCTGGTTCCCGCCACCACCCAGAGTTCTGTTAAAACACAGTCTAATCTGAGAGGGAGTTAAACTTTATGCCACAATTTGATATGACTTTGAGAGAAACTAGAAGACCCAGCCCAAGACAACCTTCAGTGTCATCCCTGAGTACATGATGATAAACCCTGATATTGCCCAGATACTCAAAGAAATCAAGAGCTACAAGGGACTTGACACATTAAAACAGCAGGAAGCCCAGCCAAGAGGACTGATGAATTCTAGGCTATTCACACAACACAAATACATACAAAACCTTGCTAAAACGGGTGGAGGGGGGGATAAAAGGAAAATAAAGAAAATAAGCCAAGAGGAAAAATTAGCAAACAAATGTAATTAATAATACTAATAATATGTATCTCAAAATAAATCTCATCAAAACCTGATAGTTGAGCATTGTTTGTATAGATGTTCAGTAAGAACTCAAATGCCCCGTATTTGTCTCGTACTGTACAAGAGAGAACAAGGAGCACACAGTGTGAAAGCCTCTAACAACTTCACTCCTTCTAAGATTTTAATTATCTCGAATTCTGTTTCATAATTATGGTGCCAAAAAAACCCACAACCAAACAAAACTCTATTTTATTTTTGGAGGCAAAGTGTGGAACAGAAACTGAAGGAGGGGCCATCCAGAGACTGCCCTACCTGTGTATCCATCCCATGTGCACCCGTCAAAGGCAGATGCTGATGTGGATGCCAGGAAGTGAATGATGACAGGAGCCTGATATAGCTGTCTCCTTAGAGATCTGCCAGAACCTGACATATACAGAGGCGGATGCTCACAGCTAACCATTGAAGTGATCACTGGGTTCCCATTGGAGAATTTAGAGAGAAGACAGAAGCTGAAAGGATTTGTGGCCCCATGAGGAGAGCAACAATACCAAATAAACAGAGCTCCCAGGGTCTAAACAACCAGGCTGGGACACAAAGGGAGGGACCCATGGCTCCAGTTGCATATGTAGGGAAGGATGGCCTTGTTGATCATAGGTGGGAGAAGAAGTCCTTGGTCCCGGTGAAGGCTGGATGCCCCAGTGTGGGGAATTCGAGGGCAGGGAGGTGGGATTGGGTGGGTGGGGGCACACCCTCATGGAAGCAGGAGGAGGGGGAATGGGCTAAGGGGCCTCTGGTGGTGGAAATGAGGAAAGGGGATAACATCCGATATGTAAATAAATAAAATATCCAGTAAAATAATGTTAACAAGGAGTATGTGTAATGTAAGTCATTGACCAATCTACTTTTATAATTATAAATTCTGTTAAAGATCAACCTAACAATTGGTAGTAATTCAATTTAAAGTATTTATCTTCAACATTTTTTCTTTTTAAATTAATATTTATTTCTTCATTTCTTTTTTTTACACTCCAGATTTTATTCCCTTCTGTTCCACATCCCATACTTTCTCCCTGCCCCCCTCTCTCTATGAAGATGTCCCCACTCCTCCCCACCTCACCCCATCAGAAAACTCACTGGGGCCTCTAGTCTCTTGAGGATTAGGTGAATCTTTTCCGACTGAACCCAGACCCTGCAGTCCTCTGCTACATATGTGTTCGGGCCTCATATCAGCTGATGTATGTTTCCTGGTTAGTGATCCAGTGTCTGGGAGATCAGAGCATCAAGTGAGGGATGGGGTTGCCAACCTACAGTCAAAACTCTGACCCAGATTTGTTCCTGTTTGAAAGAACTGCAGGAAAGGAAGTGGAGGGGAGCCTGAAGAAAAGAAAGTCCAGGACAGGCCCAAAGTTGGATGCACCTAAAGTGGAGGTCCCAAAGCCTGACACTATTACTGAGGATATGGAGTGCTCACAAAAAGGAACCTATCATGACTGCCCTCCAAAGGACCCAACAAGCAGCTGAAAGAGTCAGATGCAGATATTTACACTCAACCAGTGAACAGAAACTGCTGACCCCTGTGGTTGAATTAGGGAAAAGCTGGAAGAAGCTGAGGAAGAGGTTGACTCTGAAGGAGGACCAGCAATCTCAATTAACCCAGACCCCCAAGATCTCTTACACACTGGATTACCAACATTTTTGCTTTACTTTTGAAATTTTATATATACATACAATGAAATATGATCATATATCCCCTCCATTTACCCCCATCCAACTTACAATATCTCCTCCCAATTTTATATATTTTTCTTTTTGATAATGCAGTAACTTTCTTAATGTTGACCATCTGTGTATAGGTAGGGGAACCATCTACTAGAGCATATCCTCAATAAAGAACAGTTCTAAACTACCACTGCCTGAGCCTCAGCAACTATATAGTGCCAATAGCTCTTCAGTATAAGGTGAAGCATGGATATCACCTACACTATCTGCACTGTGGTTTTAGTTGGATTTCTCCTATATAGGTCTTTTTAGGTAACTACAGAAGCTATGAGTTCATGTGCTGTCCAGAAAACAGACTTTAAAGCATTCTGTAGTCTCCCCAGGGTCCTACACTCTTTCTTCCTCCTCTTCCACATTATTCCCTGAGCCCTGGTAATGGAATTAATATAACATGTCCCCTTAAGGGTTAGAAACTTATGATCTTATTTTCAATACTTTAATAAGTCATACATTATTTAAAATAAAATAAAGATATTCTTGAATTCAGAAATTCCTATTTACAGTGACTTCTGTTTATATGACTACTCAGTTACATCCATACTCTGTATACAGTCTTTATTCCTATAAAAATTCAGTAAATTTGATGCTATTTTTTTGTCCACTTCTCATCAATTCTCCCCTTTACTTCAATGTAGAAAACATCACTTAGAAAGGAGGAAATAGAATCTTTCTTTGAACCAGAAAATTATGGAACAAATATGTTTCTCTCCTCTGGAAATTGACACAATATTTTGTGATTAAGAGACCATATATTTTTCTGCAAATTATTTCTCATGATTTCTGTGGATAAGTCCATAACTTTAATAATGGTTTAATGAATAAAGGGTTAGTTGTACCATATCAAATTGAGGCAAAGTGCTTTCCTATTAAACTATTTATCAATGACATATACATTATAGCTTCCTTCTTTCTTCCTTTTCTGTCTCTCCTATATTTTCTTCCTTCCTTCTTCCTTTCCTTTCTGCCATATATCATCCATCCATCTATCCATCCATCCATCCATCCATCCATCCATCCATCCATCCATGCATTTACTTCTTTCCTTTCCTTATCATTTGCCTACTCAAATATCTATAAGACATCTGTTAATTCTTTGGAACAATGTAATGTTTTTGTAAATCACAAAGAATGTTGAAGTGATACCGATTTTAAGTAAAGATATAGAATCAGAGGCAAAACTAGGCTTAGGAGAATAATATTCAAGGAAAGATAATGAAATGGCAGTTTTAGAATTCTAGTTAAAGATTTTTCTATTGTGTATTATCTAAATAGCCATTCTCCAACTTTACCCTTGAATTCTTTAGTGACTTTTTAAATGGTAATGACCCTGAATAGAACACACAAGTTTTTCTTGCCTCATTAATCCTGGAAGGGGTGACTGTTATAAGCCTCCCATGTTTTCTTCCATAAGGTGCAGAGTTAATAGCACGTGTGAATAAGGCATTCGCTTAATCCATCATATTGGAATTTTTTCCCTAGACATTGCTAATCCCAATTTATATATACTCCCTTTATTACAAAATGTTCCTAATATTACTTAGAGGTGAACTCTCTTCTTTCTAAGCCTAGTAGGTCAAGTGGAATGCCAAACTCTTCTCTGAGCACTTCATCACAGACTCCAGTCAAGAGTTAGTAGCAGATGGTCTAAGGCCAAGGATCCCAGGTGAATTTTTAGGTCATAATCTTTTGGAGTTTAAAGGTAACATTCATTTCTCTTCCTTGTTTTTGTTATCATACAGTACAGGTCACTTTTTCAATAGACCATACATGGATATTGAGTGAAATTGAAAAACAATAAAAAACACTGGTTTTATGTATTGATTTATCTATCTATTTATTTTGGTGTTTTTGTCATTGGTGAATATTCATTTCATATACCGGGTAAAGGGGGGTTACATTTTCCTTATTAACTCATTTGGAGTTAGTCCTTATTAACATTTGGAGTCTAGTTTCTATTATAGGGAGTATTTGGAAGATCATCCTTTAATTTAGTGGGTAATTTGCTCACATAGTGTAAATCTAGATTTTGATTATCTTTGCTGAGATCAGGTCAGGGTTTGGGGAATAGCTTCAGTTCTCTAAGTGTTTATTTCTTTGTGGTAGTTGGAGTGTTTGTGTTGTCTTGCTTGCTCCTTTGCTTTGCCTGTATCAAAGCTATCTCAGCATTGATTTGTAGATAAAGTGTACTGTGTGTGTGTACAAACCATGCAAAATATCCAGAAAATTGACTGAGAACAGCAAACACAAGAAGTCAGGCCCATTCTATGGAAAGGCATTCAAACCTAAGCTCTTGTTTTCACTGAAAATTTTCTTAACAAGTGAATTATTACTAATTGTATAAGAAAAAGAGAAGTTGGTGGAAAAGAACCCACATCCTTGTGCAAGTCTTTAGTACTCAATACATAGCAATATTGTTTATTAACTTTCACACTTCAAAACTTCTTTTATTAATCTTGACTTTAACTATAAATGAATTCATAGCTCTTCTTGATAAAGGTAGATATAGATTTAACTTCAAAATATGTATGCATTCCTGGAGAGACTTCCTTATTTTACTTTTTAGTTTTTAAATATTACAAATAAAAGTTTCAGATTAATGATAAACTATTTTCCTGTCTATATTAATTATTCCAGTATAGCTTAATTAATAAATATCTTGACTAGAAATAATCATACATAGGCAGATAGCAAATCAAACATTTGTAAAGCTCAATATCAACCCTGAATTCACCTTTGTAGCACTTTAAAGATTTTCTGTTTGTGTTGTATATGAAAACATCTTTAAATCATTTTCTCATCTGTCTGGTTGAAGTCCCTGTTTTCTGCGTATGTGTGCAATGCATAAATATAAAGGAAAGGACAGCTGTTTGTTGCTACCTGAGGGCACTGAGAAAGAAGAGTGCTTCATTTGCCCTTGACTTATGTTCACTATTCAGCTCAGGTTAGAGGAGATGCTTGTCTGATTGTCTGCTCTATTTTTCTTTGCCAGAGCAGATAGGGTATGCTTATCTATTAAAAGCACTTCCAGAGCAACATTAAGCCAGGACACCTGTGGAGCTTGTCAAGTGGGTTTTCAGATAGTTTCAGATAGGTCACTAGCTGTTGGAACAGCTGACGAACAGAACAACAAGCTTGTGTGTGTGTGTGTGTGTGTGTGTGTGTGTGTGTGTGTGTGTGAAATAGGGTTCGTTATGCTTTCCTGTGGTTAATGAAGAAGAGAAGTTGATCAAATAATTGGAAGAGGGAAAGGAGAAATTATCCACTTTTCTTCCATTTCTAAATTTGTCAGCAATCTATCGCTTTGTTTAGAAATCAGTACTCTAGGAGGATTGCTGCTACCTAAAGTTAAATATATGATCTGGTTTACAATAAGCGTTTTAGTATCTGGAGATATAGCATTAATTTTAATTTATAACAGGAATTAATTCAAATAAAATCGGGAGATGTGATTTTTTTTCTCCTCAATTAATATGTTTGGAATTTTTATCGTAATCAAATTAGCTTTTCTTTAGCCTAGGAAAATGTTTTAAAAGCTTGTGAAGGTTTTGGATAGGACAAAGTATATTAATTCACATTTAGATCATTTGATTAGCATTTAGTAAATAAGAAGATAAAGGGCCAGTAAATATCTTCAACAAAATCATTGAGGAAAATTTCCCTAACCTAAAGAACAAGATGCCCATAAACATACAAGAAGCCTACAGAACACCAAATAGACTAGACCAGAAAAGAAATACCTCCCGTCACATAATAATCAAAACATCAGATGCACAAAACAAAGAAAAAATACTAAAAGCAGTAAGGGAAAAAGGTCAAGTAACATATAAAGGCAGACCTATAAGAATTACACCAGACTTCTCACCAGAGACTATAAAAGCCAGAAGAGCCTGGACGGACATCATACAGACCCTAAGAGAACACAATTGCCAGCCCAGATTACTATACCCAGCAAAACTCTCAATCAATATAGATGGTGAAACCAAGATATTCCATGACAAAACCAAATTTGCACAATATCTTCCCACAAACCCAGCACTTCAAAGGATAATGGATGGAAAACGCCAACACAAGGAGGGAAACTACAACCTAGAAAAAGCAAGGAAGTAATCTTCCAACAACCCCAAAAGAAGATAACTATACAAACATAACTTTACCTCTAATAACAAAAATAACAGGAAGCCACAATCATTTTTCCTTAATATCTCTTAACATCAATGGTCTCAATTCCCCAATAAAAAGACACAGACTAGCAGACTGGATACACAAACAAGACCCAGAATTTTGCTGCATACAAGAAACACACCTCAGTGACAAAGACAGACACTACCTCAGAATAAAAGGGTGGAAAACAATTTTCCAAGCCAATGGTCCCAAGAAACAAGCTGGAGTGGCCATTCTAATATCAAATAAAATCGACTTCCATCCAAAATTAATCAAAAAAGATAAGGAAGGACACTTCATACTCATCAAAGGAAAAAGCTACCAAGGTGAACTCTCAATTCTGAACATCTATGCCCCAAATGCAAGGGCACCTACATACATAAAAGAAACTTTACTAAAGCTCAAAACACACATTACACCTCACACAATAATAGTGGGGGATTTCAACACCCCACTCTCAGCAATGGACAGATCATGGAAACAGAAACTAAACCGAGACACTTTGACATTAACAGAAGTTATGAACCGAATGGACTTAACAGACATCTATAGAACATTTCATCCTAAAACAAAAGAATATACCTTTTTCTCAGCACCTCATGGTACCTTCTCCAAAATAGACCATATAATTGGTCACAAAACAAGCCTCTACAGATACAAAAAGATTGAAATAATCCCTTGCCTCTTATCAGATCACCATGGAATAAGACTGGTCTTTAATAATGACAAAACCAATGGAAAACCCATGTGCACATGGAAACTGAACAACTCTCTACTCAATGATGACTTGGTCAAGGAAGAAATAAAGAAAGAAATTAAAGACTTTTTAGATTTCAATGACAATGAGGACACATCATACCAAAACTTGTGGGACTCCATGAAGGCAGTGCTAAGAGGAAAACTCATAGCTCTAAGTGCCTACAAAAAGAAACTGGAAAGAGCACACACTAACAAGTTGACTGCACAACTAAAAGCCCTAGAACAAAAAGAAGCAAATACACCCAGGAGGAGTAGAAGGCAGGAAATAATCAAACTCAGGGCTGAAATCAACCAAATAGAAACTGAAAGAACAATACAAAATATCAATAAAACCAGGAGTTGGTTCTTTGAGAAAATCAACAAGATAGATAAACCGTTAGCCAGATTAACCAGAGGGCACAGAGAGAGTATCCAAATTAATAAAATCAGAACTGAAAAGGGAGACATAACAACAGAAACGGAAGAAATTAAAAAAATCATCAGATCCTACTACAAAGGCCTATACTCAACAAAACTGGAAAACCTGGATGAAATGGACAATTTCCTAGACAGATACCAGGTACCAAAATTAAACCAGGAGCAGATAAACCATCTAAATAGTCCCATAACCCCTCAGGAAATAGCAGCAGTCATCAAAAGTCTCCCCACTAAAAAAAGCCCAGGACCAGATGGTTTTAGTGCTGAATTCTATCAGACCTTCAAGGAAGACCTAATACCAATTCTCTTCAAACTATTCCACAAAATAGAGACAGAAGGAACACTACCCAATTCGTTCTATGAAGCTACAATTACACTCATTCCCAAACCCCACAAGGACCCAACAAAGAAAGAGAACTTCAGACCAATCTCCCTTATGAACATCGATGCAAAAATACTCAATAAAATTCTAGCAAACCGAATCCAAGACCACATCAAAACAATCATCCATCATGATCAAGTAGGTTTTATCCCAGGAATGCAGGGATGGTTCAATATTCGGAAATCCATCAATGTAATCCACTATATAAACAAACTTAAAGAAAAAAACCATATGATTATCTCACTAGATGCTGAGAAAGCATTTGACAAAATTCAACATCCCTTCATGATAAAAGTCTTGGAAAGATCAGGAATTCAAGGCCCCTACCTAAACATAGTAAAAGCAATTTACAGCAAACCAGTAGCCAACATCAAGCTAAATGGAGAGAAACTTGAAGCAATCCCACTAAGATCAGGGACTAGACAAGGCTGCCCACTCTCCCCCTACCTATTCAATATAGTACTGGAAGTCTTAGCCAGAGCAATTAGACAACAAAAAGAAGTCAAAGGGATACAAATAGGAAAGGAAGAAGTCAAAATATCGCTATTTGCAGATGATATGATAGTATACTTAAGTGACCCCCAAACTTCCACCAGAGAACTCCTAAACCTGATAAACAACTTCAGCAAAGTGGCTGGTTATAAAATCAACTCAAACAAATCAGTAGCCTTCCTCTACATAAAAGATAAACAGACTGAAAAAGAAATTAGGGAAATGACACCCTTCACAATAGTTGCAAATAATATAAAATACCTTGGTGTGAATCTAACCAAGCAAGTGAAAGACCTGTATGACAAGAACTTCAAGTCTCTGAAGAAAGAAATTGAAGAAGATCTCAGAAGATGGAAAGATCTCCCATGCTCATGGATTGGCAGGATTAATATAATAAAAATGGCCATCTTGCCAAAAGCAATCTACAGATTCAATGCAATCCCCATTAAAATCCCAACTCAATTCTTCACAGAGTTAGAAAAGGAAATTCTCAAATTCATATGGAATAACAAAAAACCTAGGATAGCGAAAACTATTCTCAACAATAAAAGAACTTCGGGAGGAATCACCATCCCTGACCTCAAGCTGTACTACAGAGCAATAGTGATAAAAACTACCTGGTATTGGTACAGAGACAGGCAGGAAGATCAATGGAATAGAATTGAAGACCCAGAAATGAACCCACACTCCTATGGTCACTTGATCTTTGACAAAGGAGCTAAAACTGTCCAGTGGAAAAAGGACAGCATTTTCAACAAATGGTGCTGGTTCAACTGGAGGACAACATGTAGAAGAATGAAAATTGATCCATTCTTATCCCCTTGTACAAAGCTCAAATCTAAGTGGATAAAGGACCTCCACATAAAACCAGATACACTGAAACTAATAGAAGAGAAGGTGGGGAAAAGCCTCGAATACTTGGGCACAGGGGAAAAGTTCCTGAACAGAACTCCAATGGCATATGCTCTAAGATCGAGAATTGACAAATGGGACTTCATAAAATTGCAAAGTTTCTGTAAGGCAAAGGACACTGTCAATAGGACAAAACGACAACCAACAAATTGGGAAAAGATCTTTACCAATCCTTCATCTGATAGAGGGCTAATATCCAATATATACAAAGAACTCAAGAAATTAGACTCCAGGCAACCAAATTACCCTATTAAAAAATGGGGTATAGAGCTTAACAAAGAATTTTCAACAGAAGAAACTCGAATGGCCGAGAAGCACCTAAAGAAATGCTCGGCATCCTTAGTCGTCAGGGAAATGCAAATCAAAACAACCCTGAGATTTCATCTCACACCAGTCAGAATGGCTAAGATTAAAAACTCAGGTGATAGTAGATGCTGGCGAGGGTGTGGAGAAAGAGGAACACTCCTCCATTGTTGGTGGGACTGCAAGATGGTGCAACCACTTTGGAAATCAGTGTGGCGGTTCCTCAGAAAATTGGACAAAGCATTACCCGAGGATCCAGCTATACCACTCCTAGGCATATACCCAGAAGGTGCTCGAACATATAATAAGGACATATGCTCAACTATGTTCATAGCAGCCTTATTTATAATAGCCAGGAGCTGGAAAGAACCCAGATGTCCTTCAACTGAGGAATGGATTAAAAAAATGTGGTATATTTACACAATGGAGTATTACTCAGCTATTAAAAACAATGAATTTGAGAGGTTCCTAGGTAAATGGATGGAACTAGAAATTATCATACTGAGTGAGGTAAGCCAATCACAAAAGAACACACATGGTATTCACTCACTGATTATTGGATATTAGCCCAGAACCTTAAAATGCCCAAGATGCAACTCACAGGCCACATGAAGTCCATAAAGAATGAAGACCAAGTGGGGGTGATTCGGTCCTTCTTAGAAGGAGCAACAAAATACTCAAGGGAGCAAATATGGAGACAAAGCGAGGGACAAAAACTGAAGGAGGGGCCGTCTGAAGACCTTTCCACCTGAGTATCCATCCCATGTGCAGTCACCAAAGGTAGATGCTGATGTGGAAGTCAGGAAGTGCATGCTGATAAGAGCCTGATATGGATGTCTCCTCAGAGGTCTTCAAGAGTCTGACATATTCAGAGGCAGATGCTCACAACTAGCCATTGAAGTGATCATGGGGTTCTCAATGGAGGAGTTAGATTGAAGACTGAAGGAGCTGAAAGGATTTGTGGCCCCATGAGGAGAGCAACAATACCAACCAACCACAGCTCCCAGGGTCTAAACCACCAGCCTGGGAGCACTTATGGAGGGATCCAGGGCCTTAGCTGAATATATAAGAGTGGAGGGCCCTGCTGGGCACAGGTGGAAGATGGGATCCTTGACCTCATGAAGGCTGGACGCCCCAGGGGGTGGGAGTTTTGAGGGTGGGGAGGTGGGAGTGGGGGGGGTAGATAGAGGTTACATCCACAAAGAAGAAGGAGGAGGTGTGAGGGGATTGGGGGTTCCTGGGTGGGTGGGGGAAATAAAAAAAAAAAAGTAAATAAGAAGATGAAATGAACTCGAAGGAATAAGATATGACCACACCATTATTGTTACATTAGTATGTGGTATCCATATGTATATAGTGATAGTGTTCACGTGTGTACCTATACCTGTATGTGCAATTGTACGCTTCTATTGAGGCTCAAAGTTGATGCTGGGTATGTTTCCTCCCTAGTTTCTACTTTGTTTATGGAAACTGAATATTTTGGTAAAGCTGAATTTGCCAGTTCTGGCTAGTCAAGCAATGTATGTAGTTTGTTCTATTCCACCCTCTCTCTCTCCAACTCCCTCTGTCCTCTCTGCACTCTTCCTTAGTCCTGGGATTATAGATTATAATTTATGGACCTATCGCTCACACCTGCATTGCAGATATTTCGTCCTCTGAGTCACAAACTTTATTTTTACCATTTTCTCCAACATCTGAGTCGAGCAAGGATGCCTTTCATAAAACTAGAGTATTTTTAGTTTTAAACTTGGTGATTATTTTTTCTTCTTTTGGAACAAAAGGTGTCCTTTCATGTTTTATGTCATGGGTCATTTGCAGAAAGCAGAAATAGATTACTGTGAATACAGAAAAGAAGCGGGCACTTGAGAATTATATTTTAACTCACAATATAAAACCATCATTTCAGATAGAATACCACTTGACAAATAAATCATTTTTGAACAGCAAACAGCAAAGAATGATGTCCCCCAACATCTGAAACAAAACCTCAGTGTTTAAAAGAAAAGGGGAAAGAATAATTTCAAGCACTAAATTATTGCCCAAAGGTTTTGCTGCTGTCCTTTTAAAAACTGAGGATTTCAAAAGAAAAATAATTTACTATTTCCTCTAACAGCTACATTAATTTCTGTGTAATGAAGTTCATGACTGAGGGATATATTATGAATTAGGTGTATATTTGCATAAAAAGAATAAAGTAGAGCATGGGAAAGTAGCAACAACCTCCCTGCAGAGTGAAACATTGCCAGATTAAATCTGGACCTTAGAGTATAGTTTTATAAAGTCAGCATAGGATTGTTTCTTTGAGTACCGAAACATGAATAAGTGTCAAATTGATTTTTAAATTATTATTTAAAGTTTAAAAAATATATTATATTCATATCACATTTCTAAAATTAGAGACATGCGATTACTAATCCTATAGCAAAGGCCCTATCCAGGAATTCACATAGCCAGCTTCCCTTTCTGCCATCCTTGCTGGCCCTGTATTCTGTACATAACAGACAATACATCAATATGACCTCACTGAGTATCTCCAGCAATGCTGTGACATGCAGGGAGTTTCAGAGCTTTGATGATACACACAAGGAATGAGGTGGCAATTTAGAAATGTACCCGTAGCCATTCTTAAAAGGCATGGCTTGAGACATTTCATGAACTAGCACTCCTGAGCACAAGTATTTTGTTAATTAGAACTGTGCTTGACTTTTGACTCCTCTTTACTCTGTGTGCAACTGTAGGAAGATTGCATAGCTCTTTATATTTGGCAAGTAACCACATTTTGAAAACAGAGATGTTATGTGTGAAGTCGGTATGCTTGTTAGAAAGATTCCACAAGATACTTAAACGTTTTGTAAACAATCTCTATGTTTTAAACGATATTAAGGAAAACTTGTGATCACTGATGTTTCAACATACATTTCACTTCCTGTCTAGGCCCAATACCAGCTTTCCTAAGATGTGTCCTGTCTGATTCTTAGCTTTTTATGTTTGCCTCATCTATGTCTTAGCTTTGTATGTTTGCCTCATCTATGTCTCAACTTTATCTACAAGTATTCTGTACATTCTACATCATACTAAAGATCATGATAGTCATATGATAAATTATCTACAATCTTCCTTAGTAATGCATTTTAGATATCATATTAGGTACTAGAGATCAGGTGCTTTTAAAGTTCAAATTATTTACTTCATGAGGTTTTCAGTCTGAAAAGGAAGAGAAGAAACTGACATAGTCTTGAGTGAAGAAAACTCAAGATAGTTATAGCAATGTTGTCTGAGAGGATCTTAATGGAAGTCTTTCCAAATGTGGTCAACTGAATCTTCAAAGAGAACAGATGTATGGAATGGCAATAAAAGGAGGAAGAATATGCAGATGGTGAAAAAATGTAAAAGTCACTCAAAGACATGGGTATTCATAGAGATTTGGGCAATCCTATATGATTAAGATGCAAACCAAGGCAAGAAGTAGCTGTCTATGCGAGTCTTAGTAGGAAGAGCCCCATTTTTCATGAATATAGAACCTACTCATCACTTTCATTGCTGTTATTATTATCAGTGACAGACTATGAGATCAGTAAATTGAGGTTTGCTGGGTATGCACATAAACATGAGATGGTAGATGCTGTGCACACACACTGAATTCAGTGTTGAGATGAATCTTTAGCTCCTCCTACTAAGCATTGACATTCTTGCATTATTTGCATTAAGTATAAAGAAAAGAACTTTGATAAATCATAAGGGAATGGTTCATTTTGGAAAGAATTTAATGAGCAAAATGTTTGTTAAAATAGTTGTGTTTTGGTGGTAGTGAAATAACTTAGCAGTTAAGAGAATTTTCAGCTTTTACGAAGAACATGAGTTTAGTTTCCAGTGCTAACAGAATGGGTCTCAGCCAACTGGAGCTTCTTGTTAGGGAATCCAATGCTCTCTCCTGTACTGTGTGGACTCCTGAATGCATGTAGGACACATCAACTCATCAAGGACCACATTTACATATACAATACATCCATTTTAGAAAGTTTAATATGGTGTTAGAATAGATCCACCAATAAGTAGATAAATTTTGTAAATATTAAACATACATGCAAACACACATGAGTTGAGGAGGGGCAAATAAGAAAGAGAGAGAGAGAGAGAGAGAGAGAGAGAGAGAGAGAGAGAGAGAGACTGACTGTTGCTTCATGGTTGAATAAATTATCCATAATTGCCTTTTATTTTTCTGCTTTTCCTCTTCCATGTATTCTCTAGGGTCATCAGTAGTTCATTGTGTCTGGAGTTTCTCTATCATGTATAGTATTTAATTATTAGTATAGTATAATAGGAGTTAAATGAAATTCCCAAGAGTTGGGGAAATTTATGAGAGATAAAATTCCAAAGAAACTGTAAACATTGAGTCAAGGATTTCATGCAGTTCACCAGCAATTTGACCGATAATGAATGAGGTCAGCATATGTTCTAGTTAATTGTTAATCTCTGTATCACTTGCTGTCAGGAGACTGGAGCCGTACTGATCAAATTAACTTGCATATTTTTCATTTGGAATTATTTTTCTTTTTTTTAGCATCCTTCTCTCTTATTGTTTCTTGAATTTAGAGCTCAAACTGAGAAAGTGACCCATAGCAACAAATTCTGATTCATAAATAGCTTTCAGGAACTGGCTATTTAAATGGTGGCATTTCCCAATCTTACACTCTATAGTAAGAACTTCTAAGCTGATATCTGAACAAGAAACATGCATATACTCTGCTAGAAAAGACAACTTACTTATATTTTTCAGGAAATATAATCTCCATTCATCTATGTTGAGAAAAATGCCTGGTCTTATTTTTTCACTACAGCATGTATAGATAAAATATCTGAGCTGCCAGCCATGAAAGAATTGGGGTTACCATGTTACTTGACTGTGCTAGCTTATTATGTTTTGTTCAACTGCTTCAGTTAGGAAAACAATCAGTAAATATGATACAGAAAGCTTGAGAAACAGCTTCAGACAGGCAAAATTGAGGCCTACTTTTCTGATAAATGAAATGAGAATAACAAACATCTAATGAAAATTATATGAAGTTTAGGTTGATAAACGAGACAAACTTTGTGTGACTATAGAATCCTGGGGCCCCATTACTTTACAGAAAGGTGCTTTATTCAGATCACATGGTAAGTGGAGAAAAGCTCAGTGTTTAAGACCATTCACAATTCTTGCAAAGGACCCAAGGTCAGCTCACAGCACCCTATCAAGAGGCTCACATCATTCACAGAGGACTTTATGCCCTCTTTGACCTTGAGAACATCTGAATTCAGGTATATAGCCCCCTCCAACACAAACATGTACATATAACTAAAAATAAAAGGAAATATCAAATTAAAATTACCATCAGATAATGCAGATATATATTTATCATATAATGGAGACATATATCTATTAAAGATTATATATTATAATTCAATACCAATCTTTTGTGCAGGGGAAAAAACACATAATTTAACACAATGAACCAGGGACCTGATAGCATTGGTAGTTTTATGAAATCATAGTACTTATATTGGAAGATTGTTTTCTCACCATCTAGTACATAAACTTGCTAATAAAATATTATATGGGAGTTCATAAGACAAAATTAAAGGGACAAATGTGATGCAGAACAAAATTAAACTGGAAAGATAGATAGTATCCCTGACACTGGATTGGCTTTCTTAAAAATAAAGAATACAATTCCTTGTACGGATAAGAATGTATGTTGCAGCTAATTCTATAAGAAACAGCTACCTGATTTTGGTTAAAGGATCTCGTAATCTCCAAGTAGTGGAAATGACTCACCATCTCTGAATATTGCTATTATTAGTGTTGCTACTTTTTCTCATGTGACTGTTTTGACACACGTGTAGCATTATCTATGGGTTTGCTTTGAGTTTTCCTATCAGCCAATATTTCTAAACTAGTTTCATGTTCTGATGTTTTATCTGTAGTTTCTCTTCAGTGGAATGTCTATTCAACTCTTGCTTATTATCCAATGCATTCATTTTTCCAGCTGAGTTTTGAAGACTACTTATATATTCGTAGTAACAATCCACTGCTGGATGTAGGGCTTATTAGTTTGTTGAGGCTGTCATGACTAAATATATGGCCTACACCACAAAACATTTTTTTTCACAGCTGTAGATAGAGTAATTCCAGGATTAAATCTCTGTGTGTGTACCTAGTCACTGTTCTAGAATTATCAGATATACTGGTATAAGAATCACACACATCATTTCATTCATTAATATTTTCTGTGGAGGTTCTATCATCACATCTAAAAATGTCACATTCTGAAGTATTGAAAAATAGCACTTCAGTGTATATATTTGAGAAAATGATAGTCTAGACAATGTTTTCTTCAATTACTTTTAAAAATAGGGCTTGAGAGATAATAGAAAAGATGTGGTTTCCATTTTAAAATTTCATATTTTATTCTTATTTATCTAATAAACGCACACTCCAGCCCTCTGCCTTTTTTACCGTGGCCCTCTTCTGCTTTGATGTAACTTGCATTCTATCACTTCTTCTTCCTATACCCTATAAATATTCACACACTCACACACCTCCAATCCCCCCACATACACAAGGGTTATTATTAAAATCTACAATCATCATAAAAGAGAAAACATGTTGTGTTTGTATTTGATTTTGCTTATTTTGCTTAAAATAACTTTCAGTTTTATCCATTTTAATGCAAATTTAATTCCATTATTCTTAACAGCTGAAAAATCTAACAATTTCATATGTATATGAATCAAATTTTCTTTATAAATTCATCTGTTGATAAGTACCTAGATTGGTTCTGTTTCTTAGTTCTTGTGACAAACATAGCAATAAACATGAATGTGTAAGTAGCTTCTTGGCAATTGTTAGAGACCTTTGACTATATATCCAGGAATGGAGTAGCTCTGTGTTGTGCACATTTTGTGTGTAAGTGTGTATACGTGTGTGGGGGAGGTGCAGTATGGTATCTTGGGGATGTGTGTGCCACAGTAAACATGAATTCAGAGAATGTCTTTTGGAATTGATTTTCTGCTTCATAATGAATTCTAGGGAATCAAATTCAGGTCCGACTTGAATAGTAATAGTTTTGTCCACTCCTACATCCCACTGACCATATCTTTAGATTTTGTAGACACATCCTAAAGGGGTTTAAATGAGAAGGTACCCCAAATGTTAATGTACTTAGTTCACAGTCGGTTGAAATGTCTCATAAGGATTAGAAGATATTGTCTTGGAGGAAGTGTATCCTTTGGAGCAAATCCTGAGGTTCAAAAGATTCTGGATATTCCTATTTCCTCTCTTTCTGCTTCCTACTTGTGGATCAAGATGTCAGCTTTTAGCTGACGGTTCCTGCTCCCATTCTTCTATTTTACCATTATGAACTCTTTAATGGTTGGTTTTGGTTGTCACCCTGACTACATCTGGATTGAACAAAACAAAAACAAAAACAAAAACAAAAAACCAATAACAAAAAAAAATAGAAGGTACACTTGTGAGGCATTTTGCTTAATTTGAACTAGGTAGATGTACTTATAATTGGTATCCTAGAAGTAGGGAGACATACAACTTTAGTCTTGATCTTAAGGCAGAAAATCGCACCATGAATCTTGGCCACATCTTCTGTGGGAAGCCTGTATAAGGACAAGGAAGAAGAAACCCTCTCTGCTGTGCCTGCTTGCTCTTACCTTGCTAGCAAACCCACTCCTTCACTAGCAAGCCCACTCCTTCACTAGCAAGCCCATTCCTTCACTAGCAAGCCCACTCCTTCACTGGCATTAGAGTTTAATTACGCAGCATTCCACCATATACAGAAGATCAGCAGGGACATCAAACCTTGTGGACTGACAGACTACTGGATTCTTGGACGTTCCATCTCAAGCCAGCCACTGTTAGGTGTAAGTTATTCTAATAAATTCTCTTTCTATATGCAGAGAGAGATTCACCCTGTAAGTTCCATTAGAGAACTATGATCGTAAAAACTCTTACCCTCCAAAAGTATAAGTCCAAATTAAATACCTTCATTTATAAGTTGCCTTCGTCTTATGTTTTATCACAGCAATGTAAATAATTAAAACTTTGACAGAATATTGATACAGGAATGAATGCATTGTTGTGGGTGCCAGGCAATGTGATACTTAGGTCTTTACACAGAATTTATGGGGTAAATTTGGAAATGTTGGGGAGCAACAGTGGAGATTATCTGTATGTTATAAGCTAAGATTTAAGAGAAGATTTTGTTGGGAACCTAGGATTGAGGGTCAATATCACTGTGGACAGCAAAGTCTGTATTCTATTAAGTTTTGTATACCATGGAGACTCTATAGGGAAAATTATTAACCATTAGCCATTCATTGTAGTAAAACAAGAAAAATATATTCAGCTCATTTCCCAAGACCTATAGTAAGGCTGAATTCATTTATTTTATTTTGCTATTTTAATTGATAATAGATTCCTTTTTCACACTGTATGTCCTGTTCATAGTTTTATCTTCCTTGATTCCTCATATATTCTCCCTACCTCCCCTCCCCTCTGTATACATTCTATTTCGGTCTTTCTTTAGAAAAGGACAGGCATCTGTGGGATAACAACCAAACATGAAAAAAGAAAACACAGGAAGATAAAACATGTCATAAAGGCTACCATGTGTCACTCAGATTTTAAATCAAGGACTATGAGGTTATAATGCATGGTGGCATAGTATTTCCTGTGGGCATCTTCTAAGAAGCTAATTTCTACTATTGGGAGTGATAAGACAAAGCAAATATGGAGACAGATATGTTGCTCGAGATACAAGAAATTTGAATCTTCAAATGGTGAAAGCTAGAAACAAGCAGCCAGAGATAGTCTGCAAATAATGAAGTCATAGAGGTAAGAGGGTCCTTGGAACTACACTTTGGGATACAACACATTCTAAATGTCAGATTCAAAGTGCCAAGATGAAATGTTTGCTCTATTATGTTGATCTTGCTTCAGTAAAATCCCTACTTTCTCTGTCCCAATATTTCCCATTTAAATAGAAATATTTATTTTGTACCATTATCTCTTTTGGGTATATATTTTTCCTTTTGTCTTTAAAATATCTTGCGTTTTAATTTTTTTATTTTTAAATTTTTATTTGTTTAATTACACTCCAGATTTTATTCATCCACTGTCTACCCCTGATTGTTCCACATCCCATACATCCAACCTACCTCTTGTCTTCACTAGGCTGTCCTTGCTCCCACCCCCACTCCACCTGATTTCTTAACTTCCTGGGGGCCTCCAGTCTTTTGAGGGTTAGATGCATCATCACTGATTGAAAACAGACCCTGCAGTCCTCTGCTGTATATGTGTTGGGGGCCACATATCAGCTGATGTATGCTGCCTTTTGGTGGTCCAGTGTTTCAGAGATCTTGGGGGTCCTGGTTAATTGAGACTTCTGGTCCTCCTACAGGGTCACCCTCCTCCTCAGCTTCTTTCGACTTTCCCTAATTCAACCACAGGGGTCAGCAGCTTCTGTTCACTGGTTGAGTGTAAATATCTGCATCTGACTCTTTCAGCTGCTTGGTGGGTCCTTTGGAGGGCAGTCATGATAGGTCCCTTTCTGAGAACACTCCATAGCCTCAGTAATACTGTCAGGCCTTGGGAATTCCCCCTTAGCTGAATCCAACTTTGGGCCTATCGATGGACCTTCTTTTCTTCAGGCTCCCCTCCACTTCCATCCCTGCAGTTCTTTCAAACAGAAACAAATCTGGGTCAGAGTTTTGACTGTGGGATTGCAAACCCCTCCTTCAATTACTGATGCTCTGTCTTCCTACTGGAGGAGGCCTATATAAGTTCCCTTTCCCTGCCATGAGGCATTTCATTTAAGGTCCCTCCCTTTGAGTCCTGAGAGTATCTCATCTCCCAGGTCTCTGGTACATTCTGGAGCCCCCTGCCCCCCAATCTTCTACCTCCTTCCCAAGGTTGCCTGTTTCCACTCTTTCTTCTGGCATTCAAGGCTTCAGTTCTTTTCCCTCACCCAATAATATCTCACAACTAAGGGTTGCCTTGAATCTTGGCCAAAACAAGATAATGATTTTATGGCTTAAATGGTTATACTACAAGAACTCATGTAAAAGCACAACACATTTTGAATTATGAGATGGACATAAGTCTTTTGGGGTGACAAAAACTGAATGTTATAACATATTGTCCAATGTCTTTCTTGACAGCTCATGCTTCCAGCTGGTGGTAGTGAAAAGTGGAAATGTCTAGAAACTTTAGAACATGGATTATAACACTATATAACCTGACTGATGCAGGACATTTTTATTGGACTCAGGTTCTTAGTGATTTTGTTTTTTTCTTTTTTGTTTTGTTTTTTCTTCCCCTCCCTCATCATTCTGATCATCAAGAGGCGAAAATCCTCCTTTGCCACACTTCACAGTACCAAAGTTTCTGAGAAATGGAACCAGGTAAAACATGGAAGGATTTCTTGGAAACCATGAGTCACTATAAATAATTCCTTCTTGAAAATGATTTCTAATATATTAGTCATTCTTACAAACTATACATTTTGTGATTAGATACCAATCTGTTAGATAAGAAACATTATTTTATTTTTACTGACTCAACACCTACTTCAAATTAACTTAATATCCAAATGCAAAATTTATTTTAATAAGTTATTCTGTATGAAATATCCACAAAATCAATTTTCCATGCAATACAAAATTTGACTAAAGAATCATTAGCTATTTTCATAATCCAGAATGTAAAAATGTTTAAACCAAAAAATCAAATATCTGCAAATTGAATTGTTTAGTATTTATGATAATAAATCAATTATCATATAAAAGTAGCTCTTCGTTATGAGTTATCTAAAAAGTCTTAAAGAGTTCAAGAGGCACTTCAATAGTTTGTTTTTCTTACAACTAGATTCTCTGTCTTCATGAGATTCTTTCCTATGCGCAATATAGCCTTGATGATCAGCTCTGACCAGAGCTGCCCGATTAATGTTTCTGGCTGGGAGTCTGAAAGATCCAGGAAAATTTTCCTCTCCTCTCCTCTCCTCTCCTCTCCTCTCGTCAACCCCCCCGCGGGCGGCGCG